>NC_134710.1:200440691-200777119 GCF_043290135.1 Rhipicephalus microplus | reverse complement strand
CGGGTACAATTTCTTGCATCCATAGATTATTGTAAATATCAAAGATAATAGTTGTGCCTGTGGGCCCAAGGTTCTTTAGCATATTTTACGTAATGCCGTCCGGTCCAGAGGCCGATTTTTGACGACATGATGCTATAGCACAATGCAGCTCCCATAACGTAAATACAGGGTCTAGTTGAGTATGCTGGGCCCAAAAGCAAGCATTAATTTTCTGGCTTGCTAACGCGACAGAATTATCAAATAAGGCACATTGTGATGCGGTGGGCCTACTGATAAGTTGACAAAATTCATCTGCTACCACAGCTTCCGGTTTGTCCAAGGCTACAGCAAGAGCACGAAATGGGAAGCTCTGTGATACAGGGCCACCAAGTGCTCGAATTACAAGCCAAATTCTTGGAACAGGTGTGTGGGGAGAGAGCATGCCACAAAAGTCACGCCAGCGTCGTTTACCTGAATTTTCTAGCTGTCTGCGCATTACACTGTGGATTTTCTGTGCATTTTTGTATGCTTCTAAACTTCTGCTGCGTCGATATGCCCTCTTTGAACGTCATCTGATGGCTTTTAGAAGTTCATACTCTCCATCGACTCCGGCATAGTCTTTTGGAATCGGGACTTTCTTTGCACATTTATTCGCATTATCTTGCACAAATTCAGTAAAGCTTTCAACTGTCGTGAGTTCACTATTTTGGTTTGTTAGGTGAACCGAAAAGCTTTCCAGTTCGTCAGTTTGCTGTAGCGTCTGATGTCGTCATTTCGCAAGTAGGGGTGATTTATTAGAATGGGAAAATGGTCACTCCCACGTGTTTCTACATCCGTTCATGAGTTCTCAAGTGTTCCCAAGATCTAGTGAATGGTGTTTCTACACCATTCACCAGATCTTGGGAACACATGGTTACATCGATGCAAGTCGAGTAATTATGCCCTCGGAGAAAAGTTGGGGAGCCGTCATTTAAAATTGTCAAATTGCATTTGTCTGCAGCACACTCAGCAATGTTTCCATGTGCATCACATCGGTCACTACCCCAGATTATCTTGTGCGCATTAAAGTCTCCGCATATAAACGTATATGAATGAGAAATGTTGAAGATATACGTTAGCTCTTCCACTGAATTGCGGCTTGAAGGTTGTAGGTGAAAATTGATCACTATTGCGCACTGCTCACCAAAGGATACTTTGCAAGCGACGAATTCCGGGAAGTCCGAATCACTTGAGTGAACTTGGTGAGAAGGTAGGTTCTTTTTGACGCACAAATGCACTCTGCTAGGACCACTTCGACGAGGTGACTTATATATCACGTAGTTGGAGAGATGTGACGTATCATTGGTGTATATATGAAATGTTTTTTTTAAATTAGATAGACTGCACTGAAACCGCACCAGACATTTCGCCGACATTACACCTGTATAGGATCTTTGTTGCAAAGTATATTTCCGAGACCCGGCTTGGCTCTGTGGTAGAATACTTGATTGTAACACAGAATGCTTTGGCTTGATTGATGCTGGTAAGATGAAAATATTATTTGCATGCGTCGCGTACACGCTGCCGAGGTTCATTTTACCTAACGCTCTCGCGTTTCAATTACCAAACTCTGTTCTCGCCTTCAGAAACGCCTGGTGCACACATAACCCGGCCCGTGATATATACGCCACGCGTGTGTGGAGCAGAAGGATTGCCGTCGTACACGACGGGATTTTCACATTATTTATGTCATAAATCAACACCAGACATCCATAATTCTCATACTCTTTCACGATCTCATACTAAAATTGGTCTACCCCAAGTTAAGAAAGCGTTCACGAGAGCATGGATCCAAACGCAGGCAGATAGACCGATAGATAGATAGATAGATAGATAGATAGATAGATAGATAGATAAATAGATAGATAGATAGAAAAAGTGTCTGTAGTGTGCAAAGAAATGCTTCAAATTTATAGAACCAAGCAGTTCAGGGCACGTTTTGGTGCCATAACCAACTTTACAAGATATAGCGTATACGCGCGACTTCGTCGACAGTGATGTGGTAGTAATGAAAATAGTCCAGCAGTGCTATAATAAGATGCAGGCACGGTGTTCATCCGGGATTGCTTCTAGATAAACTATGGTTACGTTTGTTTAGGCACTCGTTTCTGTACCCCCTTAGTCTTAGTACTGTCGCCGCTAGAAAGACTTTTCCAGATAAAAAACACATATTCGAGTCGAGGAAAAAGTATAGTGATGTACAATTTGCGTACGGACATGTGAGAATGAATTCTCGAGATATTCTGCAAAGAGAGCCAGCAAAGTGAAGACCCCACTTTGAAACACATGAAAGCACGCTTAGTGGGAGCAGGAAAAGTAAGCGGCTATGATCTATCATATAAAATACTGAGAATTGATTCGACAAACATTACATAACGAAGCACTATTACTAGAGTATAACAATGACATGTTAGAAGTTTAGGAAGAGGGAATAATGACATTGACTTTAACAGTGTCCCGGGAAACGTAATTACTTTTTCATCGTTCTCAAAAAAAGAAATGGTCGTTAACAGAAAGACCTTCCTGAAATAACTCAATATAGGCCGTAGACAAATTGAAATAATTTCAGATTGCGAAAGACAAGTCACTATTAAAAAATAAAAAAGGGAGAGTGGCCCTAACGCTAACCCTTGAAGAACCCCACTAATAGTCTTGTACAGAGAAGATTCTTGGCCATTTACGAAAACACAGCATGATCGATCATAAACACCCTAAGAGAAAAAGAGTATGTGTAACTCCTTTCAAAGAGTCCTGACTTGTAGCGTTTATACTTTTCTTTAAATAGACACCTTAATTTTTGTGTAGATCACATGACTCTCAAAAGGGAGTACAATGACTCCCGAAGAATATTGACGTACTTCCTTAAACAGAGTGCCGTGAACGTGGCAAGTCGGAATTATATAAAAAAAGAGACAAATCACTCATTTTTTTAGAGTGAAAGTAGCTATGCAGGAGTTTCAACTGTACAGTTAACATCAGTGTTTTTTGATATCATTTACTGTCACATTGCTATGGGTCGCAGTAAATGGTCTTAACTTGCCCTCTCTGAAGTACACGCAAGGGGATCTGGTCATGAAACTATCAAAATTTGTGAAAGTTCAACAACCAGTGAGAACTTCATGCTGATTTGAAAGGAAACAGTTTTTCGCACGAAAATACATGTTGTGGAGAGCCAGTTCAAGGATCTGCTAGAAGAAACATCAGGCAATTATTCAAGGTTTCAGTTTTATAGTGAGACTAAAACACTGGAAACATGCTATCAGTTTTCCACACCCTAGGTATTGTGCAAGCATCCGAGCAGATATCAGATATAGTAATTATTACTAAGAGAAATGGGCTACTACCATAAGCTTTTAGAATGGCTGACGAGATGTCATCTGTGCTGCATGATAAGAATTATTTCAAGAGTTTAACCCATTCACAGATGAGCTCTCCATCACTGTAGTAGCTGTGGTAAAGCAGCTGAACACTTGAATTATGGAAGTGCTTGAGTCTGGGACTTAATAAACGGATCAGAAATGCGCACCTAAACAGGCAGCGACTTTGGCTTCTACCCCATTTGAGTAATGTAGTCTAAAAGCCTCTTCTCCTTAGTTTAACTACTTGAGAATATGCTTCCGAAACCCTGCTGGCTGGTCAGAGTGGTTGTTTTTCTTGGAATCAAATATATGAGCTGTAAAAACATCTTGAGAAGGTGTTTACAAAATATTAGGTAAAAAAACTAGTTACTTCAAAAAATTTTTATTCATTCATTTTAAAAAAGACCTGACGGATATCTTGTAAGAATAACTGTTTGCGCGATCTTGATGCTTTTGCCCCCACAAGCACAAATCAGAATCAATGATGATATTTACCGTGAGTACGTGTGTATTAACCCTAACAATTTCGTATACTGCTCAATATAAGCTACGTAAACAGATGAGCTTTGTAATCAACGTTGATTATCCCGATAACTAGTTACCAATCAAAGGGCAATAGGTCATTATACAAGCCACCATAATCAGCTTGTCTAAAAGAAAATATGAGTGACTTGTTGTGGTCAATAAAAAAACGTCAGTTTTTAGGCGGATTTTAGAGATTGTTGGTTTAAGTGACGAGTGAAATTAGTGGGAACAAAAAAGACAGATGTCGTAGTATGTAACTCGAGTATGTGGATTATTTGACTTGGGGTATAAGACATAACCAAAAATTTACGATAAAATCATGCTGCTGAAGGGAATTCAAATCAAGAACATCTAGGTCACACTTGATCTATATGTGTGAAGAAGAAGATGAATAGCACAACAATAATAATAATAATAATAATAATAATAATAATAATAATAATAATAATAATAATAATAATAATAATAATAATAATAATAATAATAATAATAATAATAATAATAATAATAATAATAATAATAATAATAATAATAATATACTACTACTACTACTACTACTAATAATAATAATAATAATAATAAAAATAATAATAATATAATAATTTTAATCTGCTTTCCCTGCAGATGATAATATTAACAATAGCTCTTACCCTTGGCTATATATTGGTGTCTCAAACTTCCCTCCTGAGGAAAGAAAGTACTGTCGCCAGCTTTAGACGAATACATGATCCAGAATACGGATGGACAGATAAATAGTGAAACTTTATTGAGAGTTCAAAGAGACGTGACTAACTTGTTTGATTTTGAAAGAGATATGGCCAGTGGCCTCAACATCACTTAAAAAAACGGCTAGAGTGGGGAGGCCATGTTTGGGACAAACTGAAAAGATTCTCTAGAGTGTGATGTGAGTATGACTGATAACTTACTTGCGAGATGTTCACTGCAGCCTTGAAGTTCACGGCAAAAATTCTGCAACAAACGGAGATAATCATGTCAATCAAGTATCTTTGCACGATTCTCACGCGTCGAGCTCTGGCAACATTAAGGAGCTGTCATTCGATATGGTTACTGTTATCTTTAAAACCCTTTTGTTGCTTTTGACCTCTTATTTCTAGCAACGAAAAGTCATGTGGCGGGAAGCTTTATGTGTGTGTACAGCTCAAAACAAAATGTGCATTTTATGAGGCATCATTTACTTTACTCAATAGGCGTACATAACAGACAAGCAGTTCTTTCAAACTTCAGAAAGTTAGATAAAAATTAGTTCAGGAAGCTTTGTTTGTAACTCCAGAATCATAAGCCCTCGTGCATTTCTCAACGTTGAGAAGACACAGCACGAAATAATTTTGCTTTTGTTCATGAATAGAAAAAACAACGTTTAGGTACTCTGAGGTAAATAAATCTGGGTGAAAAAAATGGTAAGCAATACGATGCTGGCCCGTCCTACAAAAGCCCATAACCCCCGTAAAGGACTTTCATTCATGCAGTGTTGAACATGACCTATGCTTACTTTAACGGCTGTTCAAGATTTTACAAGGTATTCTGGTACTCGTGAACACGGTATTCACCTTTACGGCTTGAACAGCAAGACTGACTATAAAAAGAGCATCTAATAGCCTTCGAAAAAAGGTGACCAGTCATCTTCCATCACTTTTCACCCAGGTGGCAATAGTTGCTCCTTACTTCACATATGCTGCGGTAACACAACGTGAAGAAACTATGCAAATTAGATTTAATATACTGATTCATTTCACATCAACATCTTCTGCAAAGTTGAAAATTGCCTGTTGTGTTTCCTTCGACTGAGATGACTTCGATAGTGAAGATATTAACGAAAAAACCAGAAGGTTCTATCACATCGCCCTATAGAATAATGACGAACGATCGTACAGATTACTTATGGGATCTTCAATAAGACTGATGCTACGTTTGCAATGTTGTTACCGCATTGAGAGGCTGACTAGCAATTTACTACAAATGCACGCGTTTTATATCATGAGCGGCGCTTAGGTTTGCTGCTCTAAGTCAAGTTAGTAAAGAAACTGTTCCAAAGCACCATAGTGCAGTGTTTCCCAGCCCTATATGTTTTGGGTGCCCCCTTGTGTACAAATGAAAGTGATGAGGGACCCCTTGCTGGGAGATAGAGGGTGGAGTGACCCATTTCACGCAGTGCGAAATGCAGCCGGAAATAGGTGCCTTTTCTTTCCATCTGGCACACAATGTTGAAAGCAAGGTGTCACGCCAATTTGATCTCAACAGCTTTTCAATAAGTTGTGCCCTCTGCCACCTCATTAAACCAATTTCAGCTATGTTTTCTTTTCAAATATGCAATTCCGAAAAGCATGCTTGCATGCATAGCCCCCCCCCCCCCAAAAAAAAAACAACAACAAATGTTGACAGTCATTGCTTGAAGGGAAAAAACAAGTAAGCTCATCCGCAATGTCAACTCGTACTGCGGCAAAGCTCAGAAAACATTGGAACGGACCACTGTGTCGGGACAAAGTATATACCTCTAAAAAACTCGTTTCTTACATGCGAAGCATTCCTTTGCGCACTGCAGTCACTTTGACCAAATCTATCTATCTATCTATCTATCTATCTATCTATCTATCTATCTATCTATCTATCTATCTATCTATCTATCTATCTATCTATCTATCTATCTATCTATCTATCTATCTATCTATCTATCTATCTATCTATCTATCTATCTATCTATCTATCTATCTATCTATCTATCTATCTATCTATCTATCTATCTATCTATCTATCTATCTATCTATCTATCTATCTATCTATCTATCTAGCTGCCTGCGTCTAACTAGCTGTGTCCATCTAGCTGCCTTCGGGTAAGAGGGTTTGACGATTATGACTGTCTGGTTATTACACGAATAATCTAAAAAAATGGCAGCATATCTACGGAGTGGGGAGAGTGGGGCGAAGCATTCGTCCGTCCATGCGTCCGTCTGTGTGACCGTCCATGCGTCTGTTCGTGCGCCCGTCCTTGCGTTCGTTCATGCATCCGCCCCTGCGTCCGTTCATGCGTCCATCCATGCATCTGTCTGTGTGTCCGTTCGTCCATCTATTCAACACTCCAAGTCCCACCATCTCGCATCTTTTTATCATATATTCCCCGTATAAAAGCACCGCCATTCAGTGGACATTCCAAGGACTAAACTAGAGGTGGCACACGCACACTTTCTTACGGCTGGCGCTTCGGGTCTACTTCCCACCTTCAACCACCTTGAGTTCATGGTATAAACTAGTTCACTGTATTCATGGCACTGCGGCCGAATGCTCGCTAAACCTTTCTAGAACCAAGGAGGTTACGCCCAGCGAGTATAACGTAGCAACCTTTTCCTGTCAGATAGTGCTCAATGTACATGCCAGTGGCTGCTAATGTGAAATGAGAGACAGGAGGATTCAGCTTTTATTTCTTACGGCTTGCGCTTCGTATCTGCTTCCCCTTTTAACCACCTCGAATTCATTCATGGTATATACTAGTTCATTGTATTCATGGCCCGGCGGCTCAACGCTCGCTAAACCTTTCTAAAACTAAGGAGGTTACACCCAGCGAGTATAATGTAGCAACCCTTTCTTGTCCGATAGTGCTCAATGTACATGCCAATGGCTGCTAATGGGGATCGCAGCGTGCGCGTTGACTAAAAGCCGAATGCTCCTGTCTCTCATTCCCCATTAGCAGTCATTGGCATGTACATTGAGCACTATTTTTTATTGTTAAACAACCCACAGAAGAAATCTCTCACCGGCACCACCTTGGAGGTCAAATGTTATACCGATTTCGGGTATGTGCCACTGGTGGTTACGTACTACGAGGGATGCCCAAGCCACGCCATAAAGAGCTTCGCCCCTAAAATCCTGGCACGTGCGATGTTAAACCCTTTCCTCTAACACGCGTGGCACATACCCGTGCACCACAGGTCACGGTATGCGGGTATGCGCCACAGACGGCTGACGTATTATATCTACCGAGGTACGGTGAGAACACACAATGGTAATTTAATGCGAGGGCATTCAAGAAAAATTTACATCACGAGCATTGACCCGACGATTTCAAAGACTAAATATCAGTGTCTCAGCAGTAATCAAAACCAATCATTCTGCGTAGCACTCAAGTTTTCTACCACAGAGCCAGGCCTGGTCTCAAAACTGTTTTGGAGAACGACCCGATGCAGGCGTAATGTTGGTAAAACGTCGTTTGGCTGCAGTGATGGCTATCTAATTTTACCAGCATTACATACGTACTTTTATGATACAGGCATCACGTCGAGTTAACATGCGTTGTATATTTAAAAGCCATCTACTGACGTTTGTTTAAGTGACACTATGAAGGCTCCTCGCAAGGAAAAGCGGTATATTTAGGTTTACTTCATCTGGTGTTGGTAATACCCTTGTTGCTGCTCTTGGGATCGTTACAGAACTGTGTTAAACATCTGGCTATATAAAACATATGCGAATGTTCAAGCATGTCTATGGGCATAACAATTGTATGCATGTTCAGCGTCATTTCGTAACGTTTCACTTTACAAAAAAATGACACCACAATCACCTTCTCTTCAAATGCTTCACAAGACATCGATTACCAAGGTACGTGGAATCTGACGAATTCTTTTTCGAGGATGGGTTACACAGAACCCCCTAAATGGCTTCGCAGATCCGCATTCGAGAACCACTGCCATAGTGGGCGGGAAGTGCTAACATCAGGGAGGTGCATGAAGACAACAGCTATAGAAACGTCGAGAAGCAAGACCTATTGAGAGTTAACAAAATTCTCTTTTCACGTAGAATTCACGTGTGGTTGCAATATAAAACTTACTTGTCAATACTATCTGGCTCAATTTCCCCAAATGCTTCTAGTTTAGTGATGCCAGCGTTGTTCACTAGCAAGTCGACGTCACCAATGTCGGCCAAAGCACGCTGTGTAGCATCCCAGTCGGACAAGTCTACGGCCACTGGAATAACGTTGCTCACCTAAGAAGAAAGACACATGCGTGTGAACTGTCATAGTGCTCGCATTTCAAACTTTCGGAAAGACACTCTTCGTGTTCACAACTCACAGCGGAGAAGACACCTCCATACAGGAGAAAGAATGCAACGACTGCGAGAAACGCGCAGGCTCAGGTATGAGGCGTGTAATATTTGTATATTCTCTTAGTTATTTTGTGATGATTCAACGACGAATGCTGACCTACCCAAGGAAGCCTCCTAGGTCACTAATCCATAAAAACTAGGAAAGAATATTTGTTTGATATGCCTCAAAAGGCCCCTTTTCCGAGAGCTCAACATCAGGGGATGGGCAAACAAGTTACGGTTGGACGTACTTATTCCTGGGCTACTTGGTAGATAAAATAGAGGAGGAATATAAAGTACCTAAACACCACCAGACGAAACAAAGATCATAAGTAAAGAGCGTATTTTTCTTTGCTTCGTTTTTCTTATGGTAGTGCATAGTCGTCTTAACGTTTGCTCGAAGATAATATTATTTAAACAAAGATTCGATACCTGTGCTGAAGTTATAAACGTCGGAAGGATGACTGACATTACTGAGAAGACCATCTCAGTCCCAGGGCTCACAAAAAAACTGTTTCTCTTGCCATTATAGCTTTAGGTTTAACTTGGTGCTTTCTGTAAGTGATCTCTTTTATTTGAACGCGCGTGTGAAGGTTAAACTAAAAATATATCAAATTGAATTACTTAAGTACGTGGCCTGTGGTTGATTACATTTTAAAATGTTATAGCCGACAGAAATGAGAAAGTTTTTTCATGCAAAGTATTTCTTAAAAACCCCAGAGCACATTACTATCTATCTATCTATCTATCTATCTATCTATCTATCTATCTATCTATCTATCTATCTATCTATCTATCTATCTATCTATCTATCTATCTATCTATCTATCTATCTATCTATCTATCTATCTATCTATCTATCTATCTATCTATCTATCTATCTATCTATCTATCTATCTATCTATCTATCTATCTATCTATCTATCTATCTATCTATCTATCTATCTATCTATCTATCTATCTATCTATCTATCTATCTATCTATCTATCTATCTATCTATCTATCTATCTATCTATCTATCTATCTATCTATCTATCTATCTATCTATCTATCCGTTTGGGCGCCTATGTGTGGGTTCTCTCCCCTACTACTTAACTTGGTGAACTTCCAAACTTTCGTACGAGACATGTGTGTACTATGAAGATTATCATGACGTGTCTGTGGCGTAAGTCATGATCCCCTTTCTTTGGGTCACGTGTGGCTACGCCCGCATACCACAGCCCACGGGGTGCAGGTACGGGGCACAGGTAAAAGTGAAGAACTGCTAAAATGGATACTGAGAGCTTTATCAGAAAATATTGAAGTTTGTAGTGGTTTTAAGCGCCAGAACTGCAACATAATTATGTGACAGGCCATTGGCGAGGGGGTATTGCTCAACAAATGTGACCCCTTGGCGTTTTTTCTAAAACGTGGGACAAAACTCAATCAATCGTATGTTTTGCAGATTTCGTCCCCATCTAAATGCAGCCGCCTGGGCCGAGAATCGAGTCCGTTCCCTTTAGCTTCGCAGAGTGGCACCTTTCACGCTAAGCTATCATGACGGGTAAAATTATAATATATTGCGCTTGTGTTTAAAAAGAGAAACAAACATCGCTTGGATTGGTTCAATAAATGTGTTCAATAGCTTTCGAAGAGGCACATATATATGCACCAGATGTTGCTAACGTATATATATATATATATATATATATATATATATATATATATATATATATATATATATATATATATATATATATATATATATATATATATATATATATATATATATATATATATATATATATATATATATATATATATATATATATATATCTATATAATAATAATGAGATATAACAGACAGTAATGCCAAGGAATGTACAGGGGAAGTTATTAACATTAATGGAATGTAAATAAGAAGAAAGAAAAGTGGATGAAAAAATTACCAACTGTAAGCAGGAATCGAACCTACGACCTTCGAATTACGCGTTCGATGCGTAATTCGAAGGTCGTAGGTTCGATTCCTGCTTACAGTTGGTAATTTTTTCATCCACTTTTCTTTCTTCTTATTTACATTCCATTAATGTTAATAACTTCCCCTGTACATTCCTTGGCATTACTGTCTGTTATATCTCATTATTATTGTGTTAAAAACACGGAAAAACGAGCCCTTAGGTATACACTTCTTTCCATTATATATATATATATATATATATATATATATATATATATATATATATATATATATATATATATATATATATATATATAACCACGGTGCGCATTGTAATGCACTTCGAGATTTCGTTTGCCCAAACTAGTGGAAACGCTTAAAAATTAATATTATCGGGGTGTTTTTTGCCCCAAAATAGTTTATGCCATTTATATACATGCCCATATATGCATATAGACCTGTTTGTGGATCTGTTTTTTTTTCTTGCAGTTGCCTGCTGTTGTCTGCAGCACTCGAGGTGCCAGGAGCCTAGTGAGGCGTGTATAAATACGCCATTAGCTCCGGCACTATAAGAACTCATGTCTCATGTATTGTCAGAAATGTGAAATAAACTTCAAGCTTCAAACTTCAAAAACCATGGTATGATTATTTCTGAAAAAAGCCAACACTTTGAATAGTCCTTATTTTTGATTTGTGTTGTATGCCGCGTTGCAGGATGTACGCAGACAGATTCTGTTTCTTGCTGGTGCAAGCAGATTTTGTTGCCAGATTTCGAAAACCTTCCTTGTAATTTATCGACTGCCCGACCACAGCAGGTCGTATTTTTCGAAAGACGGTGCAGCAGTAAAAACAGTTGGACTGATTGGCGGATATAACGAGAATTGTAGTATCGTTATTTGTTCTCAGGATTGTTTCCGAAGCTCATAGGAGAATCTTGTATTACACTGGGTAATTTTAAACGCCACTATAATATCATAGTAATATTTTGCATAACTGAATTTGTAATACAGTTGTTCTTTTGAGCCTCAGCGAAATCAAGTATGAAGTTCTGTACATTACACCAAAGTTCAAACATGACTGATTACAAACTACACGTACATGCGTTTTTCGTAATGATTTCTAACTGCATTCATGAAAAGGTTTCTTGTTTGACTTCTTCAATAACGACACTATTAGGTTATGTATTCTATAGTTAATTCTTTTATTTTCACCTATATCGTAACTTGTGTTCCTTTAGTTGCTTAATAAAGCTTGTTGTTGGGTTAGTTAGTCATTCATCACATACTAAGATAATTAGCGCAAACTTTGTTTCCTCAAACAGTCACACAAACTCTCATTAATCCACCTCAATTAACGCACACGACACTCACCGCTCTGAAGTCACGCTCTGCTGAGTGAGGAACGAAAGGGCCGAAATAAAAACAGGCTTGAGGTCAAAGACATAAACATAAAAAAATCAACAGATCACAAAACCAAGAGAACCATATAAGTGTTGGTAGTTTTTTATTGAGGTGCAGAAAGGATAAACTCAAGCTAGCGAAAAATGGAAAGAAAAAAAAAACGCGAACAGTTGCATTGTAACTACAAATCCCTTCCGTATTTTCTCTTCTTGACTTTACTATCTATAGCCATAGTATTGTAGTGTCTCAGAAAAACGAATGTATAAGTACGTGTGAAGTTTTTTTTAAAATTTATGATCACATTCATGTGAAATTTTGCATTAACAAAATTATATTCTGAAGGTTTGTAACGCAAGTGCTTTGGATTTTGTCGACAGATCATCGGCGTTTGTGAGGAAGATGTTTGAAGTTCAAAAACAATATTGTGACGAAAATATCTGAATCGCCCTACCAATTGTTGTTTAGAAAAGATGCTAGGAAGCAAATTGCGAGGCGGATTGTCAGCCTAATTTTCGCAGACTTAGTGGAGCAAACGTAGATTGCAGAAGAAAAGTTAAAAAGGGAAAGTTGCTGTGGACTCCATCATGAGACTTGAATCATGCATATTTTTTTCATTATGCGTGCACACATTGTCAGTGGACCTGGTAAACGGGCAAGGAAAAAAAGCTCAGGTTCGCGCTGAAAAGACGTATGCATTCCTTGCTGCAGAGTGGTATGCATATAGTTCGCGACTTGTTATCCTGTGGTTGAGAAGCAGCTGCCACACAACTACGTTACAATATTGTCACAATGCAGAAACAGCAGCAGTTGAATCCAGGGAACTCACTTTAATTGTATTAGAATACTGGTAAACTGATCAGAAGAGAACCTCGTCTTCTTCACTCGCTGCGCGTGTTCTTCGTTGTTCTCTTCGTGCTGCATATTCAATGTGGCATTTGCCCCCCTCTAGAGAGCAGCGTCCCGATGCTCTTCTACAAAAGACGGTGTAGTAGATGTATGATGTAAATCAGTCCGAAAAGTAGGGCTTCATTCGCACAACGTGCACGATGTCTGGTTTTTGCTGGCGAGTTGTCGAGGGGCTGTCAGGAACGACCACGTAGTTAACGTCGCTCAGGCGTTGTAAAACTGTGTAGGGGCCAAAATACTTCTTCAGCAATTTTTCAGACAGTCCCCGGCGGCGGATAGGACTCCATACCCAGACTTTGTCGCCGGCCCGATAGACGACATGTCGGTATCGCAGATTATAACGTTGGGCGTCATAAGTTTGCTGCTGGGTGATTCGGACGCGCGCAAGCTGCCTCGCTTCTTCTGCTCGTTGGATAAAAGATGCAGCGTCCAAATCGATGTCATTGCAGTCGTGCAGTAACATGGCGTCAAGCATCGTCGTCACTTCACGGCCATGAAGGAGACTGAACGGCGTTCTTCGTGTAGTTTCTTGCTGCGCTGTATTATAGGCGAACGTGATGTACGGTGGAATGTCGTCCCAGTTTTTGTGATCCACGTCAACGTACATACTCAACATGTCGGCAATAGTCTTGTTGAGGCGTTCTGTTAAGCCGTTGGTTTGTGGATGATAGGAAGTGGTTTTCCGATGGGCGGTTCCACTGAGCTCAAGCACTGTCTTCAGGAGCGCGGCCGTGAAAGCGGCACCTCGATCCGTTATTATGATTGTTGGAGCACCGTGCCTCAGGACGATATTTTCTACGAAGAATCGTGCGGTTTCAACGGCAGTGCCACTTGACAAAGCCTTTGTTTCGGCGTAGCGCGTAAGATAATCAGTGGCGACTATTACCCACTTGTTGCCAGCATGGGAAGTCAGATATGGTCCAAGGAGATCCATTCCAATTTGGGCAAAAGGTACCGTGGGCACTTGAATTGGTTGTAATAGTCCAGCTGGTTTTAACAGTGGCGATTTTCGTCGTTGGCAATCGAGGCACGTGCGCACGTAATGTTTCACAATAGCTGGAAGTCTTGGCCAGTAGTATTTCTGTTGGATTCTGGGCAATGTGCGTGTGTATCCGAGATGACCAGACGTTGGCTCATTGTGGCAAGCACAAAGTATCTGCTCACGAGGTGACGTCGGAACAAGTTGGTGGGTGCTTCCTCTGGGAGAAAAGTTCTTCTTATAGAGAACACCACTACGTAAGCAGAATGACGGCAGGCTCCTTGCAAATCTTCTAGGGACGGTTGTTGTCCGGCCATTCAAAAATTCAGTAAGAGGAAGCAACTCACTGTCTTCTTTCTGCTTGCACGAAATCGTAGTGGTGTCAACGACTCCTACAAACGCCATGGTGTCATCTTCTGTGTCATCGTCGCGCTTTATCGGTGACCTTGATAAGCAATCGGCGTCGGCATGCTGCCGTCCGGACTTATACACGACCGTCATATTAAACTCTTGGAGGCGTAAGCTCCACCGTGCGAGCCGACCAGACGGGTCTTTCAAGTTGGTCAGCCAGCAGAGGGAATGATGGTCACTGACTACGTGGAAGGAACGACCATAGAGGTACGGACGAAACTTCATAACCGCCCATACGACAGCAAGACACTCTTTTTCTGTTGTGGAGTAGTTGGACTCGGCGCGGGAAAGCGTCCTACTAGCATATGCGATCACACGCTCGGCTGAGTCTTGCCACTGGACGAGTACAGCGCCTAAACCCACGTTGCTGGCATCTGTATGGACCATGGTAGGAGCATCCTCATCAAAGTGAGCAAGCACAGGCGGAGTCTGCAGGCGTTGTCGGAGATCGTCAAATGCCACCTGTTGATCGTCGCCCCATGTGAACGAAACGTCTTCTCTTGTGAGTCGTGTTAACGGCGAGGCTATGTGGGAGAAATTGGCAATAAACCTTCGGTAGTATGCGCATAGGCCAAGGAAACGCCTGACTGCTTTCTTGTCTTTTGGTACCGGAAATTTTCTAATGGCCGCAATCTTATCGGGATCAGGTCGAACACCTTCATGGCTCACCACATGGCCTAAAAATTGAAGCTCCTTGAAACCGAAATGACACTTCTCAGATTTTAGTGTCAGGCCGGCAGACCTTATTGCCCTGAATACCGATAGCAGCCTGCTCAGGTGTTCCTCAAATGTTTTTGAAAAAACAATGACGTCGTCCAGATAGACCAGACATGTCTGCCACTTAAGGCCTGACAGAACGGTATCCATCAGTCTCTGAAAGGTTGCGGGGGCTGAGCACAATCCGAATGGCAAGACTTTAAATTCATAAAGCCCGTCAGGCGTTACAAAAGCCGTTTTTTCTCTATCTCGCTCGTCGACCTCAATTTGCCAATACCCACTTTTGAGGTCCATTGACGAAAAGTAGCGTGCATACCTCAGCCTGTCGAGTGAATCATCGATGCGTGGTAATGGGTACACGTCTTTCTTTGTCACACGGTTCAGCTTGCGGTAGTCGACACAAAATCGCAAGCTTCCGTCTTTATTTTAACCAGCACTACCGGCGATGCCCAAGGACTTCTTGACGGCTGGATGACGTCATCATCGACCATTTTCTTCACTTGTTCCTGGATTGCTTCACGCTCTTTCGGTGCTACGCGGTATGGGTTCTGTCGTATTGGCCTTGCCGTCTCCTCCGTTATTATCCGATGCTTCGTTAGTGGCGTTTGACTGACCCTCGAGGTCTATCAAAAACAGTCTTTGAACTGGTGAAGAAGATCTACTAGACGCTGTCTCTGTGCTGGTGACAAATCCGAGCTTACGTCAATAGGTGGTGGGGCTGACGTGGCTTGCGGCTCGTCCTTTTGTACTACACAACACTCGCGGATTTCAGTGATCTAGTCGAAGTAGGCAACTGTAGTGCCTTGTGTAATGTGTCGTCGCTCGTTGGTAAAATTCGTTAACAGAACCTCTGCTTCACCGCACACAACGTTGACGATACTTCTGGCAATTGCAACACCGCGAGAGAATAGGAGCGTCAATACTTG
Source organism: Rhipicephalus microplus (assembly GCF_043290135.1). Classification (NCBI taxonomy): domain Eukaryota; kingdom Metazoa; phylum Arthropoda; class Arachnida; order Ixodida; family Ixodidae; genus Rhipicephalus; species Rhipicephalus microplus. The sequence goes on along the minus strand of NC_134710.1, from coordinate 200,760,850 downwards.
TTCAGCGATTCCTTCTCCAGTATTCTGCTCGCTGCACGTGACTGAAACAAGGCCGCACGATAACGGAGGTACGGTCACATAGTCAATGACTCGTAGGAATTTTCGGTGTAGCACTGCGCTTTGATCCGCTGAAAAGGTCAGTACACCGTCCGGAATATTGATGATGGCACCATATTCACGCAAGAAATCCATCCCCAAGATTGCCTGTTTGCAACACTCAGAAAGGATAACAAAGGTTGTGACGAAGGATGCATCCCCTATCTTCATTCTTGCGGTGCACTTTCCGGTAGGTGTGAGTAGCTGCCCTCCAGCTCCTCTAATCTGCGGCCCTGTCCATTCCATTCTAACCTTCCTGAGCGTGTCTGCCAGACTCTCACTCATTATTGAGAAGTCCGCGCCAGTGTCGACCAATGCCATGACGTCATGTCCGCCAATCGTAATTGCAACTTCGGCAGTAACAACCTCATCTTTCGTCGACTCATTGAAAATGTGTCTCTCTTCGCTCGGCAGTAATGGGGGGTTTTTAGCACTTCGACGATTCGCAACCTTCCCCCCTGAGGTCGCTGCTTTTAGTTTCCCCGGCGTGCACTAGGAGATCTCCTCTTGGCATGTCAGTGGTGCTCCGTCTAGAGGATGGAGAATAACGCCCTGGAGAGGGTGAGCGTGACCGAAACCCAGGAGGAACATCCCGCGGGGTCATGACACTCGTGTCGACGTCAGATGTTCCGTTGAAATGGCGCCGAGGAACCGTAGAAGGAAACCCTTGGTACCCTGCGGCGCGATACGGGCAATACCGAACGATGTGGCCTGCTTCCCCACAGTGAAAGCACAGGGGCCTATGATCAGGGGTACGCCAGATGTCAGTTTTGCGAAGTGGTGGCTGCCTCGGCATCGAAGTTTCTCTGTAGTACCAAGGCGCTGTCGGCGGATGTTGATGGTGGTACTGATGTGGTGTCGGCACGTTCGCTGGCTGTCGGCGGACTACGTCTGCATAGCTTGCCCTGGGAGTGCTCGTGTTCGGCTCAGGAAATGAGAGCGCTTGCCTGATCTCCTGGCGTACAACTTTCGTTACTGAGGCGATCGCGCAGTCATTCGGTTTGGCGACGAGTTTCTTGACCTCTTCTTGTACGATTTCTCGTATTAGTTGGCGCAAAAAACCTTCGTCGGGTGTTGTTGCTGTGGTAGAGGCTGCCACGCTGATCGGTGCACTGTGGGTTGGGCGGTCATACTGGCGATAACGCAGATGCAGTGCGCGTTCGATAGATGTCGCCTCCTTGGAGAATTCATCCACACTTGCAGGCGGGTTTCGTACGAGACCAGCGAACAGCTGCTCCTTAACGCCCCGCATGAGGTGGCTAACCTTTTTGGCTTCGGGCATATTAGGATCTGCTCGACGAAATAGCCGCGCCATGTCCTCAACAAACATCGTAACGGATTCATTTGGTTTCTGAATCCGTGACTCGAGGAGACGCTGTGCGATTTCTCGTCTTTCAGTGCTCGCGAACGTGTCGAGAAACTTCTGCCGGAACTCGTCCCAAGATGACCACACGCGATTCGTGAACCACGTTCGGGCTCCGTCTTGAAGCGGAAAATAAACGTAGCCCAATTTTTGTGTGGTGTTCCAACCGTTAACATTCGCTGTGTGCTCGAATTCCTCGAGCCAGTCATGTGCATCCTCATATGCGTTTCCGTGGAAGTCAACCGGAAGTCGAGGGTTCAAAACAGTCACCTGTGTCGTGCTTGGGCTGGACATGTTGGGGCCAGTGCTTCCAGGCGCCGTCATGCTTTCTGGCACAGTCACGCTTTCCGGCAATGGACCAAACTCCGGGCGGAGGCCTAACAGGCGCCGGCTGCTGCGGTGAACGGGGGTGTCGATGCGTGGAAGTCTTTCTTGACCAGATGCGGGGCTGTTGTCAGGCGTCCCGAACATGTACCCAGCACCTCCACCAGTGTCACAATGCAGAAACAGCAGCAGTCGAATCCAGGGAACTCACTTTAATTGTATTAGAATACTGGTAAACTGATCAGAAGAGAACCTCGTCTTCTTCACTCGCTGCGCCTGTTCTTCGTTGTTCTCTTCGTGCTGCATATTCAATGTGGCAATATGTCTGCGCCTCAATGCATGGTTTCGGTGACACAGAAACATGCACGTCCTTCACCCTCTAGCCACTATAGTGGTGTGTTGAAGGCAGCGGCCAATTTGTGGCGGTATGAGTATTACCGTCATGCGTCCATTGACAAGGCTTCAAAACAGTGTAACAGAGAGAAAACTTGACGACAGGAATCGTACTTATCGTTGGCGTCAACTCGCTGATGGGCGATCAAATGAAACAAACCATTAAATAATTAGAGAGAGCTTCAAACGCTAAATGTCCTCTCACAAATAAAATACAGCCCCACAATGGCGCAACCGCTGATGATCTTCGTGAAGCTGTTGGTGAGGACGAAACGAATCATTAGTAGCTTTCATGGTAAGCTGTATGCTTTTATTATCCACATAGGGCTTGGTAGCAACGTTATCACGTTAATAAGACTTAGTTTAAATGAGTGGCAATTTTCATGGCTGGGTGCAGTTTTCAATTACGTTCGTTATCTCTTTCTACACTGCTCAGCTTATGCTGGCTTGTTGTAATTCATTTGTCTTATTTGAAATCATTTGACAGTGTGCCAAAAGTCTCTTAAAAGCTGCTGCAAGAAAGAGAGAGGGAGAAAGAGAGAGAGATGAACTTCATACAGCGTGCAGAATTTTCTCATTAAAATAAAATATTCAAACAAAGAAATTTTAGAAGGTAAGTGGCGAAAATGCGAAATGGAAGTATCTATCGCAGAAAAGAACAAAGTAAGCACTAAGTAAATCATTAAGTGCAAATAAACAATGTGGAAGGAAGTAAAAAAATCAGACACCACAAGCGCTAACTTGCAACTTTTCTTTCTTGGTCCCGCGTCATTTCATCATCATCATCATCAGCCTGACTACGCCCACTGCAGGACAAATGTCTCTCCCATGTTCCGCCAGTACAGTCGGTCCTGTGCTTGCTGCTGCTATTTTATACCCGCAAACTTTCTAAACTCATCTGCCCAACTAACCTTCCGTCTCCCCTTCCGCTGCTTGTCATGTCTTGGAATCTAGTTTGTGATGCTTAATGACTAGTGCTTATCTAGCCTTCGCGCTACGTGCTCTACCCCATGAGCATTTCTCCTTCTTAAATTCGACCATCATGCCCTCAACAGCCCTTTGTTCGCTGATACACTCTTCTCTCTTCTTGTCCCTTAGGGTTCGCCGCCTCGTCCCCAGCTTAAGTGGAACCCTCATTCTGATCTTTCAGGTTTCTGCTCCGTAGTAAGTACCGGTAAAATGCAGCTGTTATATACGTTGCTCTTGAGGAATAGTGACAATCTACCATTCATGATCTCAGAATGCTTGCCGAATGTGCTCAACCTCAATTTTATTCTTCTAGTTACTTCCATCTCAAGGTTCGGCTCCATGGTCAGCACCTGTATCAAGTAGACGTACTCCTATACAACCTCAAGTACAGAGCTACCAACCTCAAAGCGCTGTCCTCTTCCTAGATTTGAACATTAGTTTCGTTTTCTGCAGATTAATTTTAAGGGCTACCTTTGTGCTCCACTTGTCTAATTCCGCATCGTTTATTTGCGCTCAGCGGCTTACCTAATAATGAAATACCAATAAGCCTATCTAGCTGTATTAGACAAACGACGCACTAATTCGACTTCAAGAATAGAAAGAAAACATGGTTATCAGGCACAGACGAAGTTCATCACCAATCGATCGTAGGAGAGAGTTTGCATAGAGACAACAAATATAAAACAAGAACAGCAAAGGAAAAAAAATAAAACAAAAGTATGGCGACTTGCTGTTGTGAAGAAGAGGGCGATAAAGGTATAAACTACACGTTTATTCAGGTAATATACAGGGTGCCCCCGTCATTTTTAGCCAGAAACTAAAAATATGCCGACACACGCAATTACTAAGCGACGAAATGCATGTTGCTGACCATTGCCTGAAGTTAGCCGGACTATCTTTGTATTCTAAAGTATTGTTTGATTACATCTGCTTTAAGTAACTAACTTGTCCAAAATAAAGACGAATTAAAAATTGCAATGAAAAAGTTGTAGATTGGTTTGGAAAACCTTCGTTTAGACAGTTTCGAACTTTATATCTGTCAATTATTAGTGCTTTTCTGCTAACTACAAATGTCCACCAAATACAAAAAATACCACGTGGTAAACCTGCTCGTGCGCCAGTGCCCACGATGATTCTAGTGCTTCCTAACGTTCCGCGTACAAACGACCTTAGCATTTGCCCGATTGTGCTGTCTCAATAGGGCCGCGACGATAGCGGTGGCTTTGCGATATACACGTTTTTATATCGGCCACAAAAGCCATAACCGCAGTGACTGCTTATAGCTGTCATGAACCGGTGTGAGGGAAGCGTATCGTTCGTACGCAGAACATCAGGAAGCACCAGAATCCGCGCCAGTAGGTTTCTCACGTGGTATTTTTTCTATTTCACGGGCATTTGTACTTAGTCGAAAAACATTAATATTTAAAAGACGTAAAGTTTGAAACTGTCTAATCAGGTGTTTTCAAAATGATCTGGAACTTTCTAATTGAAATTTTTCATCCATATTCAGTCCTTCAAAAGGTAGGTAATTAAACAGATCTAATAAATAATATTTTTGAACACAGAAAATAGCCTCACTAAGTCTAGGCAACGGTCAATAACATGCATTTGGTCGCGTTGTAATTGGGTGTTTCGGCATATTTTCAAAATCTGGCAAAAGATAGCTGGGCCAATTTGTATATATGCAATGAAAGATCGAAAGAAAGAATAAAAGTAGGGCGTAATAAATGTTGAAATATTTAGAGCGTAACAATTTTTGAGAATTTATGAATATACTCTGAGTAGAAATGATTGATGGTAAATATTTTATTCAGTCATTGTTTCGTTATGGATAAATCAGGAAAAATAGTTCAGTGGCAAGTTTTTCATTTTGAAAAGGTGAACAGTGAGTGGAAACAAGTTTACCAATGGTTCGAGTACTTGACTGAGGAAGATATCTATCCCTTCTCTCATAATCATATGGTGGTTTTGGGACGTTAAACCCCACAAATCAATCATCAATCATGAGGCACATATCTAGTAGAGCTTGTAGAGCAACGAAAAGCAAGATATTTTGCGGTGATGTGATAAGTCGCAAGACCGAGTACGCAGGGTGAAAGGTTCAGTAAAATGAGGTGAAGTACACGCTTCTGAAGTAATTTGATTTACTGAGTGAGGTGCTTTCTGCAAAGGATTACAAATGAGGTTGGCGCAAACTGGACTGTCGGGCCCTGTCATGTGAAAAGTTATAGTTTATGTATGTTTAAGGGTGCCGCAAGGATCATGTATAATATTCCGTTAAAAGAAGTGAACCTACTTGCTTCTGTAGTTCAGTCAGTTTTTCTGCGTCGAGGTCTACAGCAATCACAGTAGCCCCAAACTTCGCCAAGTCAGTTGCGATCCGTGCCCCCATCCCTACAAGGGATATCAGTAAAGAAAGTTCATTGTGAAGCAAAGTACCATAGTCATCATATCGTTATCATCTAAGCTGAACAACAACAGACAGTCAAATTAAAACTTTCGGCATAGCTTTGCCATTAGTACTGGTGGTAGATATCTCTCGAATGTTCTATTTTAAAAAAAACATAACAGTATTTATATGCCACGTACCTGTAATTCTCACCTCGACCGTTAAGGCCCCGCATGCAATATGTGCCATGTTTTGCTTTGCCAGGCTAACCATGACACATACTTGTGTGTTAGCTAAGGCAAATGTCAAATAGACTTTATGACAAAGAAGCATTTGTAATGGTACAACGAAGCAGCCGCTAAGTATTTTTCTTACGTAATGGCATATTTACCGAATAGTCAGAAACTGAGAGTGCATGGTACTAAGAAATTCACTAATTGACAAAGCTAGAAATGGCAATGTAAGCATTAGTTCTTTGCTACAATTCATTGGCGTTTGCTCTAACGTATATGTCGAATCATGGGTCAGCAAACTCACTCTTGAGGAGACTTACTCGGACTCTGACCGAGCCGTGAGTGCAAGTCTAACCGAGACCAAGTAAGCAATATTTTGGCGAATTTGAGTTCGAGGGAGTCCGGAGGAAGAAAATTTTCGTGAGTGTGCGTTCGGGAAAAGAAAATTTGGTGAGTCTGAGTCCGACTGAGGCCAAAGCACGAAATGTGTTCACTGAGTGAGGCTGAGTGAATTCCACTTTTTGGCCGAATTGTGGTCCTATTTGCTAATCTTGAGCATTACTTCCTTCGCTGAATTCACATGTATACTGACGTATACTCACACTTAATCTGAAGCAGTATAGATCGCCCACCGTATGTATTTATTGAATTACGCAGGGGAATGCCTTGCTTACCCCCCCCCCCCCCCCCCCCCTTGAGGCTACACTTCTGGGTAAGTTCGTCATAAATATGTCTCACGTTATGATCTTTTTTAAGAGAAATGTTCTACTGGTTTGCAAACACTCATAACTCGTATTAGAAGGTATATTATATAAGAATTTATCAAGAATATAAAAATTGCGTGAAATATGCTGTTAAAAAGCAGTGATATCAATGTCAAAAAAGCTCTTTCTTGGCGAACGGATTCACTGGCACTCACACAGACTCGGATCGAGTGGTGACTTAGTCTGAGTTAGTCCGGGCGAGTAATATTTTGGTGCGTTTGAGTCCCAGTGAGTGCTGGGAAAGAAAACGTTCGTGAAGGTGAATGCGAGCGATTCCTGCCTCCCCCCCCCCCCCCCCAAAAAATTTTTTTTTGTTGAGTCTGAGTCCAAATTAGCGCAAAATATATTTCATGAGGGTGTCTGAGTGAGCTTGACAGTTCTTTGCCGAACTGTGCTGGGGAGAAAATGGACCAAAAACGCACGTGTTTGGTGAATTAGGTTCTTATAACATGTTGACAGTCCGCGTGCTATTGTGTCGTCATGCTCCGCAACACTCAAGTTTCAACGTACGAACGTAAGTATATATATATATATATATATATATATATATATATATATATATATATATATATATATATATATATATATATATATATATATACGTGAAGCGTGTGTCTTTCCAGTTCACAACCATGTACTGTGTTAAATGAAATAAGGGAAAGAAGTGTCCTGCTCACGGCTGGTTATTTTTTCATCCACTTTTCTTTCTTCTTATTTACATTTTATTGGTTCTAATAATTTCCCCTGTGCATTCCTTGGCATGAATGTCTGTTAGATCTCACTAATATTGTGTCTAAACACGGAAAAACGCGCCCTTAGGTATACACTTCTTTCTCTTATTTCATTTAACGAGGGTCTCGTACTGGCGGACTTGGTGTCATTAGGTTGTATACGAGGGACTATTAACCAGCTGCCCGCTCGTAATAAGTTCACGTGCTACGTGACGCCAAACATGCGCATAAAAGAGTGGTTCACACTCGTCGCTTGGCTTATAGATGGCGCTGACTGTCACTCCTACTTCTAAATTCACATATAAACCCAAAAAAGTGGGTGGCGGGAAGGCCGCTGTTGTAGCTCAGTGGTTAGAGCATTGAACGCGTTAATCGAAGGTCGTAGGTTCGATTCCTGCTCATGGCTGGTTATTTTTTCATCCACTTTTCTTTCTTCTTATTTACATTCTATTGGTTCTAATAACTTCCCCTGTACATTCCTTGATTTACTGTCTGTTAGATCTCATTAATATTGTGTCAAAACACGGAAAAACGAGCCCTTAGGTGTACACTTCTTTCCCTTAATATATATATATATATATATATATATATATATAAATATATATATATATATTTATGAACCCTAATACCTCCAATAACATTGCAGCGGTTAAATCTGGAAATTCAAGTCCTCGCTTTATGACCAGCACTGCGCTAAATTAGAGCGCTCCATTACAGTTAAAATACGTGTAAACACAGGCGCTGCCAATAAAGCTTTCATACTTCCGCATGTTGAGGACGTAAGCGTCCCTCAGGATAAAGGTGGTGATTAAAGACGTCGATATATAGGAAGAAACTCATTCAAATCATGTACTGACTTCCTGTATTGATCTAAAACGACCGCAGGGCAATGTGCCCTCGTTTCCTGTTATATATGTATATTTCCGCGTGGCACTCGCGCCCTATAACTGCCAGAGCCCCCATGTTAGCTCTCATTTCTTTGTCTGCTATTCACGCGAAGTAAGGAAAAAGGTGAATCTTGTATTTCCTTGCTTTATGAAGCAAAGTGCAGTATTTTCGAATCAGGCAAGCAAGACAAATTCAGAAACCAAGTCAAAAATGTATATATATATATATATACTACCGAGCATTTCTTCGCGTGGGAGGAGTATACAGAAGACACCTACCTTGCGCAGCACCAGTGACCACCGCTCGTTTGCCCGAAAAAAATGCCTCCATGGCGCTTTCGCTGCTTCTATTACAAACGTTTTATTTTGAGCCCGATGAAATCGTGGTGCTCGCAAGGACGCCAGAGAAGAGAACTGCTCTGAGCCTGCTGCAGGCAACGCAATGCGCTTTTTGTTATCCGAGGTCGAACGATTGCTGCGGTACACGTGCCTATACACAAAGCGCGACGGCAGGAGCTATCTTCGGCGCTTGTTTTCGAAAGCGTATGCGGACAGCCAGTTGCTGGAAAATGGCAAGGTGCGGAAGTGGAGCAGCCGAGTGGAGATAAAAACATCGTCTCACGCAAAGCTCAGCGACAGTGCTGGGTTCACGCTTGCCGGATAGTGTTCCTGGCGGAGGTGAAGGGCAAACAGCAAGACTTTGGAAATAGCAAAAACAAACTATGGGCGCCCGACTCCTGATGCACACATGTTTCTTCAGCATGTAGTACCTACACGTGCATTCTTGCGTGTTTTATTTCATAAAACTTATCCATACATACCATACTAACTCAGTAAATTTTCTTGATGTTTATGAGAAATGAATGTTGCAGCCCTAGATGTTTCTCGAGCTTCTGACTTGCGCTGAATTCAGCACGGAGCACTTGGCTAGAAGAACAACGTTCAGGATTGAAAAGCATTTACTTATATTATGATGTAAAAGTTCCGTTTTATTACCATAAAGCCCTACGTGCATATTCCACACGACATCTGAAGACGACTATCACTTTTTACTCTATGACCGGGCGAATCAGCAGCATTAAAACACACACACACACACACACACACACACACACACACACACACACACACACACACACACACACACACACACACACACATATATATATATATATATATATATATATATATATATTAGATGCAGAAATATTTGAAATAAATTATCTAAAGCGCCGAGTTACATATATGTTACCTGTTATTGCCTATCATGAGGAGAACGCCCACTGTTTTCGCTAAAATAAAGCTTGCCTGACGGCATCGTGCTTGATGTGTAACCAGTTTTGTGCTCTGGCAGTGAATCATCTAATAGGCTAACATAAGTGAATTTCCATTGTTTATGAAAAGTGCCGAACACACACATGTACTCTGTAAACGCACGCATACATATCCGCACACAAGTACATAGAAAAGCAGGTATTCGAGTACTTGGTGCACTCTCAGTTGGACGTTGTTTTACTGCAGAGGATATTTAAATATTGGTTTTAAAAATTCAAGGACACGAATCTGTAAAGTTTGTTCGGCAAAAACCTATTAGCATTCACAATGCTATATCTCGCCTTATTTGGCTTTCTGGTTTTTTAGTTTTTACCCTTTTTTTACGCTCTCTCACTAATTGCAGAGCTAGTGCATGGGGGAGAGGCTACAGCTGGCAACGCTCAAAGACACGGCTGGAAAGACCATCACCACGAGTATAAGCCATTATATGGACCTTACGACAATTTTGCGAATGCCTTATTTATCACTGGAACGCGTGTTGTAATAATCGACGAGCCGAATGAAGCAATAATGATGGTGATTAGTGCATGAAAAGTGAAGTTATGAGACCTCGAAGTTCATAACTCGTGCATGGATGACGAGAAAGGTTCACTTTATCATTTTCGACTCCTGCTGACATCAAAGGCTCTTTCCAATGACCGTACGTGTCAAAAGACATATCGGAAATCTCACCTGACGGTGGCCTTCATACAGTACCTCGCTACCACTCTTTTTGACGGTGTTGTTATCATCATTACACCAAAAAGTGTGCGTCGGGTGTATGGAAAGCTCCCAACATCCCACTGTGTAAGATACATGCTTTATAAGATATATACCGTCTAGGTTAGGACATTTCTTGGCTTGAATGCAAGACGCGTTCTACGACATCGCCGGTGTCCTCCGCGTGTCGCATTTTTGGCTCACTAAAAACGCTGCAGCAGGCATGTGTTTTCACCAATAGTTGCTAGTGTGCCATTTCTAAGCTTCACCGACAAAGTGTTGTGTTGGTTGTTCTGAAAATGCATCTAATAAAAACAGGAATAATTTTTTTGAGAAACTAAAATGTTTTGATTATTTTTAGCATTCAATTGTATTGCATATCTACCACCACATAATTATTGCACGAATGTTCATCGCATCAAGCCAATAAAAATGAATAGCTTTTATGGTCCCTGTCACATGAAATAAAATTAGTTCCCATGAAAAATTGCTGATGTGTGTCACTGTAGTCAAAAATCAAGGTAGTTTATCTCGGTAATTAAAGTATAACAGCTTCGATTTTAGTGTTGCCACCTGCGCAACGATACTATCGCAATCCACGGCACCAGGAATAATAATGAGAATGACATGCTCAAACTGTGTCGCAGGGCCCCTTGAAAGGTTTTTCGCATTAATATTGCAATTGGCAAATATTTTGCATGCGTATACGTGCGCATAAGTTTTCTTTAAAGCTACGCTGGTTTAAAGAACATTCACGTGTAAATGAAGACGTGCTCTGCAGTGCTGACGTCAAAAAATTGTCGCACGCATGAAACAGCGCACATACACTAAAACATCAAATGAATATGCTGGATTTCAAATGCATTGAAATCATCTGGATAACCAATGCACGTTTTATAAATCTTACGGTCGTTTAATCTAGTAAGACCTGCTGTTGGACGAATTAGTTACCATATTATATGTAGGGTTTAATGTCCCAAAACCCCCATATGATTATGAGAGACGCTGTAGTGAAGGTCCCCGGAAATTTCGACCTCCTGGTGTTATTTAACGCGCGCCTAAATATCAGCAGGCAGGCCTACAGCGTTTTCGCCTTCATCGCAAACGCAGCCTCCGCAGCCGGGATTCGATCCCACGACCTGCGGGTCAGTAGCCGAGTACTTTAGCATCTAGACCACCGCGGCGGGGTGAAGTAAGTTAACATCAATAGGGTGCATCATAACGCAAAATTAGAAATGAAAGACTCGAGAAAAAAAGCAGGAGTGAGCTGAAAGATCGAGTGCTAAGCTTGAACTGTTTATTCGAGAGAGAAGGCCACCAGATTAGAACTATGTCCGCATGCGTGCATCAATATCATCAAATAGTGATCACACTCGTTGATAAAAGAGCTCCTTCGCTTTGCAAAGTGAAACAGACGTATCGCTGATGCAACACGTACTCTCCTCTTGATGAGGAACGCCTCCAATAACTCTCGCGATAATGTGTCGTTGCTCTTGCCTATTATATTAATCTCACGAAGCAGATGCTCACATCTGCTAGACAATGAGAAAGTGCACTGCCCACTCTCTTTTTTCTTTAAAGACAGTTTTTTGTTAACGAGCTCAGTCGTTGAGACAGCGCCCAGTTTGGCCTATGGCACGTATATGTCTTACCACACTACAGCGTTATTTTGTGTACCAAACCCATCGTGCAATTCATATGAGCTCTAGTGTGCTTCTCCTGGCATCCGGGCTTCTTGTAGACATGGCGTACCCGAAAATGCAGCCAAGTTACGTGGCACCGAGATGACTACGTACACGACTTCCTTGAGGTTGTGGTAAAGTTGATGGACTAACGAGACTCCTGCGGGCTTGCCTCTTTTTTTGACAAAGCCAGACATTTTCCTTTTAATGCCCTTCACTTTATAATTCGTTGGAGGGTTTTGAGACAGTCACTATATACGATGGAGCTCGGGAAGCAGGCTGAACTTATTCTTTACAGTTGGTTGTCAAAACTATACTGCATGGCATGAGGACACGAATTTATGAGCGTCGACTCCAGACAGTTGGTAATAATTGCTCCCTTAAGCATCTTAGTGTGAGCGGAATTGTACTAGAGCCCACTTACATTGCGCCAGGCTGTGTTGCCGACAAACTCGGTTTTTGGTCAAACGTCAATAAGAAAGCTAAAAACAGAAGAGTGTGGTGGGAAGATGATTCATGTGTAAAGAGCATTCCTTTTCATGCAGGAGTATGGGAGTTAAAACGTCATTAACTCACTCGTCAAATTAAAAGCATGGTCATTCTTTGAAACAATAAAAAAATCGTCAGCCTATTTGATATCCTCAAGCAAAGACGTGTCTTCAAAATTAACACAGCAGGTTACCATCCACAAACACAACGAAATTAAAGCCGGTAGGACAAAATAGATCATACGTATTCCCAGGCACTGAGCATGGAAGTTATCATTAAAAGAAATAAGCGTTGACTTATATTAAAGCAATGAAAACTATCATAAAACATAAAACTGTGAGCAGACATGCCAACTAAATTCTGGGAATCTACTACACCGTTATGGTAAATACTGTTCCTAAAAGCGGTACACATTTCTTTGTGCCCTGAGAGAACTAGATGAACGTCATTTTACTAACGACAAGATCCTGGTTGCTTGGTCTTGAGGTAGATCAACCTAGAAAGCCACACGAGCCCTCCTACAAATCTTGAAGGCAACATCACTGAGCGACCACCTGCGAAACCCTGCACTGTGTAGGAGGTGTGCAATGTGCATCTCCTTCACTCTCACTTTTACTCTCTTATTCCTCCCCTCTTCCCCCCAGGTAAGATAGCAAACTAGACGTAGTCAAATTAACCTCACTAACTTTGTTATATTCTTTCTCTCTCTTTTGTCGAGGCATAGAGCAAAACGAAAATGTGATGCCTGCTGAAAAAAAAAAACAGCATATCCACACAGTGAATGATGATGAAAGAGCGAAGCTCTGGAGTTTCATCGGTAAAACCATGAATCCCATGAATCTTGCCTAGTACATCCTCAAAGAGCGCCGTCCGCTCGTTTGTCCCTCCATCAATTCGTCCGTCCATCCATCCGTCCGTCCGCCCGCCCGTCCGTCTGTCTGTCTGTCTGTCTGTCTGTCTGTCTGTCTGTCTGTCTGTCTGTCTGTCTGTCTGTCTGTCTGTCTGTCTGTCTGTCTGTCTGTCTGTCTGTCTGTCTGTCTGTCTGTCTGTCTGTCTGTCTGTCACCATCACGTTAGCACTCCGAGTACTAGGAGTGGCTATGACCGCAGACAAGACAGACTTAGGAGATGCGCCCCTAAAACCTTGATTGAGGCATTTCCTTGTATGTAACTGATAACGTGTTTAGAACATTACGTGATGAAAGGATCATCAACATGCAACATATTGAGATGTTTTAAAAAGAACAGGCTAACTACCTACATCAGGAGTCTCTTTCACTTACATAGCACGCAATGGTACCTCTTCATTGCGTGATTTTGTGGTGAAAAAAAAAACCTGTTATGAATCACCTTTGCAATCACATACTACTTCTATTGAATCTGAAAGGTTAAACGTTTCGTACAGCGAAAGAGTTCTTTCTTGACTCTTGTGGTCCTTACTATCACGGTAATCATTTTTCTGCCACTGCTTCTGGTGCCTTGTCGTTGAACATGACCCCTGTGATGAATACCACGAAACATCTCTCCTTGTCCGATGGCTGAAGTCAAAGATCATATTCTCTAAACAAGCAATGAACTAGCCAAATGGTCGAAATTGCTGGAGCCCTCCAGTACAGCGTCACTCATAATCATATGGTGGTTTCGGGACGTAAAACCTCATGCTTTCCCTTCCTCTCACAATTCTTTTACGAATAAATTAGGTTGTTTGCCTACGCAGTACCTTCTTATCAATACAGATGCGCACACAGTAGCTGTCGCTCATTTACTTGAATATGCATCCTGTAGAAAAAAAATCAAAATGAAGAAAAATAATATGGCAGCGCTTCATTATCAGTAGTCCCATGCCTAAAGGTTAAATAATATATATATATATATATATATATATATATATATATATATATATATATATATATATATATATATATATATATATATATATATATATATATATATATATATTTATATATATATATATATATATATATATATATATATATATATTTATATATATATATATTCTATTTTTGTTTTTCATTTATCATGCTGTCTGACTATTTCTTTTTGATCTTTCTATGTTTTCTTCTTCTTTCTTATTTCTTTTTCACTTTCACGTGTTTCTCGAGCTCAACTTCTCCATACATAATGTTCGTTTATCACTTGCACCTGCTGTAGTCAGCAGTAGGCCTTTCGTATTTCCAATGGCGAATACCCACTTGTGGAGTTTCGCACCACGGAGCACAGGTTAGAGTGACAGCTTAAACAAGTTCGCGATTAACACATTTTTATCGTACCAATCAGCATAAACAAAGCGAAATGATAAAGACCTAAACTCATGTGTTTACTGAAAGGGTATCTAAAGCTTAACAATATTTTTATTAATCTCGCTTGTCACGATCTTACACAGAAACATTTTTTTTTGCTTAGGAAAGGGTAAGGGATGCTGTGCGTATTATCCACACAAATTCTTTCATAGATCCATGAAACACACAGATGGTTGTTATAACAACAGTTTCCTTTTATTAACGAAACTATTTACAACAGTATAAAATTGTCTTCAAATGTGACGCACAATGATCATGAAGCAATGATTCAGGTATAGCTGGTGCTGGCGACGACTAAATCTGCAGATGTTTGGTTTGTGCAATAGAATGAAAAGACAAACAAAAAAGTTAATGAAACCTCAGTACTCTGCCATATGCTCCATACTCTCAACAAGATTCGCTCAGGAGGTGATGCGGGCACGCTGACTTTCAAGATCTGAAACAAAAATAAATAGAAAAAAACAGGATGAACAACAACATTAAAATTGAACGTTGTGCGAAATTAAAGGCAAGGCTGTCTATTAATATAAGGTAGAGAAGAAATACTGTTACAGGGTTTCTCCAGCGCAGCATCTCTATAATCTTGTAGACATAGAAAGGCAAATAAAACCCTTTTCGTTCTCTTGGTTTTTGTTTTCATATCATTTTCTGCTCGCTTTATATTACGGTGACTAACGAAAAATAGCTGTGCTCAAGGGTCTAACTATAGCAAACGTATATCTCTGTATTCTTTGTCGCAAAACGATGAAGGCTGCGATGATGGCTCGTGATACGCGCATCTATTTCATACCATCGTCTATTTGAAGAGTATGAAAAGCTGCCAGGGCAACCAAACTACTACCTCTCATGCAGCGTATGAGAAGAAGTTCGGCTGCTCGGATTTCTCACGCAAGAAATGGAAGATGGGAGGGGTGGGCGGAAACATTTAAAAGGGCTGCAGAAAAAAAAGGCCGTTAAGAGTAAAACAACAAGGGACAGGAAATATGGTGGTTTTCAGAAGCTAAAGACAAGTGCCCAGCTTTTTATTTATTTGTCCGTTTATTTTTGGCTCGATTTGCTGTCCGATGCGCTGAAACTACGTAAACTCTTAATATAAAACCTTGTGCTTCTGGTAAGAAAGATTCAAGACTAATTTCGCACCTCATATAATACACCAAATGCCTCAATTTGAACCATGTGTCCTCGAAACTCCACTTACCCGCCAACCCGCCCTTTTTATGCCGTAGCTATTGAATTTTGGTACAAAGTATTAAAAAGTGAAGTGTGAGAAATAAAACGAACGCTTTTCACTATCACCACCACGACATATTGAATGGTTGTTCGTGCGAGTAGGTAATAATAATAATAATAATAATAATAATAATAATAATAATAATAATAATAATAATAATAATAATAATAATAATAATAATAATAATAATAATAATAATAATAATAATAATAATAATAATAATAATAATAGTGACAATAATAATAATAATAATAATAATAATAATAATAATAATAATAATAATAATAATAATAATAATAATAATAATAATAATAATAATAATAATAATAATAATAATAATAATAATAATAATAATAATAGTAATAATAACTACATGATGTATATTAATTTTTCGTTTTTCACGGTCCAAAACCAAGATGTGATTACGAGACTCACCGTAGTGGAGGGCTCTGACAATTTCGATCCCACGGGGTTGTTTACTTTGCACTGGCATCGCAGATTACCCCGATCTCTAGCATTCCCGCTCGCATCGAAAATGCGACTGTGACGGCCCGGATTGAACAAGTGTTTATAGGAACAGCGGCCGACTGCCTTAATTGCTGTGCCACTATGAAAGAATCAGGTAGGTTTAAACTAGAAAAGAGCGACTAAACATTGCACAAGAAACCTTCTAAAGTACATGTAAGGGGACTAAGGTCTTTGTGATGACGGAAGGCCTGAGATATGCTGCTGTAGGCTACTGCTGTGTACTATGTGGAGATAACGAAGATAGATCAATGAGATGAGGCCGTGTGAAGAACGTAGGATGCGAAGAATACATAACTGCTTAGCTTGGAAGATGACCAATTGTCAGGACAAGACAAGACTGCTGTCACTAAAAAATTTCTGAACACAACGATGGCTCTGAAACATGATTCGGTATGGGACCAAGATTCAAATAGTACTTTTACGTCCCCAGTTACTGGCCAATTATGTAGCGGTTAGGCTACACAACCAGCCGGTTGCTAAGTATGTGCTTGAATGCCAGAGTGTAATTAAGATGCAAATATTCCTCATAATATTGCAAGAACTATATGCATCGATCAGAAAAAAAACGTGCTACTCTGGTGCAGACTTAAGGCACATGCATACTTCAGAGGAATGTTGTGAAGATGAGAAAATGTGGAAGAGGTCACAAGAAACTTCGCATGGAGGTTTTGAATCTGCTGGCTGTATCATGTACTTCAGAATTACTGCGTTCTTCAAATGAAAACAAAGCAATTACGCAGAAATTCATAGTAGAAGAAAGTAGTTACTTTCGCTCTTTCCGGGAAACAATTGGCGTGTTGGAGATTAGAACGCAGATGCCAGAATGAAAGATTATTTTAGTATTTTTGTTATAGTTGAAACGATGAATTTGATAGATTATAAAGCAGCACAGATCAAAACCTAATTGCGCATTTATAACTAACAATAGGCTGCACAGTCTCGGATGAATAATTATTGAAAGCTAATGACTGCTTCTTCAGCACGCCTCAAAATGTCAAAATTTCTGCTCGAAACCAAGTTTACGAAAGCAATATCACCTGGCTGCCAAACGTCGCCAGGTCTGTTGACATTTTCATAATGGTGCGTGAGCATTGCGTTCTATAAAAAAATCGGGGAGCAAGTTTTTAGACGTTTGATGTTTGAAGAGGTTCAACTGTCTTGAGCTTGACTGACACTAGCGAATAATATTCTTTAGCTAGTGATGAAAATGTGCTCTAAAGTGCACAAAATCTCGTGTGCTACTAACATGTACCACAAAACGCAACACATGTAGACGCTGGTACGAGGTTAGGTACACTGTGACCTAACCATGAGAACTGTCAGACAAATGCACGCGGTTTGCTATTTGCGTACATTGTGTGTAGGAATATGAGTATGAACAAAGTTAGCGTAATAAAGGGCCTGCTGATTCTAAACATGAAAGCAACGACGTCTATGGAACGCCATAGAAGGGAAATCATCAGAGGTTATTCACGAAAAGCGAGTTGCTGGAAAGACCTATAACTAGTGAACTTATAAGTGCGCATACAATAAAAAACTCTTCAATACTATGTGCCACCGGACCTATTAGAGTATGGGGAAACACACCTTTTCTGAACCTACTAGCTATATTGTTAGATACGGCATGTACATCTGGCCTCGGTTACAATATAAACAATGTGCAGTGTACAGCGAAATTTACACAGAACCTGGAATTTGCACACTAATTCGTGACTGAGAACTTTGCCCACTTGATGTGAACTCGTTCCCAACTCCTTAGATAAGTGAAGCTTGAATTTATTTTATTAATTTTATTACTACGATTGCATAAAAAAAAACGTTCATTTTAAAGTCGGTGATATTCAGTGCGTTATCCAAGCTTTATAACGCCTTCTTTTTAAAATATATAAAGAGAAACTAAGCAATATATTGACACTTCGCTTAATGGCTAACTCAACGGAAGAAATAATTGAGCTCCAATGGGGGATTTATACAAGGTTTATTAACGATTAAGAGAAGACAACTGGTTCGACATATGCAGTTCTATTATATAAACACTGAAACCCCGCATTGTCCCGAATCATCCTACATTTATTCATTTTCTTCTTGTCGGCTGACCTTCAACTGTCTCCTTCATATACACGCACGAAGTTACACTCTTGACGAAAAAAATCTATGTTTATTACTCAGCTGTGAGCTGAAAAAACTCAGGATTACCAAAATTTGTGCTAATAAACCAATATATGAAATCGACTTTCGATGAAATTGTCATTAGCGCAGTACTGAATTACTTACCGCAAAGTGGGACGCACAGTGATGCTAGCGGTGGTGCTTGCCAACGATGGGGAGTCCAGGGTGAATCTTCTTAACGTATTGTTCTGTGCTTACAAAGTAAGTCGGGCCCTTCACGGCCTCAAGGCCGTGGAAGCCGTGACCGTATCCACCAGGTCCTTTAACAAAGAATAAACCACTGGATTCTAACCCATGACCTCCGTGACCATGGCCTCCGTATCCACCACCATGACCATATCCATAGCCTCCCCCAAAGCCTCCTCCGAAGCCACCTCCATAGCCACCTCCGAAGTGGTGAAAACCGCCGGCCATGACGGTGGCGACTAGGCAAGAAAGTGCCAAGGCAAGCACCTGGGCCGACAGAAGAAACAACCATCTTGTTATCTGAACGATAAATGCCGTTTATTTGTTTTGTTCCTTAGACGTGACGCCAGGACGGGCAACTCACCACAAGAAATACGACGCTTGATGAGCACTACGATGTCACTTAAAAAGGTTTACACCTAACTATCGCTAACTTTCTGGTCAAGTTCGCAATATGCATTGAAATGTTGCTAAACATCATCTTATCAGCAATATGAACTTATATCAATTTATAGCATTGCTTTCATGCATCAACATCAAAGAGCTGCAAGAGCCTCCCATCGCAGGCATTGACGTTAATATGACTTCCAACACAAATGTTTGCAACAGTGTCAGAGGTTGCAGTACTTCGCGCCCCAAAATGTTTTGTGCCGTCGATGCAAATATATTTAACGTATTTTTGATGACACTTGTGCTTGACAAGCCAATGCCTATAGCAGCAGTTTATGAGGTCAAAATCACACCTAGCATGGAAGAAGCAGTTCAGTGGTCAGGCGGGCAACTTTAGTAAAGGCTTCTTCCATCCACTTGGTGTAATATTTGCCTAGGGGTCATGTTCTAAAAACTACAGCCCTGTATAAACCAAACAGCTTAAATAAATTTGAGTGGATGCATAATAAATCCTGCTATCTCAGGAAATAAATAAACAACGCAATTATTCAAGGTCACGGGGACGTACCAGAACCTTCATGGCTCGTCCCTGAGAAACGGTGGAGAATATCCAGCAGCCAGCAGACACCGATCCCTCTTTTATAGTCGGCTCCCTCCTTCCTCCTTGTTTGCAAAGAGAGGCCCGACACCAATGAAGAGCGGGCTTGTCTTGTGTTTGGTCGGTGCTTTGATTCGCGGGCATATTTCCCTGTTGTACCGGCTTTCCTGGCCTGAATCGCCGCTTCATCTGTGGCAAGAATAAAAAGAAAGGAAAGACAGTTTTGCCTTGACCGGCAGCGCGCTCCGGCCGTGAACAGCACATGAAGCGCGGAGAGCGGACGTTGAAAGAGAAAGTGCGAAAGACAAGAAGACCTTCATTAAACGAAATGTACGGGGAGAAGGCGCCGGACCCGACCTCCGAAGCCCTATTTTTAAGCAGGCGCGGCTGTCTCCGGTTATCGAGACCAGCCGTGGAGGAGGGGAAAGCAAGGCGGAGAGCAGTCGGGCATTGCCCTACATCCCGACCGCCGTTTCAGACTGCATGCGATGGGCGTAGCTTGCTTGCTGTTGAGGCGCGCTGATTCATTTTGCCGTGGTAAGTTTACGTCCCGGGAAAGCCGCGCGAGCCGCAGACACATTGGCGCAGCGCTTGTTCAGCGCCGTCGTTTCCTTGGGAAAAGTGGTTCTCGTGCTGTGTATTTTTGGGGCAGAGGAAGATCGTGCGCGATTGTTCAGTGCATCGCGAATGCTAATGCAGGTTTAACGCTGGCAGCGCGTTACAAGACTGCGTGCGAAACCCAGTGCGGCTTCCCTGGCCGGCCGCACAGGAACGTGCATCGAGCACTGCGCGAATGATGTACGGCGGATGCACGGTGAGGCGTACGCTTTGTCTCACCCGCCGGACGATTGCGAAGAGGGAGGGCCCAGGAAGAAGACGACGATTAGTGTGGGTCCCTCAGTCATATCTATACAGCACGAGTGCCGGCTCAAATGGGCTGCTAATAAGGGAAGAATCGTTAAGTACTTTTGTACGTTGTTCTTCACGAATGCGCAGTCTGTTTCATGTCTTAAAACGGTGTGACCTATGGAAGGAATAGTTTTAACTAATCTGCTTTAGGGGCGAAGCTCCTCTTAGTCTAACCTTGTCCTGCGTCAGGCGTAACCAGACAGACAGACAGACAGACAGACAGACAGACAGACAGACAGACAGACAGACAGACAGACAGACAGACAGACAGACAGACAGACAAACGAACGAACAAACAAACAAACAAACAAACAAACAAACGGACGCTTCGCCTCTTTCATCATCACTCACTCCGTGGATATGCTATAATTTTTGGTGTGGAGAGGATGTTCTTAGGGAAAGATGCGAAAGTGCTTTTCTTTGAGGAAAGGAAAAGTTTCTCTCTGCAAATAAGTTCTTTCACAAAATATATTATTGCGAAAAATATTGGTAGTATAGATTAGTCTAAAATTATTTTAGAAAATATGAAAGCTTGTATAAGACAATTGTACTTTCTCAGCCTAACAGGTTTTCATTACGTAGTCGGGTTCTTTCATCAATCCTTCAAGGTAAAGAATGAAAGACTCTTATTTGAATGAATTGTTTCTTAGAGATATTTTGAGTTTTTTGATGAACTATCAAATTTTTTGCAGCATCACAAAACGCAACTATGAAGAATTACCATGGCTCCATTTTTATATTTATATTCATTAGTTCAAAGCAGGCACGTAGCATAGATTTTTTCGGGAGGGGGCCAAGGCCTAACTGTTCGAAAGAAAATCTTTTCATGCAAATATAAAAAAGTTGCCGGTTATATAAAAGGTGCCTAATTATTAAAAGAAAATGAAAATAAAGTGCAATGTAGCTCAAGAGGCGAAGTAATCAGCGGTGGAAATCGAATTTTGACACTGCAATCTAGGTAGTGCAGGTGCACCCGAAAGAATGCTTTTCTACTAAATAATCGTGACCAAGAGGGCCCATACAAATTCAGTTATGGAAAAAGGAGCGTCAAACAAAGGGGGTGGGAATTCAAGGAAACCGGTCGTCCTCGTACGCATGTGCGTTCAAAAATATCGGACGCATTCTTTGCCGAACTTCTCCCACTCTGTTTTAACAAGAGGCCTGCGAGAAGAGCAGGAGTCATTTTAAGGCAAGAATTTTCAAACAAAAACACACACACACACACATGCAGACATTTTTATTTAATAACAAAAAATAAAACACAGATGCTTCCCTGACACAAAAGTGGCAGAACGTTCTTATTGCAAGTAATTTTAACAATTGGCATTGCCGTTTACCATAAAGTAAAGGTCAATGCAAAAGAAAAAAAAGAACATGTAGCCTTGCCGAAGGCACCGGTTCACCCTATAATGCTCACGCGTCGTGGTTTCTCCATAAACACAGTGATAATTTCGTCGACACTGACTTGTATACGGTGACTGGACATAAGGTCCAGACCATTAAGGCGCTCCTTGTCCGTATGATTCCTCAAGTACGTTTTCATTCTTTTCAATGCCGAGAAGCTGCATTCTGCAGCAGATGTACTCACTGGAAGCGTTGCCAATATGTTGAGGAGTGTGTGAATGCTCCGGAAGTGGGCTTCGTCGCATTCACCTAATGCGTCCATTGCCAAGCGGGCAAATTCATTCTCTTGCATTATTTAGTTTTCATAATTTCTCATTCACCTTTCAGTGTAATGCTATCAGCTGTTGCTTTATATCTCAGGTAAAAATCTAAGGTCGGCATGCGAAGATTCAAATTTCCCTTTGGAGGTGTGCTTTGGCAACACAAATTACAAATGAAACATAAAAGACAGTAGGATTGAGCCTGTTGGTATAACATGATAAAGAGTGCTTAACTGCGCAAACGACGCGAGGGGATAGTAGAGATGAGAGATAGAAGAGACATCAGTGCTCTGTCTTAGGAGTGCTGTCTTTTTGGGTGACATACGAAAGAAAGTGCACACTTGACTAATTGTGCAAAAGGTCCGTCGAATGTCTTGCACAGGTGAGGTGTCACCCAAAAAAAGATTCAGATAATGCACAAAGCAGTGCGTGTACAAAGTCATCGGGAAGCCAGTCTGGATGAGTGCTGCACCCCTGGAGGCCAACGATACTCTATCCTCCCTTTTCACCCTGGTGGACTCTGATCGTCACCGCCGGGTCTTTGAGCAACCCAATTGGGGGCATCTACGGACACCGGGTGCTTGAGGGTTGTCCAATGGCTGGCTATATAAGCCGAAGACTGTAGTACATTCCTCCCTTCCTCTTTTTATTCTCCTTTCTATACTCATAAATGTAAATAAATTTCCGCCTGTCCTGCACGAGTGCATTTTCTGACTACAAAAGACGGGTCCGGTGACGAAAGCCAGCTACCAATTAAGACCGGCCAGACCAAGTCCCAGCAAACTTAAGGCAGCGGTGAGATCCTCGTTACCCCTGAGCCCCAGTACCACACAAGATCGGGATAACTCGAGAATTCGAAGTGGTACAGACGAATCTGATTCATCTGATTCCACAGAACAATCTGTGAGATGGATGCGGCCCCTTCCCTACAGCTCCCCTTGCTTTTCGGTGAGGGCCTAAGGGTGCGCTGACGGTGGCACGGAGGGCCACTATGTGGGTCGTGAGTTAGTGCATGAAGTTTGTTGCTCGATGGATAGCGGACTTCGCTCGTCCAGAGGAGACATGTTTGATTATGTAGTTTGGTCGGCCGAGTGTTGAAAAGTATCAATAGATGACGTCTTGGGAGCAGTGGCATATTTTGAAGATGGTCACCCGAGAAGACATGTGATCACCTCTTACTGCGAAGGAGAACGAACCGCCACTGCTGCTGTCCTAGTGGAGTGAATTGTGAAGCTGGTGAATATAATAGAAGCTTCGCGCATACCAGCGTAACAAGGCCCAGATATGAGGTGGAGCTCGTAGTGAACACTCAATTTTTTGAAAATACAAATGTGACGTATAAATAACTGCTTGTTCTTTCCGAAGTCAACGATTACCGCATTGCCGTTTCTGTAAAAATTAAATACAGAAAGTCCGAGCAAAGTGCCCTTGCACGGTGGTCAAACCGAACCAACATATTCTTAGGCTATGATTATTCTTGTTGTTAACCAGTGTCAGCATAATCGAGTGCATCTAACGGGTACTAACACGACAGAACAAAATGCTTTAGAACAAGAAGCGACGCTTTAACTCGCACAATGTCGGAGAGGCTCGTCTGTTCCAACGCCCAGTGGCAATCCATAGCTTTCGTCCCTCTATCTCCGAAGGCCTTGCGGTAATTAAGTAAAACGATGTTTCGGTCGAGTTTTTGTAGGTGTTGAGCACTTTACTTTAGAGCAATTATTACACATCCCTAGAAGCTTCAGGCAGTAAAACTTGCAGCGGGCAGTAAGTTTCAGCTACTTTAACTGGAGTTGCTTGCGCACACCAGTTTACTCTGAATATTTAGGCACCACGCATACAAAAACGTTTGTACTTTTTAAGCGAAAAAAGAAGCGCGAAAAAAGCGGTACCAAACGTTAAACGGCGTAAGCAACAATGGTGGTCGTCCGCTTACTTTCCCGAGATTAATGAGCAAGTTCCTAAACCATGGCATTTCCGTCGGCACGCAGTAGACAAATAACTGGGCAGCAGCATAAACACTACTTCAACAGGTGGGTGTTCCAACCACAATAACTGGTTACACTGTTTACTCTTTCCATCACGTGGGCGCCTGCCCGAAGATAGAGGCAGCAGAAAAAGGGTCGTGTGGATCGCACAGGGGAGTAAGAATGGGTCAATGGGTCGTCGGAGCCATTTCAGTCCGCACGAAAGTTCCCATTTCCGAGCTCTATAGAGCGCATTTCGTTGACTGCCTCGATGTATTGTGTTTGGCAATACGTAAACAGCATGTGGTCGTAAGCTTTAAAGTCACTCGAATGTCTAATTTCCTGTACGGGCAATGGTTTCACTGACCCCTCAGACATATGAGTAAGTGGTGTTTCTGTTGTGGTGTTGATTCACAAGCCGGATGCTGAATTTCTCGGCGAAAGCTGCTGTGCTTTCAGAATAAGGTTTCTTTTTTAGCTTTTCGTGCTTAGTTCCTTAAATAGCGTTAGTTTATTATTTTTTTTAAATGTGCACGCTGATACTAGTACTTGTACCTCTATACTTTGGCGTTATTGGACTACTGAACCTATTTCGGAGGAGGGGGGGGGGGACAGGCCCCCCTGGGCCTTCTTGCCTATGTGCCTTGTTCACAGCTCAAATGTCCAGCTTTACAAAACTACCAGAAATGCAAGGACATCAAATGATATTCGGTGTATTCGGACTTCCATGGCAAAAAAAATGCTTTTCCAAGTTCGTGGCATTGAAGACACACTGAGATTCAGCATCGATGACTGTGACACTTCGCCTGCATCTTACTTAGCATAATTTTTTTTCTGGCTACAAATCAGCTCGCATAAATGCTACGTTGATGGCTTGACTCAACGTGTTTTCCACGATTTAACCTCTGCTTCGTGTCTTCTCTAATTCATCGAGAATGATTTACGAAGTCATACACAAGCTAATTTTATTAAAAACATTTTCGTAGTATTGTTTGTACTTGCTTGCTGACGCTTTTCTCAAAAACAAAATTCTGCTCATAATTTTGGTGGCCAAAAGAAGAAACATGTGAGTGAGATGTTCTGAACAAGCAAATAAGTACGTGATGCCAGCCTGGAGCAATATAAATTACTGTCTTTTAGGAGGTCGCTAATTAATATGTGATAAAAAGACAAGAATAGATGACATTTGGTCAGAGGAAGGTGGAGACCTTAAGCGATAAAAAGTTGTTGAAGAAAAGATGTCGCTGGAGTACATGTACTCGGAATAAAGCACATGGTTTGATAATAGACTTAAAATGGGAGATGTAAATATAGTCTTTTGAAGCCCAAGCGCTGTTTGCATAGCCACCCGTTCTTTAAATAATTTATTCACTAGGAGCTTTAGTAAGGGATCTAAATGGAGGCGCCAATTTTCGTCAAGCAAAACTATATGAAGAAGACAGGTATTGAAACCTATATAAAAGATTACGACTATTATCTATATCTGCTAATTCAAGTGTAGCAAATATAAAATTAGCTGGTATTGTAGGTTCACTAAGACAACTTTCCGGCGGTGGTACGCAAGCTCGCCACCTCCAACAACATGCGAGGCCCATGTGTTACGTTTTAGCCTATCTTCATTACTCTGACTATTTCATAGCAGTGAATATTCAGACTAGACTTAAGAAATAACCATTCCAACTTAACTAAAAAAAAGTTTGCAATTCGATTCCCGTCTTTAGTGTTCAAAACTTCACCTCAACTTACATGAGGATGGGCTGGAGTGCATGTGCCCTATATTACACGAATCATGATAGGTCATTTACCGCTCTTCCTAAAGCGAAGAGTGTGCTAGCACTGCATAGTATCAATAGTGAAATATGGGATTCGAAGCCTGAAACTTCAATGATAACAAAGAAATTATTCAAGAAAACTTTAACGACCACCTAACGTTCGTAGGATTGGAGCATGATAAGCGTCAATGCTTGAAACCGGAAACTAACTCAAAGGACTAACCGACATTTTAGTTGCTTTTAGGTGAAATAAATCTCTTTGCGTAGACTATAATGCTATGAAAGTCAAAAGATGGTCACTTAAGTAAAAGGAAAGGGATGCATAGTGAACGGAAACCCAGTTAATGGTGGCAGCGCCTTGGGTGGGGAATGAAATTATAAAGTTTGTTTATAAGTCATTGAATCAGCTCACACAAGCTAGAATAAATTCGGAAATTATCGGAAGAGAACTTCGTTCTGATACCATTCTAATGCAATTCTAATTAAATTTTTATTACAGTTCTAATACAATTTTGCAGTGTACCGCGAATGCTGAGGCAGGTTCAATGCTGGCAGCGCGTTACACGACTGCGTGCTAGCCCCAGTACGGCTTCCCTGGCCGCCGGCACAGGAACGTGCATCGAGCACTTCAAAGTGGATGTACGGCGGATGCACGGTGAGGCGCACGCTTTGTCTCGCCCGCCGGACGATGGCGAGGATGGAAGGTCCAGGAAGAAGAGGACGATTAGTGTGGGCGCCGTGCGTGAGGTCCTTCTATCATAAGTGTACAGCACGAGTGCCGGCTGAAATGGGCTGCTAATGTGGGAAGGGATGTTAAGTCCCATTTGGACGTAGTTCCTCACGAACGCGCCATTGGTTTCATACGCTTATATGTTGTAACCCACTGAAGAGCTGGTTTTTACTAGTCTAACTTTGTGTGAAAGGAATATTTGTCCTGAAGCAAATGATGTGATTTTCTCTAAAAAAAGAAGCAGTTTCTCTCTGTCCCTAATTACTTGCTGAAATGAATTGTTGCCTGAACTAATGGTAGTAAAAATTAGTCGAGAATTATTTTAGAAAAAATGAAAACTTGCATAACAGCTTTTGTGCTTTCCAAGACTAACAGCTTTTCCTTACGTGTGGGTCAATCCTTGCTTGTTCACAAACAAGCTGTAGTAATTTCCGCACATTTGGTTGAGCGCATAAGCTATAATGAATCATTTCTTATAAATACGTGAGTGGTCCGAGAAACTAAGTACGCTGGACCATTCGGTGGCCGTGACGTAACAAGCGTTTTCTTTGCAAGCGTCTGCATTCAGCCAACGATATTTTTTGCAGACAGCTCAGCATACAACGGAGCCATCAGAGTGTTTTTTCAACTTGGCATTAAAAAATGAAGTTTCCCGCGGATGAAGATTAGGTAGGAGACGACAGCTTCAATCCAGGAAGCACGTAACTTCACGCACATGCCATGGGAAATGGCGGTTGCCAGCACTGGATAGGGTTAATAGCCTGTTATTTCTAGAGCTCGTTTTGCAATAGAATAACTTGCTCTCTATTTTTCATATATTAACAGGCAAAATAAACCCCTAACTTCATGTTTTGTTGTTTTTTTTTTGCTGGAAGCAACATTTTGGTGCGTGCACTATACTGATCTGCTAACCACTATGCACACAACTTCGTTTCTTCAACACAGCCGCTCGGGCCAAGTCGGAATGAGATATATATATAACAACACCAGCGGCGACATCAGCGCACGCACTGTATCGGGAACACGATTACAGCAGGCCTCCTATAGAGGAAAGGAAACGATGAGAGTGTACTTGGAAAACATCACCAAAGCATTCGGGGAAACTTCGCGATTCTGGGGGTATCCTCCTTTCTGAAGGTGGCTTCTAGCTCTTCGAATGCCAAGATACAATCTCTTGACAGGATGATCAAGGTATACTTCCTGAGGAAAAAAGAAGATACCTTTTGTAAATACGAGCAGAACCAGGAGGTGGGAATTTCCTTCAGGAGTTTACTTTTTATGCTATAAATCAGCTCATGTATATGCTACGTTCATGGCTTGAACCAACGTGTTTTCCCCTACATCTGCCTCGTGTTTCCGATATCTGATTGAAAATGATTTACGAAGTCATACTTAAGCTAGTTTCATTAAAAAACCTTTTCGTATTATTGTTTGCACTTGCTTGTTGTCTGTTTTTTTTTTCAAAATCAAAATCCTGCTCCTAATTTGGGTTGCCGAAAGAAGTAACATGTGACTGAGATGTTACGAACAAGATAATAAGTACGTGATGCCACCCTTAAGCCCTGTAAATTACTGTCTTTGATCAGGCTGCCTTTATATATGCGATAAAAAGACAAGAGTAGATGACAGTTGGCCAGCGGAACATGGAAACCTTGGGTAATTAAAAAATTGTTGAAGAGAAAATGTCGCTGGAGTCTATGTATTCGAAATAAATCATATGATATAATAATGAATTCAAAATAGGAAATGCAAATATGGCCTTTTGAAGCCCACGCGCAGTTTGGATAGCCATCGGTGCTTTAAGTCATATATTCACTTGGAGCTTTAGTAAGGGATCTAGACAGAGGCGCTGATTTTTGTCAGGCAATACGATATGAATAAGACAGGTATTCAAACCCATAGAAAAGATTACGAGTGTTATCTATATATGCTAATTCAAGTGTATCAAATATCAAATGAGCTGGTATAATAGGTTCAATAAGACAACTTGCCACTGGTGATACGTAACCTTGCAACCTCCAACAACATAAGAAAGAAATTAAGAAGTTCGCTGTGATGTCACCGAATGAGCTCTCACAAGCTAGTATAAATTGGGAAATTATCCGAAGAGGCCTTTGTTTTGCAGTGAGCATATAATATAATAATCAGTGGCTTCGTCGGGATGATGGTCATGACAATGAGATGGCAAGAAGATCATAAGATGAGAAGGTTCACACTACTGATCTTGGTGAATGGCTAGAGATTTGTAAGTTTAAACGTTTTGTTCAATTTGCAGTTTTTGTAAAGTTTTATGGTCAAATAACATATTTTTAGAGAATAATTGTTTTCTCGAACAACGACGACGCATCTCCATATTTGGTGCATGTATTTATGCAATAAGTGAAAAATGACTTTGCAAAGTGTTTCCACTGCGTGAGTAGCTCTAGAGATGCAATATTTACTTCAGGCACCTGGTTAAATACAGAGGAAAGGGCTTTGTTTTATATAGAGAGCAAGAACCTTTGAATGCAAGAAAACTCAATGACACACAATCCATGTAACATTGAACGCATGATTTGGGAATCCATGTCTGCTTTGGCCAAAGTTCGCCATTTAACGCCAGTGCTACCATCTGCAGATAGTACTAATGCTTTCTGTAGTGAAGGCTACACCAACACATTTGCTCAAACCTACAGATTTGGTTCTTTTAAATGCGGAACATTTTTTTCGTACTTCAGGCATTTTGAACATCTATCTATCTATCTATCTATCTATCTATCTATCTATCTATCTATCTATCTATCTATCTATCTATCTATCTATCTATCTATCTATCTATCTATCTATCTATCTATCTATCTATCTATCTATCTATCTATCTATCTATCTATCTATCTATCTATCTATCTATCTATCTATCTATCTATCTATCTATCTATCTATCTATCTATCTATCTATCTATCTATCTATCTATCTATCTATCTATCTATCTATCTATCTATCTATCTATCTATCTATCTATCTATCTATCTATCTATCTATCTATCTATCTATCTATCTATCTATCTATCTATCTATCTATCTATCTATCTATCTATCTATCTATCTATCTATCTATCTATCTATCTATCTCTGTCTGTCTGTCTGTCTGTCTGTCTGTCTGTCTGTCTGTCTGTCTGTCTGTCTGTCGTGTGACACGTCGAGTATGTGGCAGAGGTATGCGTATATGTGCCACAGGTGATTGACAGCTTATATCTAACCACGAATGGTGAGAATAAACATGGGTAATTTTAACGCATGGGCGTTGAAAAAAGCTGACATGGGAAGCATTGGCCCTACGAATGCAAAATATAAATGTCAGTACCACAACAGGAATCAAACCCCAGCATTTTGCGTGGCGATCAACCATTCTACGACAGGCTCACGGAAGGTCTAGGAACTGCATTACGAATAGATCCTAATGTTCGTGAAACGTAAATTGTAGTAAAGCGCTAGCGGCTGGATTTGATTTTTGTAGTGGTGCTCAGGACTACCATCTTCACCGAAATCAGCGCTTGATATAATATTACCGCTACCGATGTTACTAACATCCATGTTGTTGTTGGCATAGTTACGCAACTGTAACAACTGTTAATATAAAACATATGCAGCTGTTTAATGCGCATTTGTGTCATGAATTTCTACATATCTTTAGCGCCCCTTTCTCATAAGGTTTCAAACAATTAAAAATTACAACGCACTCATTTTGCATACGCATGCTTGGCATACCATCGATTACCAAGGTATGCGCGATCTGCTAAATTTTTTCGTCCCGTATTCTACTGTTGCGGGGCATTTCTAGCCCCCAAAACCACCTGTCACGCTTTCTGCTCCTCGAATGTTACCTGAGCTTTCCAAAAATGACACTGACGCACAAAAGACGTAAGTAATCAATGATCTCCTGAATAAATGTGTAAATCACTTTATTGCAGTTCTTTCTGATCTTATGCTTTAAGATACTAATTTATTATCTTGATAATAAGTAAGATGCAAGCTCAGTGTCAAAGCCATCGGTGCTGCATCACAGTGTGTCTTGAATGCCAAAAACTTGGAAAAGCATTTTTCGCCTGTTCTTCTCTAACGAAAAATTTCTCATGGAAGTCAGAAGACACCGAGTATTGTTTCATGCTATTGCATTTTCGGTATTTTTCTCGGACTGGACATTTGAACTGTGATATACTAAATATAAATTGAGCAAAGCGAGACATTGTAGTTATTTATATTTGTGTTTTCTGATGCTGCATGAATCTTGATACCTCACAAAAAGTGACAACGTCTGTAAGAAACAATTCATGAAAATAAGAGTCTCTTTTATCAACTTTTCAAGTATTAGTTTCGTAGTACTGAATTTGAAGGATAGAAGAAAGAACCCAACCACGTAACGAAAAGCTGTTAGGCTAAGAACGCAGAAGTGTTGTTATGCAATTTTTTATTAGTTCTAAACTAATTCTTGACTAATCCTTACCACCATTGGTTTACGCAACAATCCGTTTTTTGAAAGAAATTAGTGACAGAGAAAAACTGTTTCTTTCTTTAGAGAAAAGCACTTACACCTCCTTTGCCATGAACATCTCCTTCACACAAAATTAGACATTTTAAGACCAGCCCTCTGGTGGGTCGCGCCAATTTAAGACATGAAATGAACTGTGCGTTCGTTAAAAAAACGTATAAACAGTGCTTAACATTGCTTCTCTCATTAGCAGCCCACTTGAGATGGAACTCGTTCTGTATAGTTATGACTGAGGGACCTGACGCACGGTGCCTACCCTAATCACCCTCTTCTTCCTGGGCCCTCCATTCTCGCAATCGTCCGGCGGGTGAGACAAAGCATTTGCCTAACCGTGCATCTACCGCACATCCTCCGCGCAGTGCTCTATGCACGTTCCTGTGCTGGCGGCCAGGGAAGCCGCCCAGGGCTTAGCACGCAATAGTGTAACGCGCTGCCAGCGTTGAACCTGCATTAGCATTCGCGGTACACTGCAAAATGGTATTAAAACTGTAATAAAATTTTATTAGAATTGCATTCGAAAAGTATCAAAACAAAGGTCTCTTCCGATAATTTTTGAGTTTACGCTAGCTTGTGTGAGCTGATTCGGCGATATCTAAGCAAATTTTTTGGTTTCATCCCCCATCCGACATGCTGCCACCATCAACTGCGTTTCCGTTCGCTATGCATCCCTTTCCTTTCACCTAATTGACCATCGCTTGAGTCTACGCAAGTATATTTATTTCCCTAAAATCAATTAAAATATCGGTTAGTCCTCTGAGTTGGCTTCCGGTTTGAAGTATTAACGCCTATCGTGCTCCATTCCACTGAACGTTGGGTGGTCGTTAAAGTTTTCTTGAATAATTTTTTTTAATGTTTGAAGTTTGAGGCTTTGAATCCCATATTTACTTATTACTACTATGCAGTGCTTGCACACTCTTCGATTTAGGAAGAGCGGTAAATTACCTCTCACGATTCGAGTAATATTGGGCACATGCACTCCAGCCCATCCTCATGTAAATTGAGGTGAAGTTGTGAACACTAAAGTCGAGGAATCGAATAGCAAATTTTTTAGCTAAGTTGGAATGTGTATTTGTTTAGTCTAGCCTGTTTATTCGCACTTATGAAATAGTCAGAGTAATACAAACAGGCTAAAACGTTACGCATGGGCCCCGCATGTCGTTGGAGGTGGCGAGCTTGCGTACCACCGCCGGAAAGTTGTCTTAGTGAACCTGCAATACCAGCTTATTTCATATTTGCTAAACTTGAATTAGCATATATAGATAATAGTCGTAATCTTTTGTATAGGTTTCAATACCTGTCGTCAAATAGTTTTCTTTGACGAAAATCGGCGCCTCCGTTTAGATCCTTTACTAAAGCTCCTAGTGAATAAATTATTTAAAGAACCGGTGGCTACGAAAACGGCGCGTGGGCTTCAAAAGACTATATTTACATCTCCCATTTTAAGTCTATTTTCAAACCATGTGCTTTATTCCGAGTACATGGACTCCAGCGACATATTTTCTCAACAATTTTTTTATCCCTTGAGGTCTCCACCTTCCTCTGACCAAATGTCATCTATTCTTGTCTTTTTATCGCACATGTAAAAACGGCCTGATCAAAGACAGTAATTTACAGGGCTTAAGGGTGGCACCACGTACTTGTTATCTTGTTGGTAACATCTCAGTCACATGTTACTTCTTTCGGCAACCAAAATTAGTAGCAGGATTTTGATTTTGAAAAAAAAGAAAGACAACAAGCAATTGCAAACAATAATACGAAAAGGTTTCTTAATGAAACTAGCTTAAGTATGACTTCGTAAATCATTTTCAAAAAGATATAGGAGACACGAAGCAGAAGTGTGTGGTGGAAAACACGTTGGTTCAAGCAATGAACGTAGCATATACATGAGCTGTATCCAGAAAAAGTAAACTCCTGAAGGAAGTTTCCACCTCCTGGTTCTGCTCGTATTTAACAAAAGGTATCTTCTTTTTTCCTCAGGATGTATACCTTGATCATCTTGTCAAGAGATTGTATCTTGGCATGCGAAGCGCTAGAAGCCAGCTTCAGAAAGGAGGATACCCCCAGAATCGCGAAGTTTCCCCGAATGCTTTGGTGATATTTTCCAAGTATACTCTCATGGCTTCTCTTCCTCTATAGGAGGCCCGCTGTAATCGTGTTCCCGATACAGTGCGTGCGCTGATGTCGCCGCTGGTGTTGTTATATATATATATATATATATATATATATATATATATATATATATATATATATATATATATATATATATATATATATATATATATATATATATATATATATATATATATATATATATATATATATATATATATATATATATATATATATATATATATATATATATATATATATATATATATATATACTCATTTCGAGTTGGCCCGAGCACCTTTACTGATGAAACGAAGTTGTGTGCATAGTGGTTAGCAGATCAGTATGGTGCGGGCATGCACCAAAATGTAGCTTCAAGCAAAAAAAACAACAATAAACGAAGTAAGAAGTTTATTGTACCTGTTAATATATGGAAAAGGAAGAGAACATTATTCTATTTCAAAACGAGCTCTAGAAGTAACCCCGCCCACTGCCGGCGACCGCCATTTTGCCGTGACATGCATGACTTTACGTGCATCCTGGATATGAGCTGTCGTCTTCTACCTAAACTTCATCCGCGTTAAACTCCATTTTTCAATGCCAAGTTGAAGAAAGCTCTGATGGCTCCGTTATATGCTGAGGTGACTGCGAAAAAAAAAACTGTCGTTAGTTGGATGCAGAAGCTCGAAAATGAACCGGCTTGTCATGTCATGGCTACCGAATGCCCCAGTGTCATCAGTTTCTCGGACCACTCACGTAATTAAAAGAAAGATTCATTATATTGTATGTGCTCGAGCAAATGAGCTGAAAGTACTACTGCTTGTTTATAAACAAGCAAGGATTGAGCCACACGTAGCGAAAAGCTGTTAGCCTAAGAAAGCACAATTGCTGTTATGCAAGTTTTCATAATTTTCTAGAATAATTCTTGACTAATCTTTACTACCATTAGTTTACGCAACAATCCATTTTTCGAATGCAATTAGGGACAGAGAGAAATTGCTCCTTTCTTTAGAGAAAGTGAATTCCACCTTTTTGACCACGAACATCTGTTTCACTCAAGATAAGACTAGTAAAAACTAGCTCTTCGATGGCTCACAACATTAAAGACATGAAAGAAATGGCGCGTTCGTGAGGAACTACGCCCAAATGGGGCCTAACATCAATACTCTCTTTAGCAGCCCTTTTTAGCCGGCACTCGTGCTGTAAACTTATATCGAAGTACCTCCCGCACGGCGCCCACACTATTCATCCTCTTCTTCCTGGACCTTCCTTCCTCGCCATCGTCCGGCGGGCGAGACAAAGCGTGCGCTTCACCATGCATCCGCCGTACATCCACTGTGCAGTGCTCGATGCACGTTCCTGTGCTGCCGGCCAGGGAAGCCGCACTGGGGTTCGCACGAAGTCGTGTAACGCGCTGCCAGCATTGAGCCTGCAGTAGCATTCGCGGTGCACTGAAAAATTGCCCTCTAAAGACTAAGAGAGTGCTGGGCACTCTTTTTGGAAGAGTACTTCCTTGTCCTATATTTCACTCTCTGTTTCAAAGTAAATCGCATCTTGTTGAGGTGAAGTACAGTGATTCCCTCGAACGAGTCAAAGCACTCCACTTCAATAGAGCAGCATAACGGTGCCCGAAGCTGAGAAGCACGACCCCACCAAACAGAGTAACAGTACGCCTAAAAAAAACAAAACAAAAATTGAATTGAAATTGGGCTCAATATTCGTTTTCGAAGGATCTCCACAAGCGCGGATTGTAAGGATAGCAAAATATGAATACTACGACAAAAAGGACAAAAAATAAATGTGAAAAAAAAACACACACACACAACAGAATGTGATTTGAACTTTTAACCTCAGGACATACGAGAATTCGGTAGCTTGCCACGCCAACCACTACACCACACTGACAGACGGCAATCGGGTTTTTATTTCCTAATGTCATAAGTAAGTAATTTCTTGTTAAGACGCATGGATTTGAGTGTATCTGCGCTTTTCAAAACCAGGCGGACTGTTGCTGCTGTGTTTACAGTGTTTAACTTGTGCTTCGTGAGATTGGAACGCCTATTTGACACGTTTTTTTTGCAGTAGAAAAATGAAAATTAGCGCAACATATTATATAACCTTCCTTTGCTCTGACTCGCTAAGTGGTTAGTCATTTCTGCGTACGAAACATCGCGTTTCTGAAGTTTACACTAAACAGTTCAGTTTTTTTTCACCCCCTTCGAATATATTTTCGGTCATTCTTGTTCACCTTCTACGACTAAAGCGATGAGACCTCTCTGTAGCTGCACAGTGCGTTAGTATTATGGCACTATCGCCCATGTGCAATGTTCGTAGCGAAAAACATGATTATTAATATAAGAAAAACGCCACAGCTGTCTGTGTTGAGTTTCGATCATCACCTATTGAAAGAAATGGTGTTCGCTTATTTCACTACACATATCAAAAGCTTAAAACGTAGATATCAACAGTTCGCTGAAATTCACTGGCACGCTCTGGAAACGCTGTTCTTTTGTTAATCGTCTCTAACACCTCAACATACAAATGCAGTACGTTTTAATGCATATATGTGTGGTTATTAGGTAGTGTTAATCACTCGCGGTGTGCCGACGCATCTAAAAGTAATCAAGGGCAGGAGTACAATCGCGTTTTACTCTCTTTTGCCTTAAGAGTGTATGCGCACTTCACTATCTCAAAGAGCGAAAGAGTAGAAAGCTGTTTCACTCTCTGGTTTCTTACAGACTCAAAATGAATTTCACTCTATCTGATGTTTTGCGAAAGTAGAATAATTCTTTGAAGAGTAACTTCGCCTTTTTACTTCTGTGATACTCTCCGCTGTTTTTAGAATTTGTGTTAAAAGTGTAATAGAATTGTATTAAAATTGTATCAGAAGGAAGGCCTCTTCCAATAATTTCTCAATTTACTCTAGCTTGTGTGAGCTGATTCGGGAACATCCTAGCTTCATCGCCTACCTAACATGCTGCCACCTTTGACTGCGTTTCCGTTCACTTGGTATCCCTTCTCTTGCTCCTAATTGACCATCGCTTGAGTTTCCAACACATAGTCCACACAAGTACATTTATTTCGCCTAAACTCAACTAAAATGAGTGAAATTTGGGTGTCATGGCCCTTCCGAAGGTCGAAATTTCTGGAGCGGTTCCCGAAGGCATCTCACATACTCGTGTCGTGTTTTTGAGACGTAAAACCACAACTAATACTACAATTATTAGAAGTAACATTATTATTGGGTTGGTGCAACAGAAAAGAAAAAAAAAACATGTCTATTTTTGTCGATAAAACTGTTGATGAAGGATCCTGTTTTCCGCTATTCATGGCGCTCATGAGGCTGCGCAAACTTCCTCATTCACGCATGCAAGTTTCATTGCAGCACAATCAATCAATCAATCAATCAATCAATCAATCAATCAATCAATCAATCAATCAATCAATCAATCAATCAATCAATCAAACATCAACAACAGACGCGCTTTATGTCACAAGACAAAACAAAGAAACGAAATTCATTCTTGGAAAAAACCAAAAGCTTTCTAGTTTGTATCATACGTCGGCGAACTCCGTCAGCAGTCGATTAACTCGGACTCACTCAGACTCAGATTGAGCCGTGAGTCTCAGTCCGAGTGAGTGTGGTTGTGCAATATTTTGGCGAGTTGTAGCCCGAATGAGTCGAAAGCCCGAAATATAATTCATCAGTGAATGTGAGAGTTCCAATGTTTTTGCCGACCTATGGTTCTATCTACTCATCTTCAGCATTACGATCAGCCTTGATTATATTCATGTTTATACTCATGCCTACTCACACGTGTTCCAAAGCAGTGTCGCTCATACAACATTTCAATATTTATTAATTTAATCGGAGGCATAAATTATGTAGAAGAGTACCTTGACGTCTTTTACCCCACCCCCCCTCCAGCTCTTCAGGGAAAGTTCTCGATAAACGTATCTTATGCTGTCATTACGAGAAAAATAACCTCACTGGTTTGCGAGGACTCATACCTCGTATTAGAAGGTACTATATCAGAAGGCGCCAAGAGCACCAAGAGAGAATGGGGAGAAGGTCATCCGAGATCCAAACAGGAATACCTGTCCGAGTTAGTGCAGAGGGCTCGTGAAAGAGTGCAAAGACTTGGCGTCCCGGCTCCACCATGGGATTAGCCGACCGCAAGCCAGAGGTCCTTTGTCGGACTACACTGGCTGGCTCTTTCGCGCTTTATTAAAGTTCTTTGCCTGCGAATATTTATTTTATCCGCTAATAATGAACATGTGATAGTGAAAAATATGAAATCAAGTTCTCAGAGTACAGTTTGTCAGTCTAAATTAAGTCATAGTCAAAGTTTTATCAAATCAAAATCAAGTCAAACCATAGCACTGGTGTAATTTCAATGTTTACCACGCCGTATAGTAGTCGTGATAATATGATTGGCAGCCTGTAATAACTATAACATTAGCCTGACCATTCGATTGTTTGCGTCATTGTCACCACGTGAGAACTAGGTGGTTAAGAGATAAATATTGTACGTACCGCACAACAAAGTGAAGAGACTGGTAGGAGCGCGCGATGGCAGGCGCGTGTAGCAGGTATCAAGTGCAGCAGGTATCAAGTGCAGCAGGTAAGATTTCGAGCATCTCAGAAGTGCTAAAAAGAAAAATGGTGCTAGCATTTGTGAATGTGGGAAGTAAATGTTGAGGTGTTGCATTTAAAAACAACAATGTGTTGGCTTGAGGTTGCTTAAAAGTTTGGGCATGGAAGTGAAGCTCTGTAGCGTTTATTCAATTGTATAAAATAACTGGTTTGAGCAAATTGCAGGAAACTGTTTTTCTTAATCTGAAGACGGTGGTATATCTTGATCATGACATAGTTTAATAATTTTTGTTTTGTATTTTCTTATTTTTTGCCATGACGAAGTATCGAGAAATGTTTAATGTTTAGGTTCTTTTCACTAATGATATATCTTCATTGTGGGCTATGGGCTTCTGTCATGAATAACAAAAATACCGCGGAAGAGAAGCAAGCATCAATTTTGCCCAGTTAATTCTGAAATATTTCGAAAAAAATTATGCACAGTTTGGCTTCATTTTCAAAATGTAGTGGTCAAAGTAAACTTAGGTTTTATACATATTTCTACAATATGCTTTGATGGCATGACATACAGAAAGCTTGAGTAGTTTTCGTTTTCACCGAGAAAACAGCTTTCCAGCTGAACCACCACAAGGCCTTAAGTAGGGTGTCCTTTACATCACCTTACCACCATGGTGCTTTAGTCGCTAAGGCACTCGGCTGCTGATCCACAGGACGCGGGATCGAACACAAGCCGCGGTGGCCGCATTTTTGAATGGAGACGAAAATGCTTGAAGCCCATGTGCTTAGATTTAGGTGCACCTCGAAAAACTGCAGGTGGTCTGAATTGCCGGAGCCCTCCTTTACGGCGCCCCTTAAAATCACATCGTGGTTTTTCGACGTTAAACCTCAACTTTGTCTCATCTTGTTTGCATA
Source organism: Rhipicephalus microplus (assembly GCF_043290135.1). NCBI lineage: Eukaryota > Metazoa > Arthropoda > Arachnida > Ixodida > Ixodidae > Rhipicephalus > Rhipicephalus microplus. The sequence continues at coordinate 200,721,885 of NC_134710.1, read as the reverse complement.
GCATGTCAACACATGATTCCAGTGGGGGCCTTTTCACAGCAAATTATGCAAGCCATACAACTGCTGGCTACTTATTTTAGTAATACGGCGGGACCTCGAAGCTTACGGCCACAGTAAAGCATTTGTTCGCACAGCCCTCCGCAAGAGCAAAAACGTGGCACTGGCGTCGCCGCAACGGCACCGCGTATCAGTCCCATACGTTGCCGGCGCCAGCAAAATAATAGAGAGTTTTAGTTTGACTCGTGCAACGGCCTAGCGTACGCAACGCGTGAGAGGGGGCAAGAGTGCGCGTGCGCTGAACCTAAGAGAGATGCACGCAGGAGATGCGCAAGCTAGATCTGGCGCTTACGTTGTGCCCGCTACGGCCGTTGCGTACGTTAGCGGCAGCTCTCACGAGATCTCGAACTTCCGAGACCAAAACAGACAAGATGGCTGCGGCCGACAACGCTACCATGGTCGTGGCAGCAAGGAAGTGCATGTGGATTTTAGGGGATTTGGAACTTTAATAAGTAAGTTGAAGCCGATAGGTGAACAGGTGCAGTGGACTGAGATCACTGCTAAGAAGGAGTACAACGTTGGAAGACCAGACAACGCCATTTACGAAGAAGCGGGAACTCGAGTGAGGCACCACGACGGGTTTATGTACCATGGGTTGTGTACAAGGCGTGGTGTGTTGTGTGTGATCCCTTTGAACTGTGCGGGTTGCGGCGTGTGTCTAACCGAAAAGTGTCTGAATGATCGCCAGCAAAAGCATTCCAAGTGTTTGAAATAAAGGTTTGTTCTAGTCACGCATTTTACCGTGCATGTGGATGCAAGTCCGTGTTCTAGAAAACTCGGGTGATATTTTTCGCACATGGTGCTATCATCATTCTGAAAGCAGCTTTCACGTAAAGAATGACACGTGAAGACGCCGCCGCCAATGGGGGCATTTTTGTATTGAGCGTTTAGAAACCCCAGTTTGGTTCTTTTATTTTTTTCGTGGGCTAAGGAAATGTCCCTAGCAACAATCGATGTTCAATGGACAATAGTGATCGTCTGCGCCGTCTCTGTGCCCCATGTTAGTAGTTGAAGTAGCTTCAACACCCAAAACCAGCACTCGTCCTCGAAAAAGATGCCTTGTCTCATGCCTTGACTTGTTTGTTGCGCCGACGAATATTGGTTAATATAGCTTTTCCGTTCTCCACGAGATGGCGTGAAGCAACACTGAAAGGGAGGCTTGTTGACGTTCAGGTGCTGTACAGGTGTCAGATGTTGCACCCGGTAAACTAATGCAGTAGCAGGTAGCCTTAAACGTAGCGTACGCAGCGCGCAGCACGTTGCGGATATTCAGTCTTGCGTACACTAAATTAAATTATCTAATAGCCCGTATAAAAGGCAGGGGTCAACGTCGCCTACAAGCCATTCACCACCATCGGCAGCTTCATCCCTCGCCCCAAAGATCACGCGCCTGCAGAAAAATCACAGGACATAATATACCGGATCCAGTGCATCGACTGTCCCGCTTACTATATTGAGGACACAAAGAATTCTCGTGAAATGATGCAACTGCACAAGAACGACCTCAGTCAGCCGAACAGCCAACGAAGCGTAGTAGCAGAACACTGCGAGTGGTTTGACTACCGCATCCACCCAGACGGCGCAGTGATTATGGAAAAAGAAAGCAAGACTCGCCGGTGACTCCTCCTCGAATCCTGGCACATTCAGCAGACAGCGGATGGAGGCGGAAATGTTGTAGGCCCGTGTACTCAGACTTGGGTGCACGTTAAAAACCCCAGGTGGTCAAAATTTCCGGAGCCCTCCACTACGGCGTCTCTCATAATCTTATGGTGGTTTTTCATTTCATTTATTTTCATTTTCATTTATTTTATTCGGACATTTCCGCAGAAATGCCCACGAAGGGGGCAAAAGGAGAGTGTGTCTCCTGACTTGGCCCCTCTTCGTGAGGCACCTCGGGCAGGTAGAGCAGGACAGTACAAACACCATAACATATTTTGAAATACAATACAAGTTGAAAAACAGTGAATACTATAAATATTACATACATTACATATTTCCTTTACATACACTGTAGACTTGTGTTCTGTTTATTACATTGTAAATTCGCTTCTTAAATTGTGTTATGTTTTTAGCCTCCTTAGCGTATTCAATTATTTCAGGAATCCTGTTGCACAGTAGAATGATTTGGTTATTAATTGACTGTACACCATAGTTAGTCCGGCACATTGGCCCGACCAACGCAACAGTACGCAGATTATACGTAAGATCTCTGCTTAAGTACACATCAGAAAAAATCTGGAAATTATCTTTAATTTTTTTGAAGATTAACATGGCTAGTTGCATTCTATAGCACTCTGGGAACGGGAGTACATTATACATATAAAAAAGAGATATATTAGTGGGGACCGAGGTACTTATCAAACCTAGTGCGCGTTTTTGAAGAAGAATTATACTTTCTGTATTTGTTTTGTTACACGTACCCCAGACTAAAATGCAATAAATGATTTGCGAGTAGATAAAAGAAAAGTAAAGCTGCCGTTTGACTCTCCCTGGAAGGAGATGCTGTAAGCGTCGAATTAGACCGATCGATCTTGATATTTTTATTCGCAGGTTGTCCACATGGTGGGACCAACTAAGGTCACTTTGAAAACACACACCCAGAAACTGAATTTTATTTACCTGTGCAATATTTTCTCCATTAAAAATCAGAGAGATAGCATAATCTACAGGCCTATTTTTTTGTTTGAAGAGCATAAATTTAGTTTTTTTTATGTTTAGTTCTAGCTGATTGACTGTAAGCTATGATTTTAGTTTATCCAACCAAGAATTTGCAGTTATTTCAATATCGCGAAGATCTAAACCAGAAAAGAAGGCATTGGTATCGTCGGCGTACATGACTATGTTTGGTGTGAACTGAATGTTAACTATGTCATTGATATAAAGTATAAAAAGTAGAGGACCAAGTATCGATCCTTGGGGAACCCCATACTTAATTACGCCCAAATCAGATTTATAATTGTGGAGCTGTACATATTGTTTCCTGGCCCAAAGATAGCTTTTCATTAGATCAAGCGCAATCCCGCGTATTCCATACAGTTGAAGTTTCCTAATTAATATATCGTGCTTTATCGAGTCAAAAGCCTTACGGAAATCGAGAAATATTCCCACAGTGTAAAATTTTTTTTCAAAGTTATGAAGTAGGCTGTCTTTAATACGGAGTAAAGCAGACTGAGTTGATCTACCTGGTTGGAATCCACACTGTTCTTCACAAATGACATTTCTGTTTGCTATAAAAGAAAATACCCTCTTATATATCAGGCGTTCCGCGACCTTAGAGAAAAGCGGCAGAATAGAGATTGGGCGATAATTTTGAAGTTCATTTTTATCACCTCCTTTAAAAATTATTGTTACGCGAGCTATTTTCATGGCACATGGAAAAATTCCCGTCAAGAAGAGTCTGTTGCATATGTAAGTGAATGGGGCGACAATCAAATCAGCAACTGCCTTGATAGGTGCTGCGGAAATGCCATCTTCTCCTGGTGAGCTGTTCTTTAGTGAGCATATGACAGTGGCTACTTCCTCCTCGGTAACGGGTAATAAAAACAAAGAATTAGTGGAAGAGCTTTCAATATAGGATTCAGCCGGTTTAAGGTCAGTCGCTTGTGTTATATTACTTGAGGATCCTGCCTCAAGGAAATGAAGGTTAAATTTGTCTGCCAGTGCCTTGCCACTGAAGTGAATATCGTTTATCTGTATATAGCTAGGGACAGTGGCTTGTTTTCTTCCTATCAATTTATTAACCGAGCTCCAAACCATTTTTGAGTTGTTAATCACTGTAGAAAACTTGTAGGCATAGAAATCTATTTTCGCCTTCTTGAGGTCTTTGTTTACTTTGTTTCTAAAATTTTTAAACTCAATGAGGTCAGTTTGTTCTTTTGTTTTCAAAAAGTGCTGGAAAAGTTTGTTTTTTTCATTTATCCGCTTAAGAAGTGCCGGCGTAATCCACTCCTTTCTTGCTCTCTTGTGTTTCTTTACAACAACGTACGGAAAAGCAGTATTGTAGTTACTAACTATTTTTGACATAAACAGGTTGTATGCCTTAGACGGATCAGGTTCTCGGTACAGGTCATCCCAATTGCAGTTAAACATTAGAGAGCGAAAACGGAGAATATTTGGATCGTTTATATCTCTACGCATGTATTTTGGAGAATTCTGCAGTTCTGGCATTGTTAATAGTGCAAAAAAAGGTAAGTGGTCACTTATACCAGAGCTGAATACTCCGGCTAATGCACTGTCAGGGGATAAATTAGTGAAACAGAGATCAATGACCGTTTCTGATGTGCTTGTTATTGTGGTAGGAGTGCTAATGATGTTTTCGCAGCCATGAGACAACATTAACTCCATTAGTTTTAGCTTAATAGGACCATCTTTTGATATATCTATATTAAAATCACCAAATGATATCACGAACCATCGATTAGAATTAGCATGATGTTGAAGCTTCTCTAAAAACTCAAGAAGTGAGTCAGTATTACCATTCGGGGGGCGGTAGATCAGTACTATTACAACCTTGTTGTGTATCACAGTAACTGCTTCGAAATCACTACACACAACACAATAGTCGGGCCACGCCTCATAGGGCAAATTTTGTTTGATATACAAGGATACACCGCCACCGCGTTTTCCAGTTCTGAATACTGATTCCATATTGTAATTTCCCAAACTGACCACGTCTGACTGTGAAGAAAACCATGTCTCCGAGAAGCCCATGATATCAAAGTCATAGTTGAGGTGTACTAATTCGCTTTCAATTTCCTCACCCTTGTTCCTCATACTCTGTGCATTAATATGATAAAGGGAAAGACCACGTTCAGAAAGAAAGTTCGAGTCCTTAATCAAATTCTTGAAAGAGACAGCATTGTAATGCATCGACTTGATCATCAAAACAGAAAAAAAGCCATAAAAGGCGATAGGTACAGTAAGTGTTTAAACAATCTTGTTTAGATCATCTTCAGATGCAATTCGGATTGCGCGTGCTTCTGAATTCTTTCTGACAAAAATCTTTCCCTGTGAAGACCAAGTGAATCGATAGTTCATCTCGGTGGCTCTAGTCCTTGCCATCCAAAGGAGCTTCTTATTTGCAGGAGTTAAGTTATCAAATAGCTGAATATTACTGTTTTTTTCTCTTAGTTCGGCACGTTTAGCAAGCCATGCTGCCTTCAAGCTCAGTCGAGCGAATCTTATCAGTATAACTGGGGGTTTCCCTTTACGGGGTGGCAAGCGATGCATGCTTTCAACGTCACAGTCAGATAGTGTCTGCAGGTCAAGCCTCTTCGCAAGGTCGTTAACTCGTGACCGGGTATCCTCTTTTTCAATAAACGGCATGCCATGAATTTCCAGATTCTGGCGGCGACTATATTGCTGAAGGTCATTTAGTTCTAGGTTTAGCTTGCGAATTTCTTTTTCGTCAAAATTTTGTTCCACAGCTTCTACTCTGTTGCGGAGGCTTTCTATGTCTTTATCGTGCCTTGCGCTGATTTCAAGAAGCTTGTCATGCGTATCTGACATGTGCTGAATGGATTGTTCAATGCTGGTGACTGTTTGCTTTAATTCTGTAAGGTCATCGACTTTAGTTGTCAAGTGCGCCAAGCATTTGTTAATTTCCGCAAGTTGCTGGCTCAAGGCTTCCGTTAAAGCTGATTGATCAGCGTTATTATTCATCTGAGTGTTCCTAGATGAAGGCACACGGCAAGTCTGACATTTTAAGGCTTTCTTTGCCTCTTTCCCTTTCTTTTTATAGGTACGTTCACTTATTCCGATACATTCTCCGATGTGATAGCATTGCCGGCATTCTGCACATGTTATGACATCCTCATCTTCAGAAAAGTATTGTTTACATGATTCACATACGTCACTCATTGCAGCACTTGTCTAGTCACAAAATACAAAACTCGAGGACAGCAGTAGCGGCAGGAGCAGTTTCAAGCGATAAATAACGTACCAAAACTAACCAACCTGCGCATGGGCAAGAAGACAGTTAGGACCGTGCTCTGCTGAACCGTCTGCCGCCACTGCTGCCCGAAATGTGGTTGAGTCCCACGATGCGACCGAGTATATAAAGGGCGGGGGGCGTATCACCAGCTGGTCCGTCAAGTGCCCGCGCAGCGCTGTGGTGGATATGCGGACAGTACCAACTTTCCTTGGTTTCAGTTGGTCATTCCCGGGGCAATGCAGGCTGGTATGGATGCGCGGATGACGTCCACTTTGCGGGGTTTCTTGGTTTCAGTTGGTCATTCCCGGGGCAATGCAGGCTGGTATGGATGCGCGGATGACGTCCACTTTGCGGGGTTTCTGCGCATGGGCAAGAAGACAGTTAGGACCGTGCTCTGCTGAACCGTCTGCCGCCACTGCTGCCCGAAATGTCTTGGGACGTTAAACCCAACAAATCAATCAATCAGCAGACAGCGGGGAACGTCAACCGCTTGACTAGAACACTGTTCTCCCTCTACTGCCAGGGTTCGCAACGGGTAGTGGTGAGCCTCTCACGCAAGGCGAGCAAGCGCATATAAACGCTGCGCATCTGTGGCTTTCTCACTCCTGATGAACAAGCTGGTCTGACTTGGAAACGTCGAGTTTAGAATACAATTTTTGGTTGAAGCTTCTTAGTTTTTTCATTTCCTTCTTAACCAGACAGACTTCCACCAAATGTAACCTTTGATTTCAATATTGGAGTGACTGCCGCTCAAGTACACGTGAAACGCACCAGATCACGACATCGACACCACCTTGGTTCGCAAACTACCAACACCCACCCGCACCACAAGTTTCTGTTGGCTGCGATAGTCCTTGCCCCCCACCCCACCCCTACTTGCTGAAATTTTCACTGGAAGGAATGTGAAGCATCGTTACGGACTTGCAGGAAAGTAGGCATATAAATGACTATGTCCATGCCTCGGTTGTATATTTTAGGGGGTTACGGATATTTAAAGTGTTCCACGGAGAAAGAAATATCGAAGCACCTGGGTGCTTTTGTGGAAAAAGAAATGTCAACCTGGTCTCATGAGCACGCGGTTGTGTGAGCTCACTTAACTAGCTGTGTTTACATGAAAACAACATTTGTGTTTTGTTTCATTCGGTGCTTTCTGCAATCTAAAGGGCCGCTGGAGGCTACAAAACGATCTCCAAATAATAAACCTTAGTACGCTCAAGCAAGAGAGGTCAAAAGCCATGTTAAGTGGGTTGTTGGCCATTTACCAGTACGTAAGAAGGAAGATGACAAGATGTATAATTTTTGTGTCCTTATTCCTAACAAGGGGATGGTAGTCACTCTAGCCGAATCTGTCAAACTCGCGGACTGTGTAGAGCGAAACCTTTTGCTTATTGTAGACTTCTTATCGTTTTGCAGAACTCTTGTCTGCTAGTTCAGCTTCTGAGCGAAAGCCCGATCTCGGCTAAACCGACACCTCAGCCCTGCAGCTGTTTATACAGCACGCAGCTAGTACTACGTACCAAGTTCGCAAAAACGCAAGCCGTGCGTGCCAGTCAGTGTTCTATAAATGTGAGCAAAAACCTTTCGAGAGCGAATAATGCCTGCCTGAAACAAACACAAGAAAATATGTTCACGTTTGCCGAGGCTCTCTCGGGCTGGGAATTTTTTTTCTCTAGAAAGTACATGTTGCTGATAGCGAACAATGCGACGACAACAGAACGAAAATTGTGCCTCCCCACTTTCTTGCGGAAAATTGTGTCTTAATATCGCTGTGCAAAGGGCCTGCACAGGTATACGCTTGCGTACGTGAAATTGAGCGTTGGTGAATTAAACGCGCCAGTATGAAACCGGAAATTTGCGTTCTACATTGTTTTTCCCCGTTCCGTTCTGGTTTGATGGTGCACGAGGCCCATAGCTTAAACTCTACACAATGTGACAGCTTCCCACAACTTTTCTTTCTCGTTCTTTCTTTAATCGATTTCAATGCTCCTATGCTGCATCACGGTAGCGTTGGTGCTTCTCAGTAACGATCCAGCTTTTTCCAGTGAAAGCGGCTAGTTTGTAACAGAATTTGAGTTCGTTAGATAGCCAGATTCATATGAATGTTATATATGTCAGCCTCTGCACGCGTTGTTCAATTCCTCCTTATGTATCGTATGCATATATATCATAAATGACAGAAGATCGCAAGAAAATTTTTAGTTTTTGCGATGTTTCTGCCGGTGTGCAGCATTCGTCAAAGAATACAACACATAGGCGAAACTGTCATTCTTTTGTAGATGTCTACCAGAAATGGCCCCATATATATGATTAACTATAACGGCCTATACGGCGTGTGCTAGTTAACTAGACATAAACATTCGCCTCAGTGCAACAGTGGCTATGGTTCTCGGCTGCTCACCCGAAGGGCACGGGTTCGATGTCGGCCGCGGTGGTCGCTTTTCGACGGCGGCGATATGCTAGAGGATCATGTACTGTGTGATATAAGTACACGTTATAAAACACCAGTTAGCCGAAATTTCCGGAGCCCTCCACTACGACGTCTTTAATAATCATACACATTTCGGTTTTAGGATGTAGGGTAGAACCTTAAATAGTATTATTAACTAGACATAAACATAGGCACCTGTGCAATATAGTTATATGATGGCAGCATCTGTGAAAAATTCGGCGATTCATAAACTTCGCATTTAAGGGTTGAACGCGCAACAGCGATGTCCTGTTTTTATTGCATACGTCAAACGCTTTGTGTATAAAATATTTAAGAATTTACATGCACGCAGTACGTGGCCTTGAAAGAATTGATTGATTGATATCTAGGGTTTAAAGTTCCAAAACCCCCATATGATTATATGAAACGCTGTAGTGAAGGGCTCCGGAAATTTTCACAACCTGAAGTTCTTTAACGTGCACCCAAATCTGGTACAGCATTTTCGCCTTCATCGAAAATGCTGCGGGTCAGCAGCTGAGTACCTTAGCCACTAGACCACCCTGGTGGGGGGGGGGGGGCTTAAAAGAATAGGCGCAGGCAGTAACCTGTGTACCTTTCCTTGTGGCTTAGTGTCTTTAAACCGAAAAAGAATTTTGATAGTCACATGTTTCGACACCAGATGGCCATGTACACTTGTAGCATGCGTTATTACTGCGATATTATTCATGTAGTAGTGGGATGAGCGCATATAGGACGCATGTGTTTGTAAAACATGAAAGTTCCTTTCACTGCATTTGCAAACACAGAAATTTATTTTCCCTATAATCACAAGCAAACGCGTGGCTGTTTGGTATAACACTCGCTTGCCACGAAAACAATGCGGGTTCGTTGCCCACTCAGGCCAAAATTTTTTAGCATTATTTATTTTAATTGCATCATTTTCGATTTTATGTCACCTTACGCACAGAATGAAGACTTTTCGCTTACGACCAATGAAGCCGACGTCGACATTTTTGCGAAACGAGCTCTAGAAGGCTATCCCGTTGAAACTTCGAAAAAGACATATCTCACACCAGTGAAATGGCGAATATAAACAAGAGCAGACCTCCTTGCGGACACAGGAACTATACCATAATAAAGCAATGTAATAGTAAAAACGTCACTGAAAAGATACGGTCTCCTAGCGCTCATTGAGGCGTAATCAAAGTGGAACTTCCCTCTGAAGTTGAGCTTTCAAGCAGATATACGCCTTTGCTGGTATCCCAATCGAAGCGTCTTTTGAATTCCCATTATAAAGGTGGTTGCCGAACTGTCAGTGGATATTGTGGTAGTCATGTGAATGTATGCTTTGGTACGTGACTTGTGACAGGGAAAACAACCAAAAGGAACAACATAAGCTGAGGGGTTGTCTTAAATGACGTCAGCATATCGCGCAAGTTCCTCGAAGGGGCCGTGACGTGGCCACCCAAAGTTTGTGGTTTTCAGCGAAAACTAGAAGTAGACGGTCTAATTTGTGTATACAGATGTGAAAAGTGGGCCGTAAAAATATTTCAGTGAAATTAAGGCCATATAAATGTCACCAGCTTTAAGCACCGTCCACCGCCGGCGACAAGTATTTTGTAATGGTGTCTGTGATGTCACGTGCAGCAAACAGTGGTTCCGTCGTCTTCTCCCAGAGTTTCAGCTGCTACAAATTCTTCAACTTGAGTTCCAAGCAAAAAGAAGTTCAAATGCCACAATTCGACGCGCAGCTGACCACGGAAGTATTGTTCATTGGAATGCAGACGCCCACATACCATCTTCTCGTTACGTTACGTTTCTAGAGTGCGCCAGTGTTGACCCGACGCCCTTCACACTATCGGGTTTGTAAATGTATTCAATTATAAATTAGGTTTTTGACGAAATGAGCTAAATAGCAATATAGATATTAGCAACACAAGAAGCGGTAAGCTGATATGGAGTGCTGGTGCCCGAGAGGATGGTAGCCCTGGACACTGCAGTACATGCATGACCTTCAGCGGTTGGCGTCTAAATAAGAATGACGTTAATCTTAAGTGGCGGTTGAATCATAGGAGTACATATGTAATGTTTGTGAAGTTGTACAGGCAGCACTACAACCACAAATAACCTTTCCCGAACACTAGGGTCAATATGAGGTCTAGCTCCGAGACCTGGCAAGACTCTGCGGTAGAATACTTGATTGCCACGGTGAATGGAAGGGGGGGGGGTGGTGATTCCCGCTTGGACAGGAACATTTATTCTTTGCATTTGCATTTGTCGGGTTAATATGCTTATTCTTAACGCTCTCGCGTTCATATTACCCCTGTCTGTGCTTGCCGTTCCTGGATAGATATAACCTGTCAATCTCCTGTGGCACATACTCGAATGCCTGCAGGTGTGCGAGTCATATTTGTAGACGAACGACGAAAGTACCCCACTTTTGAATGACGAGAGCACGCCAACGTAGATAGATAGATAGGTAGATAGATAGATAGATAGATAGATAGATAGATAGATAGATAGACAGATAGATAGATAGATAGATAGATAGATAGATAGATAGATAGATAGATAGATAGATAGATAGAAGCTAAATGTGCCTGCAGTATACGCAAAGAAACACTTCGCATTGAATAAATGTGATGGTTCCTGATTTTTATCGCCAACTCATAAAAGCAGTGACATAATAACTTATGAGCCATATACAGCACCTGTTTGAATTAACGTAAGGCAAATGCAATATATCAGCGCTCTTTCAACAAGCATGACCAAAAGAAATCAACATGACCATCTTCAATGTGTTTTATTTGTTTCTACTTACTTTGTCTGTAGAAAAAACTGCGCTTTTCTTCGTTTCACTTAAAGTTGACTTGGCTTTTGTAGGAAAAACAACAACAAAACAATAAAAAAATACACCACAATTATTTTATATTGGTACTTCTGACCGGTGAGCACATCAGGCAGCTTGTCACAGTTACCGCAAAAGTCAGATAGTGCAGAGCAAATTTTTAAAATCTGAATGCCTTACTATACAGAACACTTCTTTTATGTTCAGTAAGGCTACTTTTGCAGTGCTGGTAGAGGTGTTTGCCTGTCTGTACTTTTTATACTTTTTCGTTATTTTTTCTCAGATAAGCGCACTCGAACTTCGAGAAAGCTGATGGTAGGATGTGAGCTGGCTGGCGAAAAGAAAGCTGACGGATCATCGTCGTTAAAACTTACAATGAAAGATGGAAGCTTAGCCTCTCGATGATGCCATATGAGAAAGATGTCATTTGTGAAGCGCTTCTAGTACAACAGGTTTAGTTACCATGTGTCAAGAAACTTGTCCTATAGTTTACCTATGCATATACTATCGTGATTTGGTCCATTCTTGGCGCCCCTAGACTCCCCTGTATGCAGTGCACGCCATTAAAGTTGTTTATTGCAGGATTAGTTTAAGCAGGGTGGCAAATGTTGAGCGCAGAACAGGTTCATTTAAAACGAATCTATTATAAGCGCTCAATATTGACCGAATGACATCGTCGTGAGGAGTGCTAGTGTACAAGGAAACTTCGCTGCCATAGAAATCGGTCAGCAATAAGCGCTTATGACAAACTTTTCTTAGAAAAGCCTGTTGGCCACCTGCTAGGGGTCTTAACATTGTGTACTATATTGTTTACTAGGTTACTACTCGCCGAGTTATGATATGCTGTTATTTGTTATTACTTTCAGAGTCACATTTATGTCAACCAATTCACCCAGTTACTGTCTAAATTCAGCTTGTGTGGGCATGGTCAGTTTTCTTTTTTAAATTTGAAAGCAAATGTCGGTAATTATTCCTATGGTTTTTTGTCCAGCAATTGTTCAGGTAATTATTGGGTAAGTAATTGTCGCAGAGTTACAAATTACCTAATTATATAGACAGCTTCACGGTATTAAAGTGCAGGGAATTTATTTATCATTGCATTGGTGTGATAAATAAATGAATTAAAAAAATAATTAAAAAAATAAATGGTTCTGTGCTGCAAGTTTCATGGCTGGAGCAGCAACTTCATCCTATCCTTCTAAAGAATGCGTGCATTAATCTCGTTTTACCGGTTGGTTCTAATACACAAAGCAGAAAAATGGAGCTTAGCAAAGATTGAAAAGTCGAGACTCGTCCAATGAGTTACAGAATGCAAAGTGATTATCACCCCTGTAAGGAACAGGAGGAAAACATGGTGCAATAAAGAGAAAAACTATGGAAGTTACCGCTGTTTTAGTAGATACAGACTTCAAGAAATTCAGCTGAAAAGGACTGGTAATGCGTACGAGTAGTAACATGAAGTCTCTTGGAGACCCCTAAAGGAGTGGGCTGACAAAGAATCCTGTCATGTGACAAGAGACGAGAGTGGTTTCGAGGATGAGTGACCGGAAGAGGAAATACGTGATTTGATTAAATCAGTCTGTGAGGTTTAAACGTCCCAAAACCACGATATGATTATGAGAGACGCCGTAGTGGAGGGCTCCGGAAATTTCGGCCACCAGGGGTTCTTTAACGTGCACACAAACCTGAGCACACGGGCCTACAAAATTTCCGCCTGCAACGGAAATGCAGCCGCCACAGCCGGGATTCAATCTCGTGACCAGCGGGTCAGCAGCCGAGTACCTTAGCCGCTAGACCACTACAGCGGGGCAGAGGAAATACATTTATTGTTCAATATATCATTTGTGCATTCTCAATAATTTCACAGACGTTCAATATAAAAATGGTTAGCTCTGCGCTGCTATGAATACATTGAATTGCATCATCTCTTTGAACATTGTGGAAGACGCTCGCAGCATTAGCGCCTTTTTCATTTTCACTCGAACTAAGATTTGCTACTCCTTTGTTGGTTCACTGGCGTAGCCCTGTTCTGAGAGTACGTTTTCATATCCTCTTTTCTTTCATCGGTGGTCTTCTTAGCACGCTCTACATTTTTCCCGCTATCCTTCGTCGTTGTATTTTGTGAGGCTATTTCGCACTATTGACCCTACACTTCATCCACAAGTAAGCTGTGTATACTGACAAATATGCCATTTGCTTTAATGTTTCTGTTCTATGTCTCTTCTTGGCAACCTTATATGGGAATAAACAACGTCATGTTTATAGTGCAAGTGAGTTTTTATTGTTGAGAAAAGAAGTGAAAACGACTTAGGTCAGGTGCAGCCTTCCCGTAAATATTTTCTCTCTGATCCGTTTAACTTCACGACTTTAGGTTGTACGACGTGATGGTACATTCTGAACATGCACCAGAACATCTGCGCGAACATGTGTCTTCAAGTGCTCATGGCAAGGAGCTTGCAAGTAGATCTGACAGCGTCAAAACTCCTTAGACGGGTGCCCTCCACTGATCGGAGGAGACCCGTAGAGATACCGCCGTCCTCGAAAGAAGGCTGACTCCGGCAATTGAATTGACGATGTGTGCACCTCTGATGAACTGCTTGTGACTTACGTAATGGCCCCCTTCCCCCTTTACAATGAGTGAAAACGGGTCACCATGTCAGTCCCCACCGCCCGGCCTGCTGAAGGGTCCCCTAGGGCTTTCTAGGAAATCAGGACTATCAATGCTTCTTTGTAGATGCTTCTTGATCTTTTCTTTTCAGAAGCGCATTCGCTCATTCCAGTTAGTTCTGCATAACTCTCCATGAAGGAGGCACCTAACTGCCGACAACACAGGTGATATATACCTTATGAAAATGACTAAGATTTTGGCTAAGAGGCGCGCGCGTGCGCGTGTGTGCGTGTGTGATCGTGTGATCCTTATTGCAACAACTGAGCCAATATGTTTTCACTGACAACTTCATATTTATAACCTAGGGGCTATATATTATTACCATCAAGGTACTAACAAGTTGTCCACTTGAATGAAATCCGATGAAAGTCACTGTTCTTGCATCACGCCTGTTTTTACAGCGAAAGCTGTCATGAGATCAGGCATCACAACAAGCATTTTTGGGGGTGTAGTTGTTTGTCCACTGCCAATATATATATATATATATATATATATATATATATATATATATATATATATATATATATATATATATATATATATATATATATATATATATATATATATATATATATATATATATATATATATATATATATATATATATATATATAATATATATATGAGATCTAACAGACAATAGCACTGGTCATGGCTGGTTATTTTTTCACCCACATTTCTTTCTTCTTATTTACATTCCATTTGTTCTAATAACTTCCCCTATACATTCCTTGGCTTTATTGTCTGTTAGATCTCATTAATATTGTTTCAAAACACGCAAAAACGAGCCCTTAGGTATACACTTCTTTCCCTTACACAAACACACACACACACATGTATATATATATATATATATATATATATATATATATATATATATATATATATATATATATTTGTCATGCATGATTTCAACACAGGCCACCTGCTCGGCAGTCAATTATTTTACCACCTCGCTGCCACGCTTGTGCTTAAAATATCTTATCAAAAATAACACCTACAGCCGTCATTCTGGTAAAGGAATATAGTTGGCAGGTGTAGGATTTATTGTGTGGTAGGTAAGTAAAATAACAGCCAGCAGTCACGCAGTGGGAATTTGTAACAAGGGGGTGGCTTAAAGCTTGTCAGTCTTTTCAAATAGCTCAGCCATAATTCTTCGCCGTATACAGGAACGTGACCAACAAATATCACAAAAGACCTAACAGATGAGTGGCGGACTCGTGGATTTTCCGCAGAATAATGAATTTGGAATCGTGGGTACTTCCCCATTCCGCAAAACTATCATGATTTATGGCGTAGTGAACACCTTGGAACTGTAATTGTAGCAGTCACATAAAGCGAGTTTCCTAAGGCTCTACAAAGGCCGCTTTTCCTACTTTTGCTGTAACTTAACTTCGTGAGCCACGCCGGCCTGTCTTTTCAGTTTTAATGTTATGTTTTTTTCTGTACCTTCGTCCTCTGTCTAGTTCGTTCCGGCTGGAGACAAGTAAGAGGGCTACGCACGAACTCACAGGCTTCCCTCTAGATCTTTGTCAATCAGAGTGACATAAGATTACAAATTTGCTGAGCCCGCAGAAAATACGCCCGCATGTACATGATATGATTGATATTGCTTCTAAAAAGTTAATCCTCCCTGTGTGGTACTTGTGCGCAAGTACCCACAGTGCGAATGCAAAAGTGAAGTATAGTACGTTAAAATAAATTTCACACTGTTTTTGTCGATAAAATTACGGGAGGCGTAATCTTTGTCCCTACTTTGAACCATATAATCTAAAGCATTGCCTCCGAGATGCGGCGCACAGCGATTCATCTGTAGAGCAGGCGACGGATGACAACTTGCTCTAAAGCGTGTTCTTGTGTCTAATGCGGCAGTCTTCGTGCCCCAAATGATAAACATTTGTTATGAATCGTTTATGAACTCATTCAACATTCAATTCTATTACCCAACGTGTTGCAAACACATGGGCGTCACAGCAGCTCCATCTGTGTGTCAGTAATGGAGAGGCACCACATATTAGAAGTCTCAGTGCTCTACGTATAAGAGTGCATTCAGATACTGTAGAATACCGTGTTCAAAATAGTTACTCCTATCTGCTAAAACAGCCTTTCTTCACCAAATGCGGTCACGTTTACTCGTGTTTGAAGTTTATTGTCGCTTTTCCGTTCCGATTTCTAGATTTCTCAACTTATCAGCGCATTCTCTAAAAGCTCTGATTTGTACCACAAGTATTGTCGCTAAAAACAAAATAATGCAACATGTTTTTCTTTATTACTGTATGATGGCCTTCGGTTGTTTATTTACGGGATTTTATTAAAAAACGAAGATGGGTTTTTTTTTCTTATTCAAATTTTAGTGGAGTACACTTTTTCCAATATGAGAACTTTGAGGCAATATATAAAAATTTACATTTGCCCTACGGCAGCAATAATTTATGTACATCAGGAACACACTATATCCTTAAAACGTGTCAAGTTTGAAAACGCTGCTTGCATTACTTTCGGCGAAAAAAATTGGGGAATATGCAACTTATTTTAAACTGTCGCAAAATTAGATATTTTTAGAAGCTGTTTTCTTACAGTCTACAAACTTGAAACCATATGAATTCATTCTTCATTAGACATGCATTTCAGGTAAAAAATATCTTCTTTAAAACAAAAATGTTTGTCTTTTTATAGCATCTGCAATTTTCAAAAATGACTGGTGACGAAATGAGTGCCTCCGTGTTGGTGAAGTTTGATGGTTTTTTTCTCGCAAGTTATGCCGTTAATCATAAAACAAAGTCGACTTTCGGGCTACCTGGTGAGAGGTGCACGAAATATAAAATACTCAATGAAATCTAAAATATGA
The DNA here is from genome assembly GCF_043290135.1 of Rhipicephalus microplus. NCBI lineage: Eukaryota > Metazoa > Arthropoda > Arachnida > Ixodida > Ixodidae > Rhipicephalus > Rhipicephalus microplus. The sequence goes on along the minus strand of NC_134710.1, from coordinate 200,705,104 downwards.
ACTTTTGGGCCCGTGTCGATCTCTCGCGGAATTACCCACGCGTCTTTGTGCAAAAAAAAAAAAAAAAACGTGACTCAATTTGCAGTATCTATTTAGAAAGTGCATATTTCTTTTCATTCTGAGAGTTCTCTAAGTAGGTTCCTTTTTAGTGAAATGAGTAACACGGGAACGAATCATTGCTCCCTTGTATATATCTGTATCGTGTTCTTGTATATGTGCTCGAACCCCATTGATCTCATTCACGTAGAATCTAAGCTGTTGACTTTCAAAAGTATGTAACCTATGAAGTAAATCATGAAGACAGAGTTTTCAGCATTTTTATTTGAGCTATTTCGCATGAAACACTGATCGCCTAATACCTAGCTTTTTTTTGGAACGTTACCAATGAGAAGAGATCGGTACCTGTCGACACTGTGTTACCTGTTGTACCAATTCTTTGACCATTTTTATCAAACAATCCTCGCGGAACAACTGCACAATAAGGTTCTATAGGTCGCAGTTTAGAGGGACCTTAATGAAATTTTAGGACCCCAAGAAACGGTGACCAAGCAACGGTCTGTAAAAAATATGAGCTTTACAGCATAATTATGGATGTGGGACCATAGGCTTATAGATACATATGCACGGTCAAGCCGAGCATGAGAGACACCCTGAAAGTGTGTAAACCCCACCGAGAAAGGGTCATGCGCTCCTATATCTATCACGTTGTGGTCATTCAGTAATTTCGGCAGTGAAACTGCACTTATATCATAACGCTTCGTTATATATGAATGATCTGTACCATCACAAACACAATTAAAGTCTCCCAAAAATATCAAACATTTGTCAGTGTTTAGCAGCGAAGAGAGGAAAAAAGTATTCCTGACATTCACTTTGGAAGGAGAATAGACGCAGATAAACCTCCAATTATGCGAATGAAAAGAAAAGTCACAACAAATGAAGCGTCCTTGCCCATCAAAAAGTAGCGACGTCATAGTACGATTCAAGCGCTTCCTAACTAAAAAAAAGCATCCAGCGGAAGCACCACGGGCTCGGCTGATGTATAAGTCATAATATCAAAAAGCTTCCAGTGCAAGATTGGTGTCATGAGCAGCCGAAATTTTAATCTCTTGCACTGCAGCTACATGAATGTTGCACTGCTCAAGCACATGGCGCAACTGCCACTGACGCCTTGCAATCTTCAAGCCACGTACGTTGAGTGTCGCTACACACATGAGAAAGGTGAGCGCGGTAGCCATTTTGCTCTCTTAAAACTCTTGTTGGTCGCCTTTAGCCACAGGGCAACCTGTGGCTTTACCTTCTTTGCACTTCTTAGGAGCACTTTTTTTCAGGACGCTGGCACAGGCGGCGCGTCCCTCGGTCGCCAAAGGAGGCAACACGGGGACCCCATGAAGACACTTGATCTATTGTGTCTGGCGCACTTGTTGCTTCATCGCTAACCGGGGCCTGACGCTTCCGTATCTGACGGCTATCCATTGCCTCTTGCTCCTCGTTGTGAGGAGGCTTGTCATTCCTTCCAGGTGATGCTCTCCTTAGCATTGCCTTCATTGATGTTTTCACTTGAGTCTTTAACGATGTTGTTGAGCGTGCTGAGCGTGGTATCCATAGACATGTGTTCAGCTTCCTTCGAGCCACCCGATGCACGTCCCGCTGCTACTACCGCTTACCGCCGCTTCTCCTGTCGCATGAACTATCTCAGTAGCACCCATAAAATGATCCAGATGTGGCTCTTCTGTGTCTTCGTCAGAACAGAGTTTGTTGGCATAAGTTGACACGCAGGCATCCGACGGATGACCAAATCAATCGCACTGCAATCTCCTCGGTGTTTTGCACTGTCGACGAACGTGCCTCACCCGCTTGCAACGAAGACACAGTGGAGGCCTACCGAGAATAAGTACGAGTTATTGGTGACCACAGATAGACATAAGGTGTGGTATTCAGCTCACACTGATGGTGTCCTTGAGCTATAAGGCAACGTCCTTGTTTGTTGCCATCCATTGTTTATTTCTTGCACCCCTCTCTCTCAACGGACTTCACCACACCGTGAGCTTGGAACACCTCTTCAACACGTCTCGATACAAGACAAGATGAGGTGGAAGCCAAAGATGTTTCAGCCAAATATTCTTGGTCTCGGAATCTAGTACCATGCACTTCAGCTCTTTTACAAGGAGCTCCCCACAAGCGAAGAGTTTGTTTCACCAGGCTACTTGCACACGTAAGCATCCATAAATGGCTAATTCAATAATGGCCAACTCCTATTATGTCCGCTGTGGTCACCACTTCGAGCAACGCGTCACGGAAATCTGGGGCACAATACGGCCTACCACTCAAGTCGGCATGATAGAAAACAGAATTCAAAACATTGTTACCAGTTGGTAAACGTGGCAGGACGACTTTGTAGCTTGAGTCTTCAACATGGAACGAAGTCGATGATCCTCGGTCATTGGCCGATACGCTGTTCCCAGCAGAGACCATTTTCGAACACAGCCGTTTGATGCGGCTCTTCAAATAGACGCTAATTTTCGTGAAACGTCTATACTGGTTGCAGTCTGCCTACCCAATTTTATAAACATTACTTTTGTACCCTTTTGACAGAGCCGTCACGTCGGGTTAGTGTCAATTGTGTTTAGGTACCATGCGCTGAAATTGATTTATTTAGCAGTGTCAAGGGCCAGCATCCTCGTGAGCATGAGCGCTTCATATCAGCTTCTGGGGTTGTTAATACGCATGTTAACGTTGGCATCGTTGCGCAAGTTCAAACAACTGTTTATATAAACATGTGCAACTCTTCAACATGTGCCAGTGCATGCAACATTTGTACATATATTTAGCCTCATTTTTTGACGAGTCACTCAATAAACAAATTGCAACACGGTCACCTTTCATCTACATGCTTCGCATAACGTGCATTCCCAGGTACGTGGGATCTGCCGATTTTTAGGGGCGAAGCTCCTTACGGCGTGGCTTGTGCGTCCCTTGTTTTAGTGCGTAACCAACGGTGGCACATACCCGAAAAAGCTGTCCTTAGAATATCTGCTGGAGGGCGGCACTTGTATATCATGAATCCATGATGAAAAAATCTGAGATGGCTGTAATTGGAGTGTTCACTAGATAGACAGGGGATGAACGGATGGACTGACAGACAGTGGGACGGCCGCACGGATGGACAGACAGAAAGACGATTCAACGAACAGACGAAAGAACGGGAATATGGACGGACGCATGGATGGTCACATGAATGGATGTACACATAGATGGAAGCACGAACGGTCACACGGATGGACGGACACACGGACGGACGCATGAATGGACGAACTGACGAACTCTTCGCCCCGCCAATCATTATTCACTCCGTGGATATGGTGTGATCTTTTTTAGTGCGAAGCATTTCTTAGTGAACTTCGGCGACTTTGAGTCTATCTATCTATCTATCTATCTATCTATCTATCTATCTATCTATCTATCTATCTATCTATCTATCTATCTATCTATCTATCTATCTATCTATCTATCTATCTATCTATCTATCTATCTATCTGTTTTGTTTAGCTTCTTGCGTTTGGTTGCTCTCGAGGTCTCGAGTAAACCAAAATTAGCATGCGAAACCAAGATGGTTTGACGAATATGACGTGCTGGACAAGATATGAATAATGTCACAATCCCGTGGCGTACGTCGTCAAACACTTCCCGCCAGACAGTGGCACCTACGCACGGGCGGGTATGTGCCACAGGTGATTGACACTTAGTATCTATCCAGTAACGACGAGAATACACATGGGTGGTTTTAATGCGCGAACGTCAAGTAAAAAATACCCGACATCGGTAGCGTCGACCCGACGAATACAAAGAATAAATGCCAGGCTCTCAGCTGGGATTGAACCCAAGCATCCTGCGTGGCAACGAAGCATTTTACCTTAGAGCTACGTCAGGTTTTTTTTCTTTAATGCGTGGAATCATCACCAGTAATTGTAAGCTACGCACAGCATAGTTCATCAAAAGTTGGGTAAACACACACAGGCGCCCAGAAGGGGTAGCCACTCCGCAGAGAGTTCAGAAGTCTCGATAACACTGCACTTGAGCAGCTGCTTCTCGGAAAACCGATCTCGTCGACCGTGGTGGCTCGGCGTGTCTGTATGCGACTTTTCTATAGTGAATGCAGTCCCAACAACATGAACAAGTCATATGGAGTATTCTCAGTCGGGCTTTTTTTAAATGTAGAAATGCAAGGGTCTTTATAACTAGAGCAACCTCAAGTCAGCGCTCAATGTGGTCTCCATTATGACAAAACATGCAGGCGAATGAGTCCTGCAATCAGAACCTTATATCATTGATGTGATAGAAAAATGAAGCATTTGTACGAACAGTTTCGCTACATTGATACTAAAATGAACGGCTCTTATATTCGCGCCCTGAACAAGGGTAATTTTGGCACGTGCTCTATTTGGTCAATAAACTTTATTCAATGTGAAAAGGCAGACCTTAACGCCTTGGATACTAGCTTGAGTTTTACCACAGACCTGAATTGCATGTGAGGCTGAACGCTTATGACAATAAAGATTAACTCAATTTGCAACAGCACAGTTATCTGATGGTCAGCCATTTTTGGAGTTGTGCGCTTAGTCAAATCACTTGTGCTATCAACTCAGTCACAGCTTTGCCGCCAAGGCGAAGCAATGAACGTGATAGCAACAAGTTGGAAGGTCACGCGCACAATGGAAAGCAGATTGAAACGTGCCCAGCGTTCTCACGCACAAATGACGCACAAAAACTACTCACATGTACAAATGCACGCGAATAAGCGTCTCAGTTGTTATTTCACTGTCTCTGAAAAGTGTACGCTTTTCGCAAACGGAGGTTGCAATAATTGCAGTGACCTTCATGCACCCGGTAACTACAATAGAATCGTTCCAGATAAAGCCAGAGGCCAGGCAAGGCGTACGATCCTCTTCTCTTCACGACTGCGAGATAAAGTTGCACGAGGGAGCGTCACTCCCCTCTAAGCGGGGCAAAGTAGGCGTGAGAGTGGTGATGCACGCTCATTGCACAATTTTGTTGGTAGTTCTGAAAACACTATAATTCCCCCCGAGATGCCCGTCTACAGCGGTAAGTGGTAGATATAAATAGCTTGGCATTTGAACGGTAACGGACGTGCTACTCGGTGGCTCAGTGGTTAACGCCTCGCACTGAAGATTTAGAGAACCCAATTTTGACTCCGTGGGCTAGAGCCTTTTTCTTTTTTTCTTTCATGCATTTTCACATAGATAGATACCTATACATATGCGCTGAGTGATGGTGACGCCGGCGTTGACACCAACGTAAAAATCAAGCCGAGAATATCCATATAATTGCACTCGCAATAAAATAAAATACAGAAAAACAATGAACTCTTGTAGAACACGTGATTTACTAGAGCGCTGTAAGAGGTGGGTTTGTTGTAATTAAAAAATTGTACGCGAAAGGACAGGAAAGTAAAGTTCTAGCCTAATAATCTGAGGGTCATCATTAAGGAAACCTAACTTTTGCCATTGTAGTGAGGGGTTTGACTTTGTCGAAGTCTTTATGGGAAGAAGAAGTATGCAGTCAACTTGGACGCGTCAGTCAAGATGTAGGTGCAAATGTTCATTGAAAAGTTAGCAACCTTGTGTGAAAGAAAAATGATCTCCAGAACGTATGTTAAAGACTACTGAAAGCCATACGTACCCTTCTACAATTCATGAGGGAAACGTCTCTGTACGACCACCTGTGAAACCTGAATTGTGTGTGCAGTGTGTGTGTTTTGTGCAATGTGTATCTCCTCCTCTCTATCTCTCTCTTTGTCTTCCTCACTCCCCTCTTCCCATATAAGATAGCAAACTGGACTTAGTCTAGTTAACCTCCCTATCTTTCTTACAATTTTTCTTCTCTTCCTCTGTCTCTACTGAGAAAGTTAGTGTTATTAAGAAAGTTATCTTGACAGAAAAATAGGGTCCTGTTCGGCTACTTCAACAGATAATAACGTTTAGCCGATAATCAAACAAGGAAGCTGATTCATACATTTAAAAAGTGCTAGTAATTAAAGGAATATCAGCTTTTTTGAAAGAAATTGAAAAGAATGAGTTAACCTTTAGGTTGTGATGTTATTGATGCCATTATAAAATAAATATTATTATCAATTGGAAAAAAATTGAGTACCATGCGGTAAAGATATATTAACGTAACAGCGTGTGGCGACTCGACATGACTGTGACGCATTATTAAAAAGAGGGCTTTCCCCCCCTTTTCTTTATAGGAAGATGCATTTCAAAGAAAATGCGTAATATATATGATTGGAAAGGACCGCTTCTAGACCGGGAACACCAGAGTGATGTCACACACATCTGGGTTGCTGCTAACAAAGAAAAACACAACAGCACCACATGTAATGGCCGTATAATGGTGGGTGCTGCCAACGAAGCCTATTATGTTGGAGCCACGAAACTATTAGTTCTTATATTGTTATTACTGTCATAAAAATTTAAAAGTACCTTTTAAAAATTTATATTCGTAGGCTCCTTTCATAGAAGTCCACAGGGCTCAAGGCCGCTTCAAAAGAACTTTTTAAGTAACTGCTGGTGAGAAGCGAGATTCATTCTCCAATATACTGTGCTACAATGTGGACTTTTCATTTCGCTTGAACACAAAATATAGGTCGTCAGTGCGCTATCAAGGATATTGTGAAGCTAAGACCAGGCTCATTACCAATCTTATGTAAAAAAATATCAAATGACCCACTACACAAAGTGGTTGTACTTAAGTATTGTCTAATGCTCATCAGTATTTATGCCACACAAATCAATGTGCCGACATTAGTGCTCTTGAACACGCGTGCTGTTGAAAGCCCTTGTTGCGATAAAGGCCATGGCTGGGATCGGTATGTAACGCAAAGCTGGGCAACCATAGCTCTTCGCAGCAGCCCACGAGGTCATGCTGATAACCTGCAGCAGTTATTATTCGCCGAGCGTGCGACGATATCGTGAGTGGAAAAAAAAAAGAGGAAGGAACAGCATACGTTCGGTACGCGATCACGAGGCAAAAATAGTTCGAGTGTAGGAAAGTGCGAGAATGAGTTCGAATAAGAACCCAATGACGCCGGCACCATGGAAATAGAAGAGGGCATTTCGCGTCTTAGCCTGTCCAAAAAAAGCAGCACTTCTAATAAATTCATGGCGCGCACCAGCTTACAGAGGCAGCATCGGTGTTTCCGTCACACGGTTGGTTTCTTCTTTATAAAGAAAGCAAGGGGGCAAGGTTGTTCCTTTTTCTTCTCGAATCTCATCAGAAACTAAGGCGAATGTGCCTGATAACAGAGCTAGACGTGAACATCTGCGCCGCAACGAGACACTGAACTGAATGAAGCTGTGGTACTCATGCGGGCTAAGAAATAATGGAGGTATACACCTCCACCCAAGGATTCCCCGGTCACCCGACCGAGGGATGTGGGCCGTCGGAACCGGCGAGTCACTGATGTCGTGAGTCGCAGCATTCTCCTTCCTCATGGCGTATCCGCGACATCGCGATGAGAATACACATCGACCACACAATCGCGGACGTGGATTCAGGCTCTTCTGCGCGTTGGAACCCGCGTGCCTGAGAGCGGCCGGCGAGAGGGCGGTGCCGCCGCGGGCTTAGTTTTCATTATTCCGGAGCGCAGAGCGCGGCAGATGAGCACCCAAGATAACGCGCTTCTTCGCTGGGTCTAAACACCGCTAGAACGGACACGTGCCTTGAGAAAAAGCAAAAAAGCTAGTCTGTGAAGAGGAATAAGACCCATTGCGGCCTAATGTGCGAGAAAGAAAGCGAGTGCTGTTTGCGATCCAGGGCACGGCACTTGCAGGCTTTCGATGTTGAAACGCCGGCACCGTACAAAGGCCTATGGCTTTTATCCTTCCGCTTCCTTCGTAAAAGGACGGTGGGATCAGCTGATTCGAATATGAAGTTTTGATAAGAAGTGCTTGTGTGTCATGTTTGGTGTGTGCAAGCGCGCAGCGCCTCGTGAGGAAGCTTTGGAGGGTCACAGGGGGGGGGGGGGGGGGGCTGCTACACGCGTCGTCCAGGAAGACGGACCCACCGGAAACGAAGTGATAGCGGAGAGGTTTGGCCGACCTGTGCTGTGACGTAGTGAGAAAACATGGATGTGCAGGTATATAAGAGCTGCAGTGGCCATCTGGCAGACAAACACTTCCATAGCTTGCTTGTGGGATCACCAACCAACCAGACACCATGACCACTCTGGTAAGACATCACTTGTGGCTCTTGATGAGGATACGGTTTGAATTGTGCACTCACTTTGAACTCAATATTTGTGACTCTGCAGTGGTGAATTCACTTTGCTTCAATTGCGCAGCCCTAGGATGCTGAGAGTGGAAGTGCGCATGCCTCACGTACTTCCGCTCTCTTGCTACTAATGCGGGCTGAATGAAACTTTTGATCTATCGTTGACTGGTTTATGAAGGACATATGTGTAGGGACTCAATATAAATCTATTGAATATGGGGAATTTTAATAAGTTCAAACGAGGACAGTTGGTGTGCGTGGACACTGGAGCACCAGTGTTCAATTGCTAACACTAAATGATTCGGCAATGAAAGAGCTGCCTCTTTGGGCATCCTCATTGTGAAGGAATGACAAAACCTTGAGCTGCTTAGCTTACGTAATTGAAAATGTACCCATGTACCAAGTTACAAAACCACTAACGTTTTTTTCTAAAATGCGACGTACCAGAGATAAATATGAAATGGAGAGTTGAAGTTAATTGCTGAAAGTTTCTCGTATTTTATGTCACTAATGATGCTGCTTGCTTACATGCAATCTGTGTAACAGAAGTAGCCACATAAGGCCTATTAAAATTTCTCAAAAACGCTCTCCATTATGATGTGAATATCAAGTAGTATTCTCTGCAATAACAAAAAAGGAATCATGACGAGTTCGACTATTGCGACGGGTATATAACTATTTGTAGGGCCGTTAGCTTTGTCGTGTTCTCCGTTGTCAACGATGCGTTATGCATTCCAGCGCAACATTATTGCTAAAGTCACTTGCGGCTAGGTTCGTGTGATTCTACGACGCAACAGTAAGCAGAATGCGTAGAAAGAAAGGTAGTGAAACTTTGTGGCATCATGTGCCCTTCATTCTTTTTATAGCGCATCTGTATATGACCAGATTAAAGCAGAATTTGTGCGTCCTATGCGAACAAGCGCTCTAGGCGCGTATGTTCACCAAAAATTGGGCAAGCTCCAGTACTAATCGCTGCTTCATTAAAAATGACGAAGACTTCGCGGGCGGAACCGTACGTGTCACAGAAATTGGGCGAATTGCACTCATAATCACTGGTACCCTAAAAATGAAGAATGAAGCACGCTGGCGTCAAACATGCCTTCGTAATTCCGGCATGATGTAAGCAATAATCAAGAAAGGCTATGATGCACCATTGAGATTTAGATGCTCATCAACACTAGGACTACGCGTTCGAGCTTTCCCGGTTAGCAATATGTACGGAGCGCTTTGATTTTTCGGGCGCTACCTCGACCATATTTTTTTACAGGCTTGGTTATAAATAAAGTCTCACAATAATTCTGACCTATATATCCTGCATGTCTACAGTAGTGGTTATTATTTAAAGTACAATTGTACTTATAACAGTGCGACACAACGTATATCTCCCATACCTGTCCTATAAGTTATTATGCCCTAATAAAAACAAATATCCACCGTAACAACCACAGTTCGTAATCATATACCATAGCGAAACTGCCTGGTTCCAAGTTGTAATGTCCACAAACGATCACATCACCTTTGATGCTCGAGCCAACTATGTGTGGAAAGAAGTATGCCATGAGAAAGAAAACATGAGTGAATATTGCTTATTAAGCAATACGCTCGTCTGCTGGCATTTTGTATATAGTAACATGAAGTTGAGTGACACTGCAGTGAATTCTTGTATTTGTCTGATCTAAGAAACCTGCGTAAAAGCATTTGCAGTCATAGAAACTCTTCTTATATCCCAAAAGAGTAGCGGTTGTTCCCTACTTAGCGCCAATAATGAAGGGTAAAGATGGCGATAGCCTCTCCTCTGATAATTTCAACCTCGATGGCTCAACTACAGCATACACCGACTCATCAGAAACGCCGCGCACATGCTCGCAGGCTTACGCCGTCGTACTCAGCGCACTGGTTGGCAGTGCTTTGTGCGGTGTCCTGGGTGGCGGATATGGAGGTGGTGCAGGCCTTGCAGGCCTTGGCGGTGGAGGTCTGGGAGGCGGTGCTGGAGTAGGAGTCGGCAGCAGCGTGGTGCTCCTCGGCGGTGGTGGCGCCGGTTACACCAAGTCCGTGGCCGGACCCTCGTTTCTTGTGAACACGGTGCACCACGTGTCTAAGGTTGATGGTGGAGGTGCTGTCGTTGCCCACTCTGGCCTCGGAGGCGCCGGCGGAGGCTTTGGTGGACTAGGTGCCGGAGGTTATGGTGGAGGCCTTTTGGTCGGTGGCGCTGACCTTGGAGGTGCCGGTCTCGGCCTTGGCGGAGGATATGGTGGCGGATACGGTGGCGGCAAGATTGTCCTTCTGAAAGGAGGATGGCACAAATGAGTGACTTCCACATAAGGTACGCTGACCATCCTCATTTTGTGCCGTGGAGTTGCCGGGATAATTAACGTACACTCAGCTCACATTGAATCGCCTACACTTCATTACTATTACCGATGTGCATGTTTTTGCATGAATGGCGCATGAAATAAAATCTGTGCTTAAGACACTGTAGATGCCGTTATTTTTTTTGTGTACAGATTAAGTGATGTTGCATGTAAAATGTTCGATAGCTTAACCGCGCTAGTAGTCACCGGAAGTGAAGTCTCAAGATGTTTTTATAAAAAAGACAATAATAAATGTGCATCAGGAGGATGAAGAGGTAATTTTTCCTCTCCCGGCACTGTGACACTAACTGTGCGAATGCTTTCTATTCCAGTTGAAGGAGAAACGGCCCGTGGACCGAGTTACGTGGAGCCGTTTTGGGGATGGGCTTCCATGGCTTCAACATATCATCAAAGCCGAAGAGAACGAAGAAACGTGACATGTATTTTCAGCAGGTGTAAATAAACATCACTGGTGGACAGCTGTCCACATCACCTGAATACACTGATGAGACCTTGTTCTGCAATTTCTCTTTCAACCAAAGATTTCACCGTTCTTTTACCTGTTACGTTGCTTAGAGTTTTATGCTACAAAGTGGCGATACTCTCTATCTGCTTAAACGGCTGCATTTCAATGGTGATATAAGGTAAACATAACACTGCACCATATATTATATGTATATAAACGAACACAAGGGGATCATTACTGATGGGAGAGGGACTATTCCGCCGTATCGTTTTAAGTTGTACACTCATTCCTGGTAGATCACAAGATCAGTCGTTCAAACAGTTACGATGCTGTAAACTATGAGGATGACGTATTTATTTACTCACGGTATACTGAAGCTTCAAGGAACTCTGACAGTGGTACTTGTTCAGGTATTTCATATTGCGTGTAGATGAGATCGAACATTTAAAAGGGCGACCACTCGTGATACAAAACAGAAGCTGTGAAGCAGAAAAGGCTGGAACAGAAGAAGAAAGAATGAGTAAATAATTGTATTTACAGAATTGTGCCACATGGGAGGTTGGTCGTTTATTACGGAAAGCACATTATTAAATCACCTGAAAAAAGAAATGAAGGAGTCTGCGCTACTTTTTCAGTTCGTGGTATAGCCCAAACGCGGTAGTCTAGCGACTAAGGTACTCGACTGCTGGCTCGCAGGTCGCGGGATCGAATGCCGGCGGCAGCGGCGGTATTTTCGGTGGAGGCGAAAATGCTGTAGGCCTGTGTGCTCAAAATCGGGTGCACGTTCATGAATCCCGGGTGGTCGAAATTTGCGGAGCTGTCTACTACGGCATCTATCGTAATCTTATGGTGGTTTTGGGATGTTAAACCCCACACATTAATCAAAATCTGCTCCAGGTAGAAACATTCAATATTGTTGGCGAATGAAATACAGCGTCATTTCTTTTGCACAGTTGACAGCCGATAAGTAAAAGTGCCGACATGCTTGACTGAGCTTATACAGAATTATATGAGAGTACCTACATAACCTGGTGGCGTACAGCATCAGCGTCTGCATGACGTCAAAACTCGAATCACGTGCTGAGGTTTTGATTGCATTGTTTGTGCAATGTACGATAAGAGTGTCTGTTGTTGCTACTTGGGAAGTAAAAACAGCGCAAAAATATAGAAAAGGACATAGGAAGAGACGACACAGCGCTGAATTCACAACTAAACTTTATTGGAAGATACACGCACATATATCAGGCATTCTACCCGGTCACGTGGAAAACCAAAGGCGTCTGCGCATCAAGGCAAACAAGGTACGAAACAAGCCTAATCATATTGAACATCAACACGTGTGTAACAACCGAGAAAAAACGAAAACACACTTTCCTACTTGCCAAAAAACACACGCAACAGTCCCTAACAAACTAACAATCACTTTAACATGCCAGCACTGAACCAAGGTACCGTACCGAGGTGTTGATGTTCAATATGAATAGGCTTGTTTCGTAGCTTGTTTTCCTTTATGCGCAGACGCCTTTGGTTTTCCACGTGACCGGGTCGAATGCCTGATATATGTGCGTGTATCTTTCAATAATGTTTAGTTGCGAGTTCAGCGCGGTGTCATCTCTTCCTATGTCTTTGTCTATATTTTTGCGCTGTTTTTGCTTCCAAAGTATGAACCACCAACTAGCCCAACTTTCGCTATTATTGTCTGTTAGTATTTTTGCTTTATTGTCAAACTGTGCCGTATATGTCGTCACGTGCTTGTGACGGTGAAGGAAGCGAAGCGTGGCGGGTAAAGATGAAACGCTTCATTGTCCCGAACTTGTGCATGCTCAGTAAAAGAAGTAGCACTCAAAGTGCTGCGAAACATCCCGCACGAATGGCGGCCGTCGGTAACCTCATCGGCCGTAAGGTGCATTGACATTTGTACATATAAAAACGAAGATTACAGCGTTACCATTGGTGACAGTGTTAGTTCCCGGGTAAACTCTACTATTCGCGTTGTGCGCGCGGTCAGAGGAGCCCTAAATCAAAAGAGCCTAAAATAACCACGAAGATCTGCATCCCAGCACAGAATGCGCAAGGCAGTGCTTATGCGTATAACAGACCGGTTACACAAGAATAAATAAACTGCGCATGTGATTGTTTAACTGTGTTGTTCTGTGAAAGGTGACGGAGGTGCCATACAAGGCCTTTTCAAGAAATGCGTTCAAAAAGACTCAATAGCTGGGGACTGCAGTTTTTTTACCTTCTCGCAACCTTCGACATTACTGCCATATAGAGGCAGACGTATTACGACAACTAGACACCTAAATTACACCAGTAATAAAAAAATATGATAACTAAGTGGCAAACTAGAGAAAAGAGGTGGTCGGGCCCAATGAGAACATTTGACACGCTTCCTCTGAAGAGTCCATTATTGCTTTGATATTTAAAAAAAACGTCATTTGTAGGTTTTTGTAGCGCGACGTAATACAATGAATTTCACCAGTGAAAGCGGTGCTGAAGCGGCGAAAAGTGCTATGGCGTCATATTCATTCCAGACGACCGAAATGAGTGCGCGTCATTAGAAACTGCTGGTCTACTTCGCGTTGTGAATGTGCTGGCTGCGCTTGCAATGTTAACACACATTGCCCTCATACTTTAACAAATCCAGAAGATTAGCACCGCTTCAATAGTTGTCAGAAGATGTGTTATCAATAGACTCCGGATCTTTAGGCATCAACAAATATGATTTAGGCTCAGAAAAGTGGCAAACATCACAATGTTTATCATAAATATAAGCAAAACCAATCCTTACATAAATTCAAATATTTTCAAGCAAGGCGGGCTCGACCTCTGTGCACGACCGCAAAGAAATGTTATTGTTTGTGGTGGCAAAATAAAATGACACCAACAGTAGATATAGCCGTTGAACTGTCTCACGAAACTACTGGACTAATGACGACCACTTGACTTTCAGCTAGCACTCTGCTCTCACTGACACTCATTGGTCACCTTGGTTTAGCCGAGCATCACAGGTAGTGAAACAGACATGAAAGAGAATACTTGAAAGCTGGGAATACTGATTAAAAATGCTATTTTACGTTCATTTGACAGAAATAAATTATTATACAAGAAAAACAAACAAATACAGGCGAGATGACGATTTATTAAAAAGTTAACGAGTACTTAAATGACAAATTCAACGTGAGACTCTGGCAATTATTTCGTATACAATGACATTAACCAAATTGTACAGGCAAGGCATGCGAACACTGCGAGAAATACACTTTCGGTCATTTTAAGTGCCATAGGTCGGTAAAAATGCGAGCTAACCAAAACTCACCCATAAAATATATTTTGCCCTTGGGAGGGATTTTGACGCAGATTCATCAAAAATTTCCTCAACTGGACTCCCCCGAATTCAAATTCACTCAAAATCTTCACAGCTGGACTCACTCGGACTCAGATCAAATGGAATTCACTCACACACAACCTCACGACTCAATTTAAATCTGAGTGAGTTCGAGTGAGCCGAATCATGAGTACATTAGTGGACACTTATCTTTTATGAACATAGTTTCAATGCTCTTTAACACTAATATCTCGCTTAATCGGTGCTCTTTTGGGCCTCGTTTCTAGAATAAGCTCACTTTCAAAGCTGTGTACCTCCGCCGGCGGAGGAGGGTTGGGCCCAATGGTGGTCGCGAAAACTAGCGGCGCTGCAGTCAGATCTTCCGCTACTCTCGGCACAGCGTCAGCTACGACAGCGTACCGTTGTGGTCCACCACACTGTTGCTTGCGGCGACTTTCTTGCTGTGCTGTTATCAAAGTTATTCATTTGTCATGCTTCCAGTCGACATTCTCACGTCGCATTTGTGAATTGCTCAAGTGGATACGCAGAATGTCGCCTGTAACGATTGCCCTTATTTGTTGTTCATTGAAAATTGGCTAAAAATCGATGTTGCATTTGTATTTGAGCAGTGTGCATTGTGTTTAACGTCAAAGTATGGGAAGTTCTACTTGACTGAGCCTTTTCAGCGTATTTTTTAGGACGATTGCTACGATTTTAGCCACAGCTGCCTTGCCTAGACAAAAAACGATTCCAAATGCCTGTAAAGCCTTAAACAAATTGGCTTAGTGGATCACAGAAATGTTGCACAAAAAGTGTACTCATGTTTTCTAGTAATCACAAAAACGACGTTCTCAAAAAAAAAAAACAGTACTCATGCTTTAGACTGTTCACCAGACACGTCTTAGCGACAGCTACCCATCAAGAGCAGAGTGCAAAATTTCACGGAAGCTTCACCTTCTTTCTAGCAATTTGCACCTTTTCAGAAAGCTCCCGGTTGGTTTTCTTGCAAGAAAAAAGACATTCTCATCACAATCTAAAACTTCACTACTGCAGCCATCCAGTTATCATCACAAGCGGTACAACTCTAAAGATGCAGCGGCAACAACTCCAACCTTTCAAGCACAATCTAAAAGAGGTCCCCTATTATGAGATTTTCTTGAAATGCCTCTATACAACTTTCTCAACTGATTTTAATGTAGAAAACAGGCCGCGTAAGGGACGATATAAGCAGCCTTCTCGGAACTTAGTGAGTGCACTTTTATGTAGTTTTGCGACGGCTGCCCCATGGGGTATTTGGCAGGAATGCTAGGCACTCTTTGCACGTGGTCACTTATTCAACTTTTCTGTGAATCCACATATGTGGTACACTTACGGTATGTTACTTCCTGGTGCACTACACAGCATCGGGAAGAAGTGACACTGGATGTGCGACACCCCGTTACCTGCTCTAAGGTTCAGAAATGAGTACACTGCTATTGAGAAAATATCTATTGCTGTGATATGAAGGAAATGTAACAAAACCTGGTCACTGGTAAAATATCACTGATTATATACGACTGTGTTAGTATAGAAGGAAAATGTTGCTACATGCATGTACATTAACATATTAAACATGCTTAATAATATATATTAAAGTAAAAGTATCCGCTGCTTTGAAGGCAGCATGACATGTGACAATTGTTCAAATGTCAATTTGGTGCAACTTTCTGAGTATCTTTCGTCGTGTTGTTCGTCTTGCCTTTAGTCTTGCTGTTCTATTTCTGGTGGCTCCTCCGAACTAGGCACTGGGCATTTGAGGGGCGCCATGCGTTTTGGGGAGATTGGTGACTTGGTTAGGAACACTCTGGCTTCGATATGAGAGTTGGAATTGCTGGAAGCAAGCGCAAAAGGGTTCCTGGCAAGAGCTCCCACTTTCCGCGTAAAACAAAAACGTCTTGTCCAGCAAATCATGATAGTAGTGCATTACGATGTCGTCATTCTCATACTGAACGTCATACACAATGTGTGTTTGTCAGTGAGCTTTCTATCTTTGCGACACAAAGCTTGCTCTCACCTTTTCAATTGTGTTGGAACTCGTCGAAGGCCTTTCACAGTGAAAATATTTGATTTATACCCAATTAAAGTAACAAATCAAGAACTAATTTTTGCATACAAATTATTCACTTCAACCTGGCGTATTGAAAACCTCGACTATTGCAACATGGTCTCACCTTCTCCCGCTCATCTGGTCACTCTCCTGGGTTATTTTTGTTCGAAGTTACAACTGTCTTTCAGTGTGTTCCTTGATCATGCTCTCAAGTTACGTTTAAGAATGAACGACTGTCTTTTCACGTAAAGTAATAGTTATAATATTTATACACTGTATATTAGTTGAACGCGATAGGATTAAAGTGCCTGTTTCACAGAAATTCCGGAGTAAGAGTGGTGCGTTGGCGTCTTCTGTTGTGAGCGAGGAAAGAGCACCATGTCCACGAGAAAAAAATTAAAAATGAAGAAAGAAAGGTGTAATTAGTATAAAATGGAAAAAAAAAACTTCTGCGCGAGTGAGAACTGGAACCCAAGATGTCTGCGTGCCAATCAGATTTACTACCACAAAAGCACGCCATTGGTCGGAATTGATAAAAAAGAACAGTGTGATTATCATATAGTGTAAGTTCTGAATAAAGTTATGTCGAACGAAAAAATGAAACGAAACCTTATGTTTACACCTCCTTTCTTGACGCTGTAAAAAGAATATTTTTAATGCACGCAGTATTACGTGGTAGAACTGTGGAATAGCGCAAGGCGTCAAAACATGTGAAATGCGCAAAGAGATGGGTGTTTCAAAGACCAACTCATTACAGAGCGCTCACACCTATGTTCGCGTGTTGCTTTACGCACGTATAGTCGGCCCTTCGCATATTCGGAAAAGGAGCAATAACGGCGTAGTCAGTAATTAACTATTCTACTTGCAGTAGACAATCTACGATAGTTTGGTACGGCCACTGTTGCACGCACAGTCATTCGCTCCCTCATGGCACGGTTGCGGCATACACCTAGATCGAAGGTAGGCTGATAATTGAGAAGATGATCCGCACAGGACCCAGTTACGCTATCTCGTTTTACTCTTGCCCATCACCGAAGGGCGCAAGAAACTGGGGGAAAAATTGGCCCAGTATCTGCATGTTACACTACAAATGTCGCACTGTGTTACACTGCAATGCTTTTCGTGCAAGCGTTGCATTGTCAGCACAGCGTGATAAACGCTATACGGTCCTTAGAATTACTTATGTATGCCTTTTCTAGTAAAAAGAGACAATACAGAATATTGACCAGTTGTTATGGTGCCTCAGATATGCGCAATGATTGCTTTTTAATTGACAATCGCACAAGTATATATGAACGCTGAATCTTGAGCAATATTGGTGGGCGCTGCGCATGGGGTCGGCCGTTCGGGGTATCGTTTGGTGCCGTTTACAATACCAATAAGAACGGACAAACAGACAAATGTACAGACAGACAGATCAAAAGTTTTGCGTTGAAGGTCCCCAAGAAAGACTATCGCAGTGCTGCCAGCTCTGGGGAAATCTCCCTAGATCTAAGGGATTTTGGTTGTACTTAGGGGCAAAGGGAAATTTGTCAACATCTAGGGAAATTTTTCGCTTCCACGTGAAGCAAGCAGATCAACGGAGGGACCTCCCGCGCGCAACCTATTTTTTGTTCTTTCTTCCATCTTTCCTCTTTTACACCCCCTATAAATCACTCAAAAGCGATGTGCCATGCAGGCCATGCCCAGTAGAAGTTCCAAGGGGTGAAGGGGGGCGATAGGGCCGGTTTTTTTCTCTAACGCTGTGTCAGCACTCTCCTCTCCCCACTTCATTGCGGTTCATTCTGTGCCATCCGTGTTCGACGTCGATTGCCTAAATTCTGGTTCGAACCAAAAAAAAAAGTGCTCTACACTATCCTATTTTCTCGCCTTTCACCCGTAGCATTATTTCATTTTGTTGTGTTTTTTTATTAGTTTCTCTTCTTTGCGAACGCTGTAACGTTGCTGGTGAGCGGCCCCGTGGAGCCATGTGGCTCCGCCAAGGTAACTAAGGTTTCTTTGAAAAGCGTGGCCAGAGCAGTAGGCTGTATGTGTGCGGTTATCTGCACAGCTAAAAAGAAACATTGAAAAAAGAAAAGTGGCTGGTGGAAGAATGCAAAGATATATTTGAAACGAGTGTATGGCAGTCAACAATTCTAATAAACATATACTTTCGTAACCATTCAGTAGGTGGCAAGTGATGAAGTGCCGCACGGCATATATGCTTTTATGGTTAAACTATTTTTCGTCACAATATCTTGTATCAGATATCGTCACAAAGCTTGAGAGTACGTTTTTCAAGACATTATTTATCGTTTAAGTAAGCGTGCATCACTTCATGTTTTATATGAACACCACCAAGCATTTTCTGCAAGAGAGTTGTAACAGAATTGAAAAATACCAGAATCGGTTATTTTTTAAATCTTGCTTGCCGCAATATTTCACGTACTGCACTTTGTATGCTCGCTATTATTATTATTATTATTATTATTATTATTATTATTATTATTATTATTATTATTATTATTATTTATTTATTTATTTGCACGCTATTACAAGTGCACTGTATTACAGTGTAAGATTTCTGTGCTTTGCGGTGAACAGCTAGCAGTGTTCCTAAAAGTTAACTTGATAGTTTATCCCTTATTCGGCCTTTAAATATGCAACGGTTTTTGCTTTGGTGACTTGTATAAAATACTGCGACACTACATGTCTTCCCCTTCCCCCCTAAATGTGGTAATTGCTTGTTTTGCGATATCATAGGATAAAATGTTTTTCAGAGTTTTCATTTTGTACTGCGGCATTTTTTCACCTTCAGCATGTTCGTTTTAGTGCATATTCTCAAACGAATGCACTATTATATTATAAAAGTGAACTTCGAAATCGTTTTCCACAGCACAAACACATTTGTCTTCGAAAAACCACTCTCCATGAAAATCTAGGGAAATATAGAGAATTTGTTTACTGCAGAGAGAGAAAAAGTGGCTCTGCATAAATAAATAAATAAATAAATAAATAAATAAATAAATAAATAAATAAATATGGACACAAGTTGTGCAATGCTGAGTCGTCATTGTGGTTAGAGTCTGGCGCACAGCAAGTCAGCGTACTTCATTGTAGATAAATGTGCTCCTCCTCGCTACGCTTCACACACGATAAACTCGTTTTCGCACAAGAAATGACGCAGTGCCTAAAACAGCCCGAGAAGGTACGTGTGTGAACACAGCACACCATTTGTGGTAACCACTTGCACGTCGCCGCCGCGGATCACAACACGCGCGCTCCGGGCCACGGGAGCAAAATCTCACTGCAGCGCCACTAGTTCTCGCGACCGCGACGCGGCCCGCCTCTCCAGCGGAGCTTTGAAGCTGAGTTTATTCTAGTAACGATGCAACTGGGCTCCTTGAAGTTGATCTCGTACTTTTAAATATGAGATACCAGTGGGCGGAATTCAGTATGGGACATTTTTTTTCGAAAGAGGTAGCACAGAAGAGCTATCTTCATCGAGAATTCGAGGTAAGAGCTTCAAGGTGAGAAGGGGGAGGGGGGGGGAGTCACAGCACCATCTTCTTCGTAACTTCCTCTTCCGATTAATAAAAATTGAATTGGCTTATGAACTCTGGTGCTTTGAAGTGTGTGTGGGACGACGTGAGTAGAAACATGAGCCAACGCGTAAGAGATAGTAATGCTGAAGCTGAGTTATTAAAATCATAGATCAGCGAAAAAAAAGCAGAGCTCACTCAGACCCACTCAAGAAATACATCTTGCGTTTAAGGCTCACTCGGACTGAAACTCATGAAAATATTACTACCTTAGACTTACTCAAAAGCCGACTAAAGGCTCAATTCGAGCCTGAGGGAGTCGACTCATGAATGAGTTTGCCGACCTATGTAATGTGCACACGTTGTGAGGAATCTCTTTGGATATAACACCGTGCGAAGTCTGACAATCACGACAAAAGTTGCTGAAACAAGAGCAAACTACGACCGTCTCCAGATTTAAAATTGTACCTTGTGTCACCGAGAATGACCTCGAACGCTGTGGAATGCTCGACGGCTACAGCTAGATGTTATTGAATTGCAGCCGTACGCGAGAACAATCGACGGCTTAAGCCACGTTCAGACTGCATTTACATCTGTCATAAGTGTCGTATCACGTAACAGTGCTCGTCGGCGTAGTTAGCGACCTGGTACGTCGGTACGACACGCTTTTTTTTACAATGCGCAAATCAACACTCTGAAAGTACGTTGCGTTCTCGCTCTGCAATTGTTACAGCCTAGCAAGGTTTTCGTGTTTGGGTGGGCCGATCGGGCTAAAGGGCGAAAAGATATAGACGTGTCGAACATGATAATCAACTCACATCACATCTGCCCTCTAGTCCGATACACCAACAGCACAGAAACGCTACTACGTGGCTTTCAAGACGCGCATGAAGGTACAGAATCTGTACTGCACGTGGTGTGACTTGAGGTGAACCTACAAGTGCAGTATCCTTTTAACAAAAGGTATAAAGCTTAAAAAATATTGATGACCATTTTTGACGAGCAAAAATAAATCAGCAGTTGTTCACATGAAACACGTGCTTTTCTATTTTTTATCACACTGTGTTTTCATGCGTAAAGCTTAACCTATAAAATACCAGGGCTAATAAATCACATCAGTTTACTCCTTCCGTCTAATAATCCCTGACTAAAACTCTCGCTAGAAATTGGAACAGTCCTGTAGTATAAAAAATCCAGTCGATGGATTTTATAGCAAACTGCGTTGTTGATTACTTGTTACAATTATGGTGCATAGCATCACCACTTACTTATCATGGTTCGCTATTGTGTAGTATCTGCCCCGCCTCTGTTATATTCAAATTAGGTTTTGTATGGTCTCACTTTATTTTTAAATAGATGTATTATTGCAGAGTATTTTTTTATTTTGTACCTTTTCTGAAGTAGTGGGGGATAGCTCTTTGCACGGAAAAACCCTAGTTAATTCGTTGAAAATAAGTGGTTAAGTTTACTGTAAGTACACCATTCGTACCGTTCAAGTGTTCGCGACGCATGAAAAGTTCGATCTCGTCATTACACACTTAATAACTTCCGTGTCTCATAAACTGGAAGAATGCCCTGCGATATTATACGAAGCAGCAGTTTTAATACAAGCTGTATAAACTGAGAGCACTCCAGTTTCATTCATGACGTTGAAGGCTAGACTGGCGCTTGCCAGTTACATAATTCTTCCCCATCTTCACACCGTTACGTGATTGAAGATCGTGGAGTTGGGCGCAGGTCTGTTATTGTTGAACTGATGACCGATCTGGCCATTGACTCAGAAACGTTGTCAAAAATGGAATGAGCTACCAGCTTATCAGATGATGTTGGCTCGTAAAGCTTGCAATCACCACTACGCAGCGTAAACGTAGCTTCACTATGCAACAAAGCTTCTTGCTTATGATACATATAATATGGAAATTCTACTTTATAAGTCCAATTAGGATGGTGTACTGGCAAAAGAGGGATTAGATGTTGCTGTTCTGAACCTTGTGTTAGCCACGGCAGACGGGTTCTCTACTCGTGGTGTGCATGCAGGAGACGAGTGCACAGTTGTTTTCTCTGAAGCATGAAACATAGCAAGCGATACTAGCATAACAGGGTTACAAAGCACGCTCCATATTTAAAGATTGCCTATTTAATGCTCGATGGAGTGCCGGGTGGCTTCTAAATATCGGGATATGCACCCAGACAGGCACTGTGTGGTTTTCCACGAGACGCATTCGCAAAAGTTTGTGCCACGCTAGAACGAATTAGGAGTTATTATTTGGTGAAGTTAGCTTGACTACTTGAACACAAAGCTAAACTTTTATAACGTGCTGTTTGTTGGTGGGGCTACGAACCAGAGAAACATTGCGGGAATCGTTGCAGCACTGTAGGTGCAGATGTGGTGTCAGCCTGGTGGGGTGAACACGTTCGTGGCGAAATGAAGATGCGTTAGACTCACTAGGCTGTACGCGAGAAATATTTCCAAGCAAAACTAGTATCGAGTAATATGTGTGACTGGTGATAGCCAGTCATATTCTAAAAATAATCCTCCTCGCCCACAGCTGACGCGCACAAAAAAAAAAAATCTTCACTGGCCTCAGTTTGCCCGACCTTTGAAGGGCTCATGTTTTTTTTTCATGTATTCATGTATATGAGGGGTTGTTGCATAATTCATAATTCATGTATATGAGGGGTTGTTGCATTCACGGCAGCTCCGAATACTACTTCTCACATCGCAAACGAAACATTGGGTAGAAAAAAAAAACACCTGCAAAAGTAGCACACGTACATCGAAAACGTCCAGGGTGAGGCACTCAGACTTCGTCTTGGATTACTACGCTGCACATTTACAGTGGAGACCATCTCAATCGCCAGAGATCATCATCCACAGCGGAGACTATCGAAATCGCCAATTATCATTCGGCCTCAGTGCACATTACTCTAGAGGTGCTTCGAGCGAATATTAGGCACAATGCTCACGCCCCGGCCAACCACCTCGCTTCGCTTCCAGAAGACCGACCGAGTGCCTCTTTTCTTTAAGAGAGTATTGAGTTACCTTGAGTGCCTTCCAGCAAGCCAAACACCTCCAGAATGCATCCTGACCCCCCCCCCCCCCCCCCCCCCTTGGTGTTCGGACCGTCCAAACCAACGCTTGACAGTGCCGGGAATTCGCAAAAAGGCGGATCTCTCGACATCAGCTTTGAAGACGCTGACTATATACTAATGCTGCACAAAGGATACAAACACCACATTAAACTTTATACGGTTGGTTCGACAAATGTTAGGGAATCTGAAGCAGCTGTGATCTTCCCAGAAAAATCCGAAACCACCCAATTTCGAACGTCTCACAAAACAACCTTGACAGCCGCAGAGCTCGTTCCGTTGGGCACTCCACAGGATTGATCAAGAAGCAGCTCTAAAATGGTGCATTTTCACCGATTGCAAACCAGCTCTGTATTGTATTTGAGCTGCGCTACGTCGTGGACTTCAAGACCAATTGGTGCTGGAAACAAGACAATTGTATGAACTAGTACTACAGAAAGGACATGATGTAACTTTTCAATGGTTACCAGGCCACTGCGGAATCGTCGATAACAAGCATGCTGACTATGCAGCAAAGAACTCTCAGAAAAATGGCATGATGGATCCCACTCCACTAGTAAGAAGCGACGCCGCAGCAAGGATTAATCAACTCGCGCACGATGTAACCAGGTCTCTGTAGAATACGCCCGGATTTCTACACACCCGTCTTCACTGTATAGACCCATACTTACGACTTTCCATTCCATCTGGGTTATCCAGATCTCAGACAATCGTTCTCTGCCGTATGTGGCCTGGGGTGTCTGCTTGTCGCATCGGATGCGCAGACAGTGCTGCGTGTGATTATTGCGGTGCTGACGAAACCATCGAACATACTTTGTGCCAGTGTCCTTAGTACAACTGGCAGAGACAGTCCATGTCGCTAGTGTTTGCACGCCTCGACGACTCGCCGCTTTCCAAAAAATTAATTTTGGAATGCCGGAAAGATGGAGCTTCACGCCGAAAAGCGACGAAGGCCCTCCTGAAATTTCTGCGATTAACCCGCCTCGTCGAACGTTTGTAACATTTTAGTGTGTTTGTGTGTTTTAGCTTCCGTCCCGCTGTCTTTCTCTCATTCCCTTTTCCTTACATTTCTGTGTCTTATTTCCCCTTCCTCAGTGCAGAGTAGCAAACAAGACACCTGCTTTCTGGTGAACCCCCTTCCTTTTTTCATACCATCTCTCTCTCTCTCTTTGAAAAACATATAGAAATAGCCGAAAATATAAAACTACAAATTGGGTAAACCAAAAGCGCAAGAATTACAAATTTTCGAGTATGATATCAGGTTCAAGTAAGGTTTGCAGGATAAATTGACATTGCATATATTTGAATTTTCAATACAAAGCAGAAATAAGGCTTGCGAGGCTATGTCGGTGTTTGTTCATGTCGTATTAGGCTTCTCCTTGCTCGCCGCTGAAAGAAGGAATAACTAATCAGCAAAGTCCTGCTTATGTACTCTTTCCAATCTTCTTGCGCCACACAAAACACGATAACCAGAAAACTATTGAAGAAATGCGATAAATGCATGAAATTTGAGAGCGCTATCATTTACATCCACGCTGACACTATATCTGAAACTAGAGCCAGCATGACATGGGTTTGCAAGCTAGCACTGGTGGCGTAGCCAGCAGTGGGGGGGGGGGGGACACCAGGCCCTGGCTCTGCCCCCTGAAGTAATATTTTTGCCAGAGCATGCATAGCCCAAAATGATACTCAACCACATCTATCTATTTATCTACCCAGCCCACACTTCAGGTCACAGAAGCTCCCCCCCCCCAAAAAAAAAAACAAACAAACTCAGCCTGCCCTCCTGGCCGGCATCCTACTGCAATGACCATACCACTTGCTCTCTTTCCGGTGGTGCACCCATACATGCATTCACCATGTGTGGAGTGGTCGCTTAATACCACTTTGATCGCAGTAGGGAGCACTGTGAACGAGAGCTTTCGAAATAGCTTTCGCCTTCTCACGAATGCCCTTATGAAATCGAGAATGACGTTTCAAAATATGAGATAACTGGAAAAAACCGAATGGCCAGAAGTTTTAGCGGGGAGTGTTCATTAAATTTATCCAGACTTATTTGGAATCACGGAGTGCTCAATACAACTAACTTCAATTAGAACCATCCATTTTGCGCCAGCCTTACTTTTTACAAGACTTTTTCGAAAAATCAGAAATTACAAATTAGAGCTCGACAGGAAGTGATTAAAGAGATTCAATAGTCTCATTCCGTGCTGTTGTCACCAGTGTAATTTTTTCAAAAACACAGGCCGACAATTGTTTCTGCGCTCAGCCTAGCAGCATCTGCAGGTAAACGCTGCTTCTCCAGTGCCACTTTCCGACTACAGCCGCACGTAGCCAAAGTGCGTTTAAAAAAAGAAAGGAAGTTGGTTCATTGTCTTGGACCTTGAGGCCTCTTTCTCGATCGGTGCTGTGTGATCTGCTCAAACTTTGTACGTCGCGAAATACGACTACCGGCAAGAGTCGTCTTCCCTGTTTCTTCTGACTTTCCTTAGATAAGCTTTCGATGCCTGCGAGCACGAAACAAGATAATTCACGTCTCCATGCGGAACGCGCT
The DNA here is from genome assembly GCF_043290135.1 of Rhipicephalus microplus. Classification (NCBI taxonomy): domain Eukaryota; kingdom Metazoa; phylum Arthropoda; class Arachnida; order Ixodida; family Ixodidae; genus Rhipicephalus; species Rhipicephalus microplus. The sequence continues at coordinate 200,679,416 of NC_134710.1, read as the reverse complement.
ACGCGTGCTACCCAGGTTTGTATATAAAAGGAAGTACGAAAATTCGAGGCCCGATCACTTCTTCGACAGCCTGCCCAGAATGCGTAGCTTGGTAAGACTTCCAGTGGTTGGCTCAACTGAAAAACTTGCCTTTCGGCTAAGCTAGAGAAGCCTAACGAATAGACAAATAATTGATTGTAGGGTAAAATAATAAGTGCGAGTCACTACTATTGCCATATTACCTTGAAACTGCACAGCACTGAGAGTGCTCTTTTCCTCTTCCTTTTTCATTTTCGGGCCGCAAATCACCAGTCTCCGAATCGCCAGACAAGACAGATGCGAAAGAGTTCACCGGCTTCCGTCATTTTTATTCATTGAAATGCTATTCCTTTGCAAAAATTGTAACCAACAGCACGCCTAATCAAAATATACAATGGTATATTTTGGTTGGCTACTTAATCCTCAACGGCAATGCCTTTCAGCATCTCGTGTTAGCTTTCACTTGAATCAAACGTTCATTATTTATTCTCCCATGATGCCTCAAATATCACTGTGATAGAGCGGCTAGAGACTGGTGAACTGATACTGCATAAGAGCATGGTACAAATGACAGAAAGTTACAAGTGTCGCATGCACGCGTAGATGTTATGCAAAAACTCTTAGGTGTGCTTATTAAAAAAGAAAATGATTCCTTGTATGAAAGCCTATATTCATGCCCATGGTGTTATAATGCACACTTACAATAAACATCCTAAAAGTGTTGAAATATTTTAAAAATGGATATACCAAAGCTTTTCAGAGAATAAAATTACCTGTATATTCATACTGTTTATATTGCAATGCTCTCTCCAGGGAACCATCGCCGTTCTTACGGGCCTCGTGGCGACGGCCTACGCTGGTGTCGATGGAGTCCTTGGTGGTGGCCTAGCAGGCGTTGGCGTTGGAAGCAGTGTCGTTCTAATAAACTCCGGAAGGGGAGTCGGAGTCGCGAAATCTCTTCCGGGTCCAGCGTATCTCATCAAGAGCATAGACCATTTGCACAGAGTAGATGATGGACATGACGTCGTCGTGCCTGGTAGTGTCGGATGTTTCGTCAGCGGTTTTGTAGGTGGCTACGAAGGAGGTTATGGAGGTGGCTACGGAGGAGGCTATGGTGCAGGCTACGGAGGTGGCTACGTTGGAGGCTTCGCAGGAGGCTTAGGAGGAGGATACGGAGGTGGTTACGGAGGTAGCCGTGGAGGAGGCTTTGGAGCAGGATACGGAGGTGGCTACGTAGGTGGCCACGGAGGAGGCTTTGGAGGAGGATATGGAGGTGGCTACGGAGGTGGTCACGGAGGAGGCTTTGGAGGAGGATATGGAGGTGGCTACGGACGTGGATCTGGCCGTCTTTCAGGCTACGGAGGCGGCTACGGTGGCACCTTCAGAGGATGCTTCACAGGCAATTATGGAGGAGGCTTCGGTGGCGGCTATGGTGGTCTTGGTGGTTACAGCTATAAATGGTAGCTTTAAAGGTGGGTGACCAATTTCTGTTATAAATGGCAGCAAAGGTGTGAGGTCACAGAGACTGCCACATTAAGCCCGAGTCATTCTCTCTTTTTTTTCCAGCTTTACTTCATACCTCGTGCAATAGATCATTGAATTCACTAGTTTGACGCTCACTGAATCAGATAACCGAACATTTTTCTTCATAATCAACTCAATAGTAATGCAGTAATAGTATGCATAAACTTTTTTGGCGTCGCGTCTGGCCAGTTTTTATCACTTTATTCTTTGCCCTTCTAGCACTAATTAGTCATGTATGCAACTACTCTCACACTTTCAGTATCAGTGAGCATTGAAATGTAGCCGCACACACACACACACACACATACATACGTTTATATATATATATATATATATATATATATATATATATATATATATATATATATATATATATATATATATATATATATGAAGAAGCTCTTTCCAGGCTTTCCAAAAAAGGCATTTCTAAAGACACAGAATTGCAAAGTGCCCAAGTTTTGTTTTTTAGCAAAAGGTTGCACAGCTAAAGTTGGATGTGTTGAAGTTTATAAGGACACTTTGATTACGTCAAAAGATCGCCAATAAAAGACATTCTTTTCATATCTTTGATATAAAATCATTTTATCTGTACAGAGTAGAATATTGCCCCACCGCGGTGTTCTAGTGGCTAAGGTACCCGGCTGCTGACACGCATGTCGCGGAATCAAATCCTGGCTGCGGCGGCTGCATTTCCGAAGGAGGCGGTAATGTTGTAGGCCCGTGTACTCAGACTTGGGTGCAGGTTAAAGTACCCCAGGTGGTCAAAATTTCCGGAGCCCTCCACTACGGCGTCTCTCATGATCATATGGTGGTTTTGGGACGTTAAAACCTACATATTAATCAATCAATCAATCAATCAATCAATCAATCAATTAGACAAAAATATTGTGGAAGTTTTAGTTGCGTGTCATTGAGGAACCGCTCACCATCTCCCTGCACTCATAACTGATGTGCCACGTCGTCAGAGGCTCCGCAAATGTTTGCGAATTCAATAAAGTCTCAAGCTTTGTTGCACAATATTTCGAAATACAGACACTAAAGATAAACTTTAATTACATTGCGAGGGAACACGCAGCACTAGTAAGAAAACATTCAGAACACCTAGAGTGGAGACTGCCAACTGTTTGGTTTTGGAGAACAAGAAACAGATATTTCAAGCACAAACCTCGACACGTCCGCAATATTTCAATCGTACATGTGCCAGCCTAAGATAGCGGCCAAATGTACATTGAAAACCGTGGCAAAAATTTAACTGAACTTTGCGCATGTGAAGAAGCACGAAGTAACGAAAGTGTGTTTAGAATGTTTTTTTTGTGCTTAACTTGAGCTTATCGCACATTTTCAAGCAAGTTTATCAGCAAGAACGAACCAGCCTGCCAGAACATATTACTGCCCACTGACGAAATTATAAATCTCTCTCAGACGACTATTTAAACTTAAGCGGGAACGCTTGCTATTTAAAGAAAATATTATGTTTGTATACTTGACTTCGCAACGGAAGAAATTCTTAGAGAACGCCAGGCTTTCGCGGTAGGCGCAGCACAGTCACAGCGAAAGCTAGAAAAGCGGCCTTTCAGAGTCTTTTTAAAACACTCATTAAGTAACTACTGCAAGCACACTTTCTTGGTACCCTCTAGGGCATTAATAATAAACTTTTAGTAGTATTTTGGGCCGAAAAATAGCATACGTATTCGCTATGCCATTTTTCGTCCTCCTTCTGAGAAATGTAGTATCCACAAAACACTTGCAAGGAGTTTCGTGCCAAATGTGCATGGAGTAGCTGACGACGATGAGGAATGATGGCTGAAGTGTGTATGCGCCCCAGTAAATAGAAAAACAAGAAAAAACTTTTGTGATGGTTTGGAGTATTGCACGGCCCACTCGTTACGCTATTCGCATTGTGCCACAAGTGGTCGTTCTTTCGCTGTTGTAAAACGCTTTATAAGTTGTATCATCACGATTGTTTTCCCGACATTAAGCCTGCCTAAGGCAAGTCTGACAACAAGTCACAAGCACCAGTGTAGCTCAGTGTTAGAATACTGGGCGGACAACCAGTGCACCTGGGTTCGAGCCACACTGTGCCATTGGTGCTAGGCCATGCTTTCCTAAGGCAAGTTTGAGAACAAGTTATAAGCACCGGCGTAACTCAGTGGTAAAATATTGGCCTGGAACGTAGCGGACCCGGGTTCAAGTCCCATTGGGTCGTTAATGCAAGGTTTTTCTTCTAATTTCGCGTGATGTGGTTACGAACACCGGTGGCGACGGCGGCAGTGGGGGGTGACGGCAGACAACAGCTGCGCGTGACCCGAAAAGTGATCTCATAACAGCTTTCGCTGTAAAAGATGTGTTCTGAGTAACTCAGCTTAGTGCGCTACAAAATAGGTGGCATGAGAGCTGTGATTTCATATAGCCGCATCACACTATATATAACACCATTGCTACTTACACCAATTTGGTATATGAAAAAAAGTTTTTAGGGTACAAGGCCGTGGACGAAATTGTAACAAATAACTGAGGAATGTCATTTCTTTGTGTCACTTGCATTCTATGAACACTTTGTTCACAAGAACTTAATGGGAGAAACAACACCATGAAGTGCTACGGACGTCGCTAATGATGAGATGACATGCAACAAGTGATAGCATGAATGGGTGTTAATAATGGTGTGTAGTAACTCTAAATCTAACAATTTTTTCTTAAGTGTATCAGTGCAATTTCGCAACCTGAAAACTGAATTTGTTACATTCCGATACTTAAATTACCATAACGAAATGAATCAATTTCGTCGAATTACACGAATGTTTTCATACGCAGTGTTATGAATAATAGCAATAGACGATTCTGTAGTGTAAATTAAAAGTACACATTTTGACCAAAATCATTTTCTTCGTACCTGTCGCGCGAAATAAACGAGACACTGACAACAAATGATTTGTGCCGCAAGTTACCAAATTATGTACAAGATCGTGCCAACCTATATATAAAAGTAAGCATAGTTTTATTTTATTCATGGACCCGCACTCATTCAGCGTTGCAATATGAACTGTTTACGATGTCATATTTCGTTTCCTCTTTCCAGGTTTCGATAAAAGGAGGCGATTCATGTAATGTGCCAGCATCTGTGCACGTGTCATCGATTCTGATCAAGTCATTCATCACGTAATAGTTCATAGAGCCCTCTATGTGTATACAAATGTAAATAAACATCACATCATCACTCTGCGAAACACGTGTAGACGAATGAATTACGATAAAATCAAACTTTGCAGCTTTTCTTTTACACCCACGTCGAAAATAAATTTACAGGGTGTTCAAGATAATGTTAGACAAATATAAAAAAGAAACAACAAACTACTGGCATAGCATATATATGCGAGACCTATAGGTTGATTGATGACCTGTGCTATACCGCCGTTAACAAAATATTTGTTCTAATTGTAGATATAATGAGTAAGAATTCATAAAACAATTTAGAGCTAAAGTATTGCGTTAGCAGATACATTCGATTTATTGAAGAAGCTCCTCTTCATGAAAACCCGCACAGCAAATCTGATGATATGGTCATATGTGAACATCGAATGGCATACCGTGTAATCATAATTTAGCAGGTACACGAAGTCTGGATCCGATCTGCTACCTATAATTTCTTCGATTTGATTTATCTCTGGGATTGCAGCTGCCTGACAGATATTTTATGGCGAAGCGTTATTTGGGAACGCGATGTCCTTTAAGGTATCGCAAAGTCTTGCCAGAATTTTCTTCCCGAAAAGAATACTAATAAATTTGACAGTTTACACGTAAAACTCTAAAATAATATTATGTGAGGTTTAACTTCCCAACATCAAAATATAAATATGGCAGACACCATAGTCAAGGCTCCCAGAAAGTCGACCATGTGGTGTTCTTTAACGTGCACGGCCACCACACAGTACACGGACCATTCCGCCTCCATCGAAATGCGACCGCAGCGATTGGGATCGCAACCGCGACCTTCCGGTAAAAAGCCGAGCACTCTAGTCACTGATCTACCGCGGCGGACTACACGTACAACTAACAAACGACGTTCCTGGCCCAAAGAGAGAAAAAAAAAACGAGGGTAGGGGCCTGGTCGTGGTCGATCGGGCATTCTTGCTTTGATTGTGCGTCCTTTATTAGTGGCCACAATGTAATGTTGTGGCCCAGTTGTAAATAAAACAGAGCGAAATTCAAGTAAATTTTTTCTCTCTTCAAAATGTTGTCTTTTTTAGCAATAAATGTGTCACGTAGTTAATGGGAGCGACGCTAATTAATGTTACTAGTGGAAGAAAAAGCACACGCACGAGCTGTGCACACACGTGAAGGTTTGTACTATGTAAATACTGTGAAATGTTGCGGTGACTTGTCAACGTGAAATACCACAGGGCAGAGACAGTTTCAGAAGTTTTTTTTTTGGAGGAGGGGGGGAGGCGTTCAACCATACTCTATGTACGTTCATGCATGCAGGTGTATGTACGCCAGCGAAATTTAAAATTTTCGCTTGCATATGTACTACGCACACACTTCCCCCTGCCGTTACTCCCCTCTTTGGTTTCCCCAACTGCTCGAAGGACAATTGGATACAAAATGGGCCGGAACATGCCATATTGAGGCATATTAGACACCACGACGGTATATTACGACGAGATTTGGCTTAAGAGCGGAGTGTTCGTGAGAGCAACTGTCGTAATGCAGAGCTAGTTAAAGATGGCAGCTCTCAGTTTTGCTCTGACAACAATGCTCCTTCAGTGATTAGGCTTTTTGCAAACCAGGGACCGGATTCACAAAACTCACTTACGAAAACATTTTTGCGCAAGAGAAATTTTGTTGCGTAAGTCGATTCCCGAAATGAAGAAACGTCTTAAGAGGCCATCGTTGTCACATCGGCCGCTGCAATAAAGCGCACTGTGACTGCCCGGGAACATGTCAGCGATGGTGATGTAGTTGCTATATTTGCTTATGTGACCGAAAAGTGCTCGTAAGTGGATTCACGAAGCAAAATTGTGCGTAAAAACAGCGTGGCTGAGAGAAAATCCTAAGAGTGGTCCGGGCCACTCTTAGGAATAATGTGGCTACTTAGAACCTGCCGTTGCGGCGGTATACTTCGGTGCCCTGGCTGGTTTTGAGTTCATTCACGCCCATGAAGGGCTGCCTGATGACTGCTGGTGCGTTTTTATTTATTTTGGCGCTTTAAGTTTCGTGTGTTGTTTCCCTTGTACGCAGTGGATGGCGTTGACAACCACCATCGTCCAATAAGTTCGAAGTCGCAGTAATTGAAGAATTCTATTGGGCGTCAATGGCGTAAAATTATGCATGCAAAGATTTGTGGTTGGATGAAAACCAATGTGATACGTGAATGGTCGGCGCATTCGAACGTGGCATAGCATAGGATCAACCTTATTTGTTATGTTGTTGTGTTGCGCCCCATCTCATCCAATTAAAAGTGCGACTCGAGATCCTTGCCTCATTGGTGGAAATGACCACCAAAGAGGTTAATGGGAGCACATTCCTTGCACGCTATTGGAAATAAAAATGAGAGGAAGTTTTTAGTGAGTGGTTTATAAAGCTTGTGCTCTAGTGTACATTCATTGGTTCTAACTTTCCAATGGGTGCGATCTCTGAAATACAGCTGTCGATACACTTTGGGACGATCTGGAACAAAGCGTACTTTGTAAACCGAAGCGTATTAGGGGTGCGCGTGATTACGCATGGAACTACAAACAAATCATGCATTTCCACCTTCACTGTTCAGACACTGATATGGACCGTGATAATATGGCAAGCAGTCGGAATAAAATGACCCTAGTAACTTTGTATGACACCAAAAATATGCAAACTCTCACGATTCTGGAGCAAACCGTGGCTGAATTCATCCCTGCGTCAATTAACAGCCATTTAACTTGGCGCACGAACATCATTCAAAGGTAGAGCGAGCCACTGACATGTATTTTGTGCGACGCAGTGACCACTTGACCTGAGAATAATAGCGTTGCGAAGGTGAATTTTCTATCGCATGCTCTGATCGAAGCAGACGACAAACGCGAGCAGACAATGGCTTGGCCTACGGGCACAGCTTGTGATTGGTTGTGAAGCAATACCCTCCACATCAGCTCACTCCGTGACGTTGCTAAAACACTTCTTTCATCTGGCACGCCTGTCGTGTTCGTCATATCACCCCCCTCGCACATAAGAGCAATTTTTTTTCATGCCGTAAAAATAGCGCAAGTACTCTCTAAGAGCTCTCTTACGTGCTGCGCAGTTGTCGAAACCAACATGGCGTCGTAAACAGCATATCGGTCGGTGCGACTTTCAGCAAGCGCTTCTCGCATGAGTTACTTCAGCGTTCGACCGGATGCGTTGTGATTACGGCAGCTCATTCGGTGCGTGTAAGCATTTCGGAAAGCAGCGGCAGTGCAATGGTGTACGGTGAAGCGCAGCGATGCCTGTGCGTCGGTGTGGTTATCAAGCGGGGATCGGCGTCGGTGTATCGACGGCAACTAGCACTCGAGAAGCCTGCAATGTGTGTTTGTGTGCCGGTAACAGTTAGTTTGCTTGACTTTCCAGTGTCTCTGTTGGGTGCTGTGTGACATTTCGGATTGACAGCGTTTTGGCACGTTACTTGAGTGACCCCAAGTACGTACGAAAACGTATGAACTACGCGCTGTGTTCGGTTCTTGCTTCGCCACTGGTTAGCCCGTACGCTTCTATTTTCTTGAGAGCAATCTAGTGTACGGGAGTGAAACAATGTTCGTTGTGAACAGTGGTGCTGTGCTGACGTTCCAAGACTTGTGAACAGCTGTGCTCGTGTGACCGAAAATTGAAAGACAGCGTTGATAACTGTTTTGCTCGGTGACGTTGTGGTGGTGGAACTTGGCGCTTTTGTTTATTAACTCGTCACTTGTCCTTTTTGTGATAACCATTGTCCTAGCGCTGTGATGTGATGAACCCAAGCTGCGAGATGCTACATTCTGTAGTGGATCGTGTTACATTGGCAGCGCGTCTACACTGTTCTTCTGTAACAACTTCAGAGTTCTATGTGGCAGCGAGAGCCCGTGAACGTCAAGCTTCCCCCCAGCCTCAGAAAGAGCAAAGATTTCACCGGTGCCTTGCTTTGGATGAAGTTGTAGGTCAATACCGCCTAACTACAGGTTTACGAGTTCGTCTGGCCATCGTTTTACACGGCACTAGAGCCTTGACAACAGCCGGTCATGGCCAGTTCTTACACTATATCAGTGGAAGTGCACGCCTGGTCAGCCCTTCATTGCTGTCATTGGCAGCTCCCAGTCTGCAGATGCCCTCTGCCTGTTGGCCGTAGAGCACACTTGGTTCCTCATGACACCGACAGCTACTAAATGCTGCCATCGGTGAGTTCACCTCGCAGAACTAAATTTCACCGGTACTCTAATTCACGCAGTACTATAACATGTGCAAGTTTTTGAGCCCATCAGATGCAATGTTTCTCTATTGTAAGTTGAAGCATGAAAAATTTACTACTATTGTTATATACATACATATATTATGAAGCAAATACATCAGAAGGTTTTGTGATTTGATACAAGTGAGCTCTTGTTTGATTATGAGGTTGGGCCTGTCGATTTACCACGTTTGATAGTTGGAAAGTTAATGTAAATTTATTTTGATTGATATGTGGGGTTTAACGTCCCAAAACCACTATATGATTATGAGAGACGCCGTAGTGGAGGGCTCCGGAAATTTCGACCACCTGGGGTTCTTTAACGTGCACCCAAATCTGAGCACACGGGCCTACAACATTTCCGCCTCCATCGAAAATGCAGCCGCCGAAGCCGGGAATCGAACCCGCGACCTGCGGGTCAGCACCCGAGTACCTTAGCCACTAGACCACCGCGCCGGGGCAATGTGAATTTATTTTCCAGAAGCCAGGTTGCACTTATGAATTTTATTTAATTTTGAAAGATTAGTTTTTTAGACAATTACCACTGTGGTAGCACTATACTTCACTAGGACATATATATTGCGGTACGTAAATTTTACATAAGGCTTCAGTTTATTTCAAAGTGATTATAGCAGATTTCGGTCACTTTGACGAGGTGATAGCTTCGTCAAAGAAGGATTATAAGTGAGTGATTTTAATGATTGTTTTTAAATATCTCGTTTTTGGCTCTTAACAGATCGCAGAGATTGGCTTGTTAAGGTCCTGTGATGCATCGGTTGCACATTCTGGCATATCAATCCTCATCATGACTTGGAGCACCTGTACAAAAATAGGAAGGACACATGCTTCCTAACTGTGCTAGTCCATGTCACTGCTAGGACTGTTATCATTCAGCGGATGTGGCCTGGAAGCATGCATCGCAGCCTCATCTGGAAGGACTGCGGTCTGCTTGGGAGCTTCGAGGGCACAAAACTGCCTAACGGCTGGCTGCAAGGTTAGTTTTTCTTTAATACATATGATTAAGTGAACACCACTTACTGTGCACAAATTGAAAACCCAAGCAAGGTTGCTTGCAATGGATACCGTATTATTCTCACACATAATTTTTATTCGACGTTTATAAAACTAAATAGCAAGATAATTAGAAATGTTGAAAGTTGAAAGCCTGCAGCTTACGAATGAAACTCCAATCATCTGCGACTCAAAAGCTGGTGCTTTTAAACGAGCACAAATACTTTGATTCCTTATTGAGCTCTCGAGCTTGTGACTCCCTCGGTGGATCGAGTGCTCTGGAAGGAAATAGCGAATGGGTGAATATCGCCTGTCTGTTCACAACTTGCAAGGAGAAAGACCTATTGAACAAGCCTCAGACGACATAGGGCCAGTAACTGCATCTTTTACTTCATATAGCTTTTTCTCTCTCAGTGATGTGGCTTGTTGTGTTTCAGCCGAACGTGTTCACTACGATTGCATAGTGATATATATTTTTCTACAAATTGTACCTGACTTAAGTATGCATTGTTGATCTCTAAAGGTGACGTTCAGTGTGTTTCAAAGCCGTGGCTCCTCATCTGTCTGTGGCTAGCCTACTTCAGCAGCAGTGCGATGCAGCCAGCACACATGCAAGCCAAGTCATGGAGCGCTTCTTTGGTGTTCTGTGCAGGACGCAGCATATCCATCTGGCAAGAGACTGGTATCAACAATAATGGTGAGTGTCGGTGGCACATGTAGGAGCCCGTTGTGTTTGTTGCGTATGATTATTTCCCCTGATTAAGTGCATTTTTGAAAGGTTTTCTTCATTTAGAATAATAGATGTCAGCAACAAGCACACTCATAATCCACAAGTTCTTTGTGTCTTCGAGACTGCCCATTTGCTCCTATATGCAGTATGGTGAGCTGGCTATGTTAGACAGCCTTAAAGTTATGAACATTGGCTGTTGTGTTGTAATGCAGCATAACTTGTGTTTCTTAGTGAACTTATTTGTGGTCTGCTTCTCGCACCTAGTGTAAAGTCAAAATATAAGAAACTTTATTGGCTTTTTATACCTGGCAGAAGTTTCATGCCTTCATCTATAACATTGTAGTTTTGCTCTTGTATCATAATAAAATGTATTTTAAGTCTTCACTGTTTGTGTGTGTGTTGAGGCTTGTCATTGGCTTCTGAAAATACGATATCTGTAAATATGAGCACATAGTTATCTGTACACTCTTGCATGTAGCATGGTTGTAACAATGATCTGTATTGTCCTAAGTTCCAGCAGTAACAAGGGATCCGGTGCTCCACGGTCATGTACAGTGTATCAAGAACAGAGCACAGAAGACCAACAAGTATAAAGGGACTGCCAGTGACTGTTCTCCTGTTCAAAGTTTACGACAGCAGAAGGAGCACATTGTGATGTCAGGAGAAGTTTGAATTGTATACGTAGTAACATTCAGCGCAGCTGCAGCTTAACTTCTTAGCACTGCATTATTCAGCAGGTCCTTTGCTTGCATTCCAAATTATTTAAATTTTGCGTGAAAGATACCAAACTATGACACTAATTTGAAGGCTGCTGTAGTGTTATTGGGTAAATATTTTTGAGCTGAAGGTTTTAACATGCGTGTTAAGTGCCTGCGTGTCTCTGCATTTGCCTGTCATAAATCACAGAATCCGTGGTCCGCAATGGTAATCATGTTTGCATTCTTTGTAGTACAAGAAGTAAAGCCTTGGATGCGGTAATCTTGTACTTAGTCGATGTAATCCTTCAGTCTACACTCATTGGTATAGCACCAATGATGCCATGAGTGTATAACTCTGGGAAGTGAGTCTATGTGAAATATTTTAATTGAAAGGAAGAGAATCATCACTACTCCTAGTATATCTTAACAGTAGAATTTAGCGGTTGTGTATTGTTATCCCACTGCCTGTCCGTCCTTCAACAGTCTACTTATCTGTTTCTACTGTGTAAGTGTAACTTTTTTAATGCATACTTTGCTCGGATAGGTTTGTTCATATTGTAAACGTGTACTATGCAAGTGACTTATCATCTGTGCAGCTTTATTTAGACTAGAAATAAAAGTATCTATTTTAATTTATATGTAGCAATAGCATGCATTTACTTATCTTTTTCTAAGTGCCTGTACAATTGTTCAGCCCTACAAAGGTACTGGTATACTCTAATATTGAAGCTGGCATCCTAAAATACTATGTTAGAGAAGTAATAATGTATTTATAACCATTATTACTATTCTCAGATGAGCTGTGAAAACTCTATGGAAATGTATTTACATTTTTCTAACTGTGTGAAGGTAATTGGTCTTATGTTCTTTCATTGTGGTCCCTGTTTCATGCAAATGACACATAATTAATTTGCAGTGGCATAGTATTAGTTGTGATTTTACACATACGTGCTGAAAAACATCGCAGTCGAGCCCAGCAGCAAGACATACATACAGTGCACTGGAGCATCACCTCACATAATTAGGGTACAGTCTTTGCCCACCAGTAAACTGAATATTTTTCAAGCAGACTAATAGACAGCTGTATGGGAACTGTGTTGACGTGCGAACTTTGAAGTCTTCTTGAGGAGTGTTTTTCGTCATTTTAATCCAAGTGAACTAGCTACCCAGGGCCCCAACTGGTGGCATTGTGGTGGTTTCCTCTCTCGAAAACCACTCCTACCAGCTGCCTTAATGTTAGCGTGGGGTGAATTCACGAACTAGAAAAATGATTGGTCTTTGTTTTCTTGGCCGAAAGAGACACTTCCCCCGTTGAACCACCACGATGGGCCAGAATATAAACTTTTAGCTAAATAAAGTTGATTCCACTTTTGAGAAGTGTTTTTGGGAAATAAAATGGCGCCTATAGCTGTCAATATAAACACTGTTCGCACCAAGGAGCTTAGTAGCTTATATTAGTATTATTCATGTATTGTCTAGAATTTTTTTGCACTGTGCCAACTTTCAGCACAAGTGTCCTAACATGCTTTGTTAGTGTGTTGTGAATGAGCCAAGCTGTGTAAATAAACAGAGTGATATTGCACACATGTACAAAATATTGATGCCCAGCCCTTTTCTTTAGCATGATATTGTCAAGGGCTTTATTCTTGTGTTTCTTATAAAAACTGCTTGTCACTGGGCAGCAGCAGAAATTATGCATCAAACTTTTGCGAGATGGTTTGAGAAACACCGTGTTCAGACATAACAGTGCTGGGGAATTTCTCTCGTAAGTTACTATCTGTATATTCAAAAAGAGTGTATTAGAATTGTTGTTTTGTAGCCAGTCATTTTAGTATTTACACCTGAGTGTATGTATGTATGTATGTATGTATGTATGTATGTATGTATGTATGTATGTATGTATGTATGTATGTATGTATGTATGTATGTATGTATGTATGTATGTATGTATGTATGTATGTATGTATGTATGTATGTATGTATGTATGTATGTATGTATGTATGTATGTATGTATGTATGTATGTATGTATGTATGTATGTATGTATGTATGTATGTATGTATGTATGTATGTATGTATGTATGTATGTATGTATGTATGTATGTATGTATGTATGTATGTATGTATGTATGTATGTATGTATGTATGTATGTATGTATGTATGTATGTATTTATATGTATGTATGTATGTATGTATGTATGTATGTATCCTTTAAATGAGAATCCGCTTATTATTGGTAAGTTGGGTAATAATTTGGCTGAATTTGTTTCTAGTTATTTTTTCTTCTGAGCCATTATAATTTTCAATTTGTTTTGTACTTCATAAAAAATAAATGTAACCTTACACAAAATATGTTTGTTCGAAGAAGTTGTTTCATTTGCCAACCTCAGTCATGGGCAAGAAATTGGGTAAAATGGAACGAACCTGCGAAGATTAGTTTAGAGCGTAGCTACTCTACATGGCATATCTCGTACACATTGCGTTGGTCCAATATGTCGATTTCAACATATAAATTTTAATCAGAATAAGCAAGCTAGCACCCGTAATTGTGTATGTGTGTGATATTTATGCATATTGTAATACCGGTTGGCAATTACAATTAAGGTCACAAACCTAGTCAAGCTGAATACACGAATTTTGTCCATGCACCGTTCATCGGCACTGGAACTATTGGTAATAAAAAAATAAACTTCGGTTTAAAAATTTATTCTAGTAACCAAATGCAGAGTATCTCTCTACGACACAAATCAAATTGCTATTGTTATGTTCCATTCTTGACAACAGGGGACCCTCACAGCAGAACTCGATTAACTGCTATAGTTCATTTTAACCATTGACAGTGGCATTACACTGAAGCGTGCAGCATGACAGATAGCGGGAGAGAAGACACAAACTAATCACTCTGTTTCTGTCTGCTCTAACTGTCCATGCTCTTTGTTCTTGCTGCATGTGAAGGTGCCCACCAAATTAGCACGAAAGCGTGTCCCTACAAAGGCCATCAACTTGGCCGCAAGCAGTTAGCTCCCTGCATGTGTAGATTTTCTTCAAAACACCGTGACGACTGATCGCTGGTCGAATATGCAAACACGTGAAAAGTAATATACCAGGTATGATATTGGTATTTCAGCACTGGACACTTTTGCGATAAGAGAAGATGGAGAAGAAAATTATGAACCCTGCTTTATGTAATTTATGAAGGTGCATGGTACTGCGCTTTTGGGTCAAAAGAGGAGTGAAAGAAGCAAGTGTGAAAGCTACCTTCTTAAAAAATTAGTACCCGCCACCACGCATAATGTCAGGCAGGCAACCTCCTGAAAAAAAAAAAAAAAAGTGCTCGGTGACTCTGCGAATCGAACCAAGTACCTCCTAGATTGTAGCTGAGCGCTGTAACCGCTCTTCCACTGCAGCTTTTTTTTACTGCATCAGTGCTTGCATTCACTCTATTGCTGATATATCGTCATTACTTCGAATGACGCCAAATGCAAAAACGTCCGGTGAAACTTGGTCAAAAATAGAAAAAAATAGAATGCGTTTGTCCAAGGTTACTAGAAGATAGAAACCGCCACGTGTGACTGTATAACCGTGCACTATTTACCTTGTACATTACTGTCACGACGTTCGGATAGCCGCCTCTAACGTAGGCTACCTTCTCATAATTTGCCTAATATAAATAAGAAAATAAAAATATATATCGAACTGTGACAACGCTCATCAACTATTATAAATTCACTGTCACTAGTGTCACTTTCACTAACTGAATACTCAGTTTGTTTCCATTATCGTTATTTAAGGAAGATTTTGCTAATTAACTCACAACTCTCCAAATTAGCATTGATTCTCACATCTAAAGACAGTCACACTTCATCTCGCTTTCTGTGTGGCTGTCACTGCCTTAAAACGCGTACTCCACTTTTTTATGCTCTCTAAGCATTTGACGCTGCTTTGCGGAAACTTTCCCTGACGTCTGCTGCATGGGCCAGAAAATTGTCCTTACTATCTATCGATTTCAAGCATTCGCGAAGCTGAAACGAGAGTCTCTCTCTCTTTTCGTCCTTTTCACCCGTGTGATAAAGTCTCTCGACCTCAAGACTCGTATACACGTCCCTTGTTTGTTTTCTCACTCAAACAACGCTGGACGAAATATTTGCACCGTGTTTTGTGAAAAGCATTAGCACTGAACACCTCCCGACGAGTCTCCCTCGTTTTACGTAGACACATACCTAAGCTTAAGCGTATGCACGTTCTCGCATTCCGGCTTCATAAAAATGCTGTGGTGCATGGAACCAGCGAAATTCCGCTCACAATTTCATTTGATTACTGCTGTTATCTATTTCCGCACAATTCGTCTGCAGGCACAAAAGTCCCTCCTGTGTCTTGTAATAAGAATATTGTAACAAAGGCTACCTCTTACTGTAGGTACAAAACACCCTTACGTTCACCACTATACCGTGCTCGATTGCACCGAATTAGTTTAGTAGCAGGCAGCTTTATTAAATGTAAGGTAACTGGTCGCGTTAAACAAGGAAAGATATTTGAGGCACATTTGCAAACATTGCATGCATCATTTATGCGTAGTTTCATTGATGTGGTGCACCTGGAGTGTTGTATACTTGTACTTGGCGAGATAGTGCATGGATTGCTCGATGGCTTAAGGCCATCGAGCAATTTCGTTTTTAGCTACAGTCGTTGATGAAAGGTGAGTGCTTGGCTTTGCACAGCCCACCAAAACGTCTATTACAACGTACGCGGCATCCCGTAAGCGCTGTAGCAGACACTCGCGGAACTGAAACTTAGATGCAGCAAATTATTGGCTATCACCGTATACTCTCGATGCTAGACGCTTTGCGTGCTACCTTGATATTATCGGCACATACTTCTTTCTTTCCTTGTCATTTCATCGGCTATCGTGTGTCCTCCTCGCCCTCTTAAGTGGCGAATAAGTTGAATTCATACCCGCGCTATAGTAATACCTCCAGATAGATAAGAGATTTCTCGGCTAAGAAAATGCGTAGCCAAGAGAAAGCTTTGTGAATTCGGCACCAGAAGGCCGCACCCGCACGGTTGAATTGGTAGTTACGTTCAGTGTATGAACCAGCCGTTAGTACATTAACTGTGCGGACCAGTTGTAGAAAGCCGATCGAGAGAGATATTCTGATTAGTCTTATTTGATATGATTACATATACCAATGAGCACCTATGGAAAGGACAAAGATGACACAATGAGAGAACAGGCTAAGTACTTGCACCAATAGGGGCCAAACGCTCACCTGCTTTAAGGAAGAGGAATGATTGATATGATTGATATGTGGGGTTTAACGTCCTAAAACCACTATATGATTATGAGGGACGCCGTAGTGGAGGGCTCCGGAAATTTAGACCACCTGGGGTTCTTTAACGTGCACCCAAATCTGAGCACACGGGCCTACAACATTTCCGCCTCCATCGGAAATGCAGCCGCCGCAGCCGGGATTCGAACCCGCGCCCTGCGGGTCAGCAGCCGAGTACCTTAGCCACTAGACCACCGCGGCGGGGCTTAAGGAAGAGGAAATACAAACATAACCTAAACATAAACAAGGGAAATAAACAGATAAGCAAATGAACCTAAGAAAATATCAGCTACAGCAGGCAGGAACGAGACAGACACACCTGAAAGTATAAATAATTTAAAGGCACAAAAAGTTTACCGTCTTTTTAGCTATTTCTCGGGAGAGGACTGACGGAAAGCCTATATATGCTCTCATGGTATACTTATCAAACTAAATTGACGTTACCACTGGATTCCAGTTCCATTTCCCAATAATTCTTTTTTGGTCGCCCTGTCATGACCGCTTATTCTGAACGTGGAGGCTTGGTCACCGGCAGTGTTAATGAAAGTTATATTTACCTGACGCATTGATTCTCACTTCTAAATTTGGTGAATGCTGCGGTTTTACATAGCAAAGTCAACTGTCGCTTGTAACCTCTTCGCATACCCCTGCTACATTTTGCCCACCCTCATTGAAGTGGAACAGAGGGCTCCGGAAATTTCGGCCACACGAGGCCTCTAGCATTTCACCTCCTTCAAAATGCGGTCGGCGCGGATATTATTTGATTCCGCGACCTTTCGCTCTACTTAAAATGATAGTATCGTCGTTTTTGCTCGTATATCATTTCATATTTCCAGAACAATCAGACAAGCATTCATCCAATAAAAATAGTTTGGAGAAATGGTTAATACTCGGGCAATTTCACGTTTCTCGCCGAAACAAATTGAGATCAGAAAAGCAGAAGGATCTTCGAAAATTTATTGTTACCTGTGAATATAAATTGAAACTTTTGTGAGCATGTTATCAAACAGTAAGGTACTGTTCATTTCGCCTGAAATGTTTTGGCACTGCAGGATACGTGCACTGCCTTTTATCTGTCAGAACCTCAAATTATGTTACAGATGGGAAGACAAGATTTTTTTTTCTCGACCTCTCTGCGTCGTTCCGGCAGATTACCAAGAATCCACATGCTTCCAAGTGGCATTTTCCGCTATGGGCACGCACCCATCAGTTAGAAAAAAAAAAACTACGCACCATAACCTGAAACCACGTAACATAACCTAAAAAGATCACAACTGACAGCGAAGCGACTTAGTTCCGGACTAGTTCCGTTTTCCGTTGTGCTCGTGCTTGTATTGCAAAAGTGAGCTTATACGCCTCTTTTTCCTGCTTTATTCTACCCGTAAAGAGGGAGGAGCAAGCGTGCCCAAAAGGAATTGTTCGCAGTATAGAAACGAAATGGTGGTTCAGTGCTTGCTCCAAACGCAAGAAGCGGAAAAACCTAAGTGAGATACATGAACATGTGCCGAAAGCTCGCCGCCCGAACTCCCACAGCGCGCCTGCAGCAGTTCCGCTTTCACCGATAGCCATCACAGCGCTATTAAAGAAATTCTAGCCGCGTACAATCGAGCCCAGATGCAAAATACTGAACACAGAAGTGCGGCCGATAAAGCTCATCATTTCGAGCGTGGGGCTTATATGGATGGCAGTTTCGATCACGCTATCTTCCCACAATCAGGCGCGTTCCCTACATCAGGCTGACTTTCATACGCACCATTATGCGAGAGTAACAGTTGACTTTAATTCTGCGTTGAAGAAAAAAAAAATGAACGAGCATAAACTAGGCGTGACCTTCTTAGTCTCGTAAGAAGAGCTTAAACTGGGGATAGGTGGTGGTATAAAAGCAGCCTATGGCTACGCCGACAGCACAATTTCTTGAGACTGCCGCTCCAAAGAGGCACATCATGAGCCCGCTGGTAAGTTCTACTGTTCTATGATGGTCTTTAAAACACCCAGATTAATGTGCTCAGAACTATGCCGTGGGAGCAGCCAACATGCCTCTAAATCGTCCGTATAGTCTTAAGGTATATATTGTAGTGCCTCTGTATTTATTGTACTTTTATGCAAAATGTAATGTGAAATATCATTGCAAATAACGACATAAAATGTAGTTCTCATTATTCATATTCTAGCTGGCACAGAAATTCAGCAGTCCAAAATATTTACCGTACAGATTGCGTTAATCGTTGTAGAAACCATTTAGCCATATCATGTGTGCATATTTGCTACAAAAGCAACATAATTGTCAACTTTACTGCGCTCTTTATTCAGTTGAATTTGTAGCTAAAGCATGTCAGGTGTTATAAAGGACACGTTTATAATATATAATGACCCCAAATATTGATATTTTGAACGAGGAGAGATCGCAGAGATTCAGATACAAAAGTGCCCCTCCTCGACTTTTTCTAGTTGCGAAAACTATGAAAAAGCCAAAAGTTACATGCAGTATTACCAGGACAACAGTAGGGCAAAAACTGTTCGAGCTGTCAAACTCAGAAAACTTTATTTCCTTAAGCTTTGTCGCCTTTTATAACGTTTGAGTTTCAGGAAGTGGACTACTTGGGAAGTTTATATGTTCAGTTGTGACACTTACTTTCAAATTCAAAACGCGTGGTGAAACGTTATAAAAATTAAAAAAAAACTTACAAGAACAATACTAGCTAAATTTTGTTCATTGCATTAACCGCGAATAAAACAGCAAGCAGGAAAAGTTCATTTTATGTATGCTGTGCCATTATCTCTTAAGATGCAAGTTTAAGTATACAGGCACAAATACTGAGCATGTTCTTATAGGTAAAGAGCCCGTGAAAATTCTATTTCAGGAGAAAGTTGTGGTTTGAGTTGTCAAGTCAAGTGGCCTAAGAATATACGTTTCATTTCCACTGAAAGAATTCAGTAAACAATCCTAGCGTTAGAGCAATTATATCCAGGATAGAAACTAGGCATCGCACGGATGTACACATGCGCGTATAAAATTACCAGCAATGTAACAAGAGCTCTATAGCTGGCACAATGAGTATCTCATCTTTTACGTCAATTTTTGCGCTTTTTCTTCTTTGCATTTAGACAGTGCTACTTTTTCTGACGCAATCGCTTGAAATGACAAATCCTTTGGTATAATTACAATTTGTCTGACGATTGCTTAGCATTTTTATATATCTGTCAAGCACTCACGACGAAGTAAACCTTTACTCAGATGGCGGACAGCAGGTCGTTTCTCGAGAGCTGCAGGTCTGAATATAAAGCAGTTGTGTAATTTAGTAATTTTTTTTTAAATTTCGATATCATACCTCTCGGGCAGATTGTTTAACACTGGTTTTGATAGCAAATATTTGCAATGGCATAAAATGTGGGCTAGGGTAAACTCATTAAACGCAAAATCAAGGTAAACATTGATTATTGACAATACAGGTATTCGTCCTGGTTTCTTCTGCCTTTGTGGCCTGCTCCAAGGCTGGTGGACTCGGTGGCTTCGGCTACGGTGGTTACGGGGGCCTCGGCTATGGTGGTTACGGTGGCCTCGGCTATGGTGGTTACGGCGGACTAGGCTACGGTGGTGGGGGAGTAGGTGTCGGCAGCAGCGTGACTTTGCTCAGTGGCAGACCTGGCTTTGCGAAAACTGTGGCAGGGCCTGCCTTCCTCGTGCGCACTGTGCACCACGTAAACAAGGTCCATGGCGGTGGTGCCATCGTCGCTCATTCAGGCCTTGGAGGAGTTGGCGGAGGTCTCGGATATGGAGGAGGCCTGGGATACGGTGGAGGACTCATCTATGGAGGAGGCCTAGGTTACGGAGCTGGTCTGGGCTACGGAGGCGGCCTCGGATATGGTGGTGGCCTGAAATATGGAGGATATGCCCTGAAGGGATAAATACAATGTTTACATGAGGTACAGTTACGCTTTTTTCTAAAAATTTGGCCAAGCCAATATTTTGCTTCCACTATATGAGCCACGTAATGCATCTCTACAACATATAATACGTACTTATGGCATTGTGATATCACAGTCTTCGTCAGCAGATGATGAGCAGAACGCCGTTTCAAGATTAATTCATGAAATAATAGCAGAATTAGTTTCTTTACAAAATAAATTTTTACAAGAGCAAATGCCTTGTATGACAGGATTTTGTACGAGAAAACAACTTACATTTTCTTCTCTCTGTGTTTTCAGATCAGACGCGGCGCTAGGGAGCTGTTTTTCTGTCAGCGCAATGCACACAGCAATCTACCCTGTTGGTATACTTTCTGGAAGGACCCTTTGTATATGAAATGTAAATAAAGTTTGCTCAGTACTGAATATGATGCTTTCGGATGCTCTATTGATACATCTATCAGCACCAAATTTACGAATGGCTTATTTTAATAGCGCTCCATCTTTACCAATAAAAGTACGAAGTTTCCCACCAGAACCACACTCTAAAAGTAGCTTCCTCGTTTATTTTCACAAAACAAATAGTTTCTTAAAGGATGCTGACATGCACCTATACGTGCACATAACACATTGCTGTATTCATAATCAACATGTTGTTAATAAACCTTCAATATTATATCAGGTATTTGATAGTATACAGGAGGAGGCCTATAGCCAGAAGCCGTACCAGGACCTCCTTTAAAAAACAGTTATATTGCTTTACAACCTAATAATATCGATGCATAAAACAGAACAGTAACAGACCAAATACCCAATCACTAACACATGAGTGTTATTTTAGCATACAACGTGGTAGTAATAACAAGAGTAAGAAACACAATAAATAAAATCAAAGTTTTTGCGCCTTTATGAAAGTACAATAAAAACAAACATGTATTAAGCTTCCTTGTAAGTGTTGTCGAAGTACTAATTTAGTTTTCTTTTCAATTATGTAAAAAAAAGAACTTCGAGGACACTTGAGCTTTGCCTTCAAGGGTGGACAGCGATAGCGCAATCGGGCCATGTGCGCATCGCCTCCTCAACTGCTGGCCTTACTTGTTTTGATTCTCTGTGCGTGCCTTAGTGATGCCACGTAAAAACGAACGTCTGTGCGCGTAGCATTGGGTGTTTGAAAGTATCCTAAAGTATGCCAACTTCAAGTACAGTTGTTAACCCATTAAGGCCCGCGTAAGTACTGATAATGTTTTATCGAGATTTTACACATTTAATTACCTGAAATAGAAAACAACATGCTCAAAACTGCATAGAGATTCATCATTTTTTTTTCAGAACTTACGATACTGCCCTTTAAAAAGTTCGTAGTGCACTATACATAGCAACGGAAAAGCTGTTGTGATGCAATTATGCAGAATCGCTAAGCCCTGGCAAAAGTAATACCAAAGAAATAAGTAATATTGAACCATGCAACTTATTGAAACATTAGTTCTCAATGATTATCATAACGTCACACTTCTCGCAAACCGTTTCGATGTATTGTGGCAGATGTCAATTGTTTTTCGAGCTTCTTGTGAAAATGTCAGTATGAATAGAAGGCTGCAGGAAGCCCAGCAGACGCTTAAGATCCCTTTGCCCTTCTCCTGAGTAGAACAAAACTCAGTCACTGTCTTGATATTATGCTACCAAAGAAAAATAGTCAACGCATAGATGGTCTGCTAATACATCCAGTGCAGGATCGCACTCTGTGTGCGCTTTTTTCTGCCACTTCAATCATCTGGGTAAATAGGGGCTGGTACTGCTTTTTCTCCGAGATGAAAATTCTCTAGTTATTCGCGGCTTGATCGTAAAGCTCAGCCCCTTCAATGCCATTGCTACACCTGCTCAAGAGCATTGACAGTGGCACTACGTTTAATTTCTTTTCCTTTCAAAGAATGGCCACTTGATTACGGAGCATAGCAACTGCCCTTTAGGTTCTGGCATTTACGAACAAATTTTTTTTTGCTGGATCAAAACATAAACTATATTCCCCACGTTTTTTTTTTGCATGTTATTGAAAGTTGGTAGAGTACCGTGGTCATTCCTGTTCTGCTCCCAAGTCGGCTCTCACATATTTACAGCGATGTCTGCCGCAGTCTCATGCATCTCAGTTAACCGAAAATTGGCATTATTCCAAAGGAAATCGTTCGTTAAACTTCTGAGGCACCGCACAACATTGGATACGTGTGTGCTCCCACGAAGTCCCTTTGTACTACGCAAAGTGCGCCCACGTTTGATTACACCTCAGAGCAAAAGTATCAACTCTATATGCTTCTCGCGCTTTGCATGAATTATTTCGTTTTTGTGTAAGCATGAGTAATCTGTTAGATCTTATTTTCATTTAAGTTTAGTGACTCTTATAACAATTGATTGATTGATATGTGGCATTTAACGTCCCAAAACCACCATATGATTATGAGACGCCTAAAGGAGGGCTCCGGAAATTTTGACCGCCTGGGGTTCTTTAACGTGCAGTCAAATCTGAGCACATGGGCCGACAACATTTCCACCTCCATCGAGTATGCAGCCGCCGCAGCCGGGATTTGATCCCACGACCAGCGGGTCAGCAGCCGAGTACCTTAGCCACTAGACCACCGTGGCGGAGCGACTCTTCCAACAAGGGAAAGAACCAAGTCAATATGCCATCTCAATATTATGTTGCTGCAGTGTTTGGCTTGGGAAATTTCAATGAGCACGGTGACGATACTCCGTTCTATATTTTGTATTCGAAAAAAAGTGTACTTTGTAAGGTACTCTTGGCATTCATGAATTTCAAGTGCCCATAGCGCCATGATTATTCGCTTTGGGAATAAGTGAAGGACCCACTATATGTCCAGAAGGCAACACATGGACGAACGCATCTCTTCACATTGTTCATGTTTTGCTGGTGATGATTATTAAACATGTCTGAGTGATTTGCAATGGGTGGGCCTTAGAAACACCTACTCGTTGCGCAATCCCCGTGCTTTGACGCATAGTGCAATTCAACAACTCGGCTACGCAATTTCAAATGTGTTTGGGAGACTTTTTCTGGTAAGATAATAATAATATTATTAATAATAATAATAATAATAATAATAATAATAATAATAATAATAATAATAATAATAATAATAATAATAATAATAATAATAATAATAATAATAATAATAATAATAATAATAATAATAAGCGCAATACTGTCCACAGTACGAGCGCTTGTACTGTCCACTTTATTTCTCGTCTCCTCCTTAACTTCGTTCTTTGCAGCAACTGTAGGGCAATTTCTACAGTCAGACAAATGTTATTGTTATCACGTTATTTAGAGAAAGAATACAAGTCTGACTGCAGCAAGCAACAGTCGTTAACTGAATGAATTTCCTTGAATATACTAATGTCAACATCATAAAAGACAAAAGAAGGATAACGAATCGCAAAATTGCAAAAGAAACATTGTTAACGTTAACTAAAGAGAAAAGTGGGCGCAATACCGACCCTTGGGGGACTCCACTAGTCATTGTGCAAGAAAGACGTTTGGTATTTTACGGCAACATAACAAGGTCTATTAAGCAGATAGCTGTACAGGAGATTCACAACAGACGAGTTAACATCCAAGTTTGCAAGTTTATACAAAAACAGTGAGTGGCTGACTACGTCGAAAGTCTTGCTCAGGTCCCAGTAGACTACGTAAACCTGTTCTTTCTAAGATATAGGAGAAGATATTTGCGTCATAAAACTAGCAAGATTTGTGTTAGTTGAGCGGCCAGGGAAATACCCATAGTGATTAGAAATCAATGAATTTTTCACACTAACATATAATATGTTGCGAAGAGCCAGCTCAAAGACCTTCAACGTTACACACACTGGAGAAATCTGAGTAGTCTGTGCTTCTCAAGTATATCACTAGTTATTCGGGCTCTCGTGTGTTGTGCGCTGTTTGTAGGTCTCTTCCTTTTTTACTTCAAATTTTTGGCACACTCAGTTAATAGAAATCGCTTGATAATTAGAAAAATTTTTGCAGCCCAACTTGAATGCTGGGAAAATGCACTCAGTCTTCCGCACGCTGGAAAAAGCAGAAGCGTGCAGATAGTTGTTAAATATTGTAGTTAGTACTGGCGCAAATATACTACCATAAGGCTATAGCATTTCGGAAGGGATGTCGTTTGGGCCACACGATAAGAACGGCTTTAAGTGCTTAATGCATGAGCAGATGAGCTTTTCATACAGTAATAGGCAACTATATGTGCTAATTGCCTTGGGCTGTTGTAATAACCGAGTCTTAGAGACAGAAGCCTAATAAACGAATGAAAAGGGATAGCAATACAGTCAGCGACAGCATGTACTTCGACACCGTCCGATTCCAGTCGCCTGGAGGACTTTCCACTTTTTCTAGACCATTTGCGAACAGCAGACATCAGAATCTTGCTGATAGGCCAGCGGAGTGTTTCCAAAACTCAGCGGGCCTATCGGCAAGACTTTTTCTAAAATTGCAATACATGAACTGTGTTCCCGGTTACATAGGCTTTTAGAGTGAGTTCTAAAAAAGCTGAACTCTTTCTTGCACTTACTGAATGTAGATGACGCAGCCTTCTTGTGCGCGTGATCTTTTTGTTTCAGTGCACTTCTAAGTTTGAAGGAAAGCCAGTGAAGATATTTACGATGTTTACGTGCATATTGCAGAATAGACTTACGCGGGCTGCTTAACACATGCTTCTTAAAGTGCTCAATTCTGTCATGAAGATTTGGTTTGTCAGTAACTTGTGATCAATCAACGGCTTACAAGAAATCATAGAAGTCCGTGTAGTCACCTCTCCTGAAAGCAAATCTTGGAGATCATGTAAACTGACTACTGTAGTTTATTGTTTTGGTACATACAGATAATGTTACGTTAAGTGGTGGGTGGAATTTGACAGGATGAACAAAAGGAATGTCCGAGCGTGAAAGTTTAACAGGTTTATGGTTCAACAGACAGATGTATAAGACGCTGTCTTTGCAATTAACGACGGTGTTATATTGCAGTAGAAAATTATTTGCCACAAAAAAAAGTGCAGGCTGCACTCTTCCTCAATGAAGTCATCATAATGAGAAAAGATATATGTGCTCTAGTAAATAACAGATTATTTAATGTCACCATGAACTATAATTGTGTACCCCCTTTGAGATGATATCACGTGTTAAACTGGAGACATGGCATCATAAATTATGGCAGGGGTAATTCTGGGCGGATAATATAAACATCCTATTAACAATTTTTTCCGGTGCTCAAACCTTGTTTCTAACCAGATCGCTTCTTTGAAAGATTTCAGGTCTTTTAGTCTAATGGATTTCAGTGAACTGTTACTGGAAACCAGCACGCCACCACTTTTTTTTTAATTGGTTGCACTGCAATGTCTGCTACTGCGGAAAGTCGTGAAGGTCATGGTCAAAAAGTCAATAGAGAAAAATTTGGGGCCCAGCTAGTTTTCAGAAATACCAACAATACGAAAAGGCGAAGAAAGAACGCAAGCAAAAAAAAACTTTTTGTCTTGGTTTTTCATACCACATGCATTCAGGTAAAATATTTCTACGCTACATGGCACTTTTCACACCAGGCGCTAGCTCAGACAGATGAAGCATGTTGTCGAGAAGCACCCCGCAAGAAGGCTTGAAGAGTCATCTGAGAGGCCCCATCGCAGGGTCATTTAGGCGCTTTGATGCTTCCTCGTCAACCTCGAAGTCGAAAAAAGATTGTGCCTGAAATTTAGTTTGAAGGCACCGGAAAGAGATGAGAGAAAAATTTATTGAAGTAATATGCTTGTTGATGTCAGCAGCTATGGCATCCGGGCACAGCTTCGAAACAAAAATGGCGTTTAGCTTCTGCGGACGATGTGGCCGTTGAGCTAAATTTATCACCGATGTTGTCATAGCTTCAAACGAGGCAGATATCTTATTTGTTTGAATTTCTAGTGGAAGAAGAGCTGTGAATGTCGCAGGAGTCATACCATGATGCTTGGACGTGTCTTGAGCTAGCGGTGGATTCGACGGAGAAAGTATATCAAAGAGAGGAACCCCAGAGTACGCAGGTGGCTTAGAACTTGCAGATTGGTCACGGTTCTCACGCACTGGGAGGGCCAAAGCTGCCTTCACTGGCACGGCGGCCGTGTGGTTCGTCAGAACTTCACGCAAGATGTGGAACTCTCCCCGAAGCAACGCGATGACGCGGACTTGCACTCTGGGACTTATCCTTACGCAGGCGGTCGTTTTCTTTGCGTAGTTGGAATATCTCATCGCTAAAAAACGAAATACCCTTCAACATGTTAAGGAGGAGGAAGCGCAGACCGGCGAGATCGCCACCTACCACAGCACACGTGGGGAGGGTACCGGTTTTGGAGTCTCCTACTTGACGGGAGCTAAAAACCGAGTCGTCTTCGATAAGCCTAACATCAGCATGGCTTGGATCGCATTCATTGACATGTGGTGTGGAGCGTCCCAAAACCACCATATAATTATGAGAGACGCCGTAGTGGAGGGCTCCGAAAATTTCGACCACCTGGGGTTTTTTAACGTTCACTCAAAATCTAAGCACATGGGCCTACAGAACTTCTGCCTCCATCGAAAATGCAGTCGCCGCAGCCAGGATACGATCACCCGACCTGCAAGGCTTGGACCACACAAATTGCAGCAAAAGGAGCAAGATCCACACTTCAGATGTTGTAGTTCTTCATCACGCCAGGTTACACACTTCGCGCGAACACGTTTAGAGCAACTTTCACAGCGTAAAAAGTGTAGGTTACCGAAAAAGGGGGAGGAGCACAGCAAGCATGCGTGCCAGCTGGAAGGGAGCCATGGTGTGGGTAGTATACTACTACTACTACTACTACTACTACTACTACTACTACTACTACTACTACTACTACTACTACTACTTCTACTACAATAATAATAATAGTAATAATAATAATAATAATAATAATAATAATAATAATAATAATAATAATAATAATAATAATAATAATAATAATAATAATAATAATAATAATAATAATAATAATAATAATATAACATTTGATTATTTAAAGGTGGACCAAAAGATAGCCTTGACAGTTACCGACCCATTTCAGTTATACCTATCTTACCCCAAATAATTCAGAAATTCTTATTGCAATGCATGACTTCCTTTCCAGATAAATTTTCGCTCATTTCAAGCTGCCAGTTTGGTTTTGTCGCAGGTCGTGGCACAATTGATCTAGTTGAGGAATTTTCCGATGAACTCAATGATGCTTTGGAATATAACATGCTTGCCTGTGCTTTATTTCTTGATATTTCTAAAGCATTTGACACCGTAAACCACTCTATATTGCTTGAAAAAATTTATTTTCTCTGCTTTAGGGGTCCGTTCTACGACTTTCTTAAAAGTTATCTTTCTGATCGTTCCCAGGTTATGCGGTTACACAATCAGTTATCTTTCAGTAATAGGCTTCCCTTGAAAGCTGGTGTACCACAGGGATCCATTTTATTTCCTCTTTTATTTAATATATTCATAAATGATTTTACTGCTGCTGTTCCAAAATGTCTTGTATTTCATTATGCAGACGACACTGTTCTGTTAACAAAACATGTATATAACAATAAAGCGTTGTCACTGCTACAAGACAGTGTTTATGAGGCTGCGTCATGGTTTACAGACTATTGCCTGGTGATTAATCAGAAAAAACGAAATTAATTTGCTTTAAAAATCGATTGGGAGAAATGGTTACGAATGCACCCCTACTTTTTCATGCTCGTGATTGCGCCTCCTGTAAGTGTACTCCAATTGAATATGTTAATTCTATAAAATATCTTGGTGTATTCTTGGTTACAACCTGTCCTGGAATGATCATTTGACTTACATTTGTGACAGACTACGAAAAACCTCGTGGTTACTTTTCAATATTAGATGAATTGCACCCACCAATATTAAAGTGACAATCATGCTTGCTCTTGCGTATAGTATCCTACGATATAGCATCACTTTATTTGCTTTTTGTTCTTCGCGATGGCAGCGTCGGGTTGACAATATTTTAAAAAGTATGTTGAAATCCATTGTGTATAATTGTTCTTCAACATACAATGTGAGTTTATTTCCTCTACTTCGCATGCCGTCTTTCAAAGCGTCCTTTAACCAAACTGTTGTATTACGGCATTTCTGGGGTTCTCAGTTCAGAAACGAATGCGTTACCCCTCGTATATTTAAAAAAACTGCCTGCTTTCTGTACCATTCGTGAAAACACAATATGGCAAAGCTACTAGAAAGGTCTATGTCCCTACTGTTTTTAATGACATCCCCGAGAGTGTTTTTTCGGCAACGACCGAACGCAGTATACGAAAAAGCCTAAGGTCTCTTTAGTGCTGCATCAGTTATCGCATTATTATTTTTCTAGTTTCTAGCATACTAGGTATAATCTGTTTGAAATTTTTTAATGCTTGTCTTCACATTTGTGCTGTTTAGGTAGTATTGCTTCCGCTAATTTGATTCTCGATTGTTATTGTGTTTATATGTAGCGTAAATGAGTTACATGTATTCTTTCTCTGATTGTTTATATGAAAAGCTTTTCAATATATATGTCATCTCTCGTCTTCCGATGTGCCGGGCCAAGTCCTCCAAGCCACTGTATGGCTTTGGCAGGTCTGTTATTTGTTTTGTACAACTGAAGATGACAATAAATAATAATAATAATAATAATAATAATAATAATAATAATAATAATAATATATATATATATAGCGTCATAAAACAGTAGACTACTTGCGCCACTTGACATTCTTATAGGGCAATTTTTACGAAATAGTTTCAAGAAGATGCGTGGCTCTTGGTACAACATCTGCCTGCCACGCAGATGACCCTGATTTGATTCGCAATCAGGTGTGAACGTTCTTACAATTTGCTTTATTTGCAGCTTTCCTGATATTTCAGTCGTGGACAAGATGATAATTTTTTCACTCACGATCAACAAGCTCAATACCGACGCCAAAACCAACTCCCAATCCAGATTTTTTTTCAAAACGAGACACTTAACGTGACCGCGTCAATGTCTCACAGTTTCCCTATAGTGCAATAGTACTCTACATCGAAGAAATAAATTGTTTTATTTGCATGTTTGCATGCCATAATTAGTGCAGGTTATTGGAAACATAAAATTGTTTTTCTGCATCATTGTGGAATCGCAACGAATCATCAAGTTGAATGCTAGCATTATACCGGCTAGTAGTTCGCTTGTCTCAAATAGATAAAAAAAATATCTAGGTTTTTCATAGTGAGTACAGAAACAGCACTGACGTTATTCCCGTGTAGCAAAATTCGGCATCACAAAAGAGTCAAAAGCAGCTAACTGTTCTGTTGTATTTATTTTGAACAATCTGGTGAGGTGTATCATGAGTGTTAAATGTGCCTCATCATCTATCCTAAATACAATGAGAGTGAACGAAAGAAACGTAAAGTGATGGTAAAATACAATGACTTAGTGCACAGTACAATAATAATAATAATAATAATAATAATAATAATAATAATAATAATAATAATAATAATAATAATAATAATAATAATAATAATAATAATAATAATAATAATAATAATAATAATAATAATAATAATAATAATAATAATAATAACTGTTGGAATTTATGCCCCAAATCCCCCACAATACGATTATGAGAGATGCCGTAGATAAAGCCTCCGGAAATTTCGACGCTTTGATACACCTAAATCTAAGTACACGGGCCCCAAGCGTTTTCACCACCATCGAAAATGTGGCCGCCGCGGCCGGGATTTGATCCCATGACCTGCGAGTCTGTCGCCGAGTGGCAGAGGCCCTAGACGACAATGGTGGCTGGAAAAAGGTATAGGTGGAATGGATGTTACGTTGGGATGGTCTGAATGCAATACAACAATAGGAGTCTCTGGTACATCGATGTATAACGTGTTGATGTTATAGAAAACCAGCGAATACTTTCTGAATCGGAATTAAGAACATGAACAAGAGGCGAGACATCTTTGTAGGAATAAAATATTGTAATATCATCGGAAGTACAGAGGTTTGAAGTACACGCTGGAATTCAATTTCTGCATCACGAGAGTAAATTCAATTAGTAATGAGGATGGCAAAACTTTCGTGAGCGACATCAAGGCACAACAGCCTTGTATAGAGTGTCTTCAATAAGTGTCCGAAAGGTGCTTCAAAACAGTTGAAGAAGAGAATGGTTATCCTCGTTCATGAAGTTGGGCGTCCATCCAATGCACCTGCAACAACAACAACAACAACAACAACAACAACAACAACAACAACAACAACAACAACAACAACAACAACAACAACAACAACAACAACAACAACAACAACAACAACAACAACAACAACAACAACAACAACAACAACAACAACAACAACAACAACAACAACAACAACAACAACAACAACAACAACAACAGCAACAACAACAACAACAACAACAACAACAACAACAACAGCAACAACAACAACAACAACAACAACAACAAAAGCAGTGTTCATAATCGCAAGCTGGTGGGAAGTGTTAGATCAAATATTATATATCCCGGACTTGGAAATTGGTAGCTCTGTCCTCGAATGAGACGCTGGCTTCGTCGCTACGACGCACACGCAGCGCTGATATAAAAAAGAGTGCAATGAACCTTGTCTCAGCGCCAGAAAATGACAATCAAGTGTATGGTACCCAATTTCTGATTTTGGAACGTCACTATTGCAAATCACAAATAAAATGTCAGTGTAATAGAAGTGACAGATTAAGTGATGTGAAGAATAAAAACTCGGAAGTAGTATTTCTTGTAACTCGTTTGGGCAGAAGCTAACATGTGTATTGCAGTCCCGTACAAGGGTTTTAGGGCCAGAAACACCATTTTCCGTCATAGCATTCTTGCATTCTTTCTAATTGCTATTTGCCTCAAAATTGACGTGCTTGACTACGTAGAGAATATGAGTGATGGTCCATGCGACCTGAAGTTTGTTGAGTTAATGTTTGTCCAATACTTTGTCTAGTTCGTTACCAATGAGAGGAAAATAGAATAAATACGAACATAGATTAAAAGATGACTAAAATGATACTGCCTCTATCTGCAAATATATGTAGTCAATTGTAAAAGTTTGTTCTTCAGGAGCCGAGATGTTGCAGATGAGGCCAGTGCTACTCCATATATTCAGTATTTCGCTGCCTTGACTAACACAGTTGCAGTACCCTCAATGCCCATGGATACCTTCCAAAAGTATCCTGAAAGCCGGTGAAGAGAACTGGGTTTACTCTGATTATGCAATTTGTTTTTAGTCACTTGCGTCATGTTAACTTACTTTGCTGCATAGCTGCTAGTATTGGTGTATCAGTGTCTGCTCGTGGTTTTCTTTCATTGCATGCATATTCCTCTGTTGAGCGCTAAGAACATGTCTTGCGCGTAGCATGTCATGCGTAAAGGCATAAGCCTTCCGCCACAGCAGGGAGCCCCAAGAATGAATCATCTGATGGCATTCCGTGCTGTGAAAGTGCGTTCTGTATAAACCAAGGCTATGGAAATGTGAACTTACGCCGAACACAGTTTGTGTTACTGAAGTACTGCACCTTTGCCTAAATATACTAGCGGCTAGTAGTGTGTAGTAACAGTTCATTAAGAAGTGAATGATCTGCGTTAAGAAACATAACTTTAATAATACGACTCACACAAATACATTAGCTCATACTACGATACTTCTCCGGTATATCACTTACAAACTTTTGTATTTGAATGACGGTTAAAACATTTTGAGTCGAAAATTAGATATTTCTACAACCTAACCCTGCCGGCTCAATGCGGGTTTGCTGCTGCAGATATCTGTTTATTATTTATCAGATAAAATGCGAGCATTTGTGCTTGCGTTAGCTACTCTCCATTTTCAGTTCAGCGAACGGTAGCCCCAATCTCTTAATTTCCCTTAGTTCACCAATAAGGTGTCTTCAACAGGCGAAGATGAGTATCTGACTCTTTTTTGGAGCGTTGGCTGTACGACCATGTGCTACACCCTAGAGTTGATGAACGCGAAAAAAAGTAAATAATTAATGACAAAAGAAAAGAATGCAAGGGCTCTACAGTAGCCCTCTGGTATACTATGACAAAAGAAAAGAATGCAAGGGCTCCACAGTAGCCTTCTGGTATTCTATTTTATGTCGACCGGTGCACAAGGAAGTAAACAAATGAAACGCGCACCAACCTCGAGCAAAGTAGCCTAGTATCAGAGTTAACACTACTAAAGCACCGAATCCTCACTGATCAAATGAGTGGTGACTAAGAATAAAGAAAAAACAGCCGAGGCCATGGTTGTATGGTGTTATCTCCCACGGCTTAAAGTTACAACACGCATCAAAAGCGAAAGTGCAAATGCAACCAGAAAGCGGAGCGTACCCACCCGCAAGATTTTCTCGTGGTTGGACAAGCGAGGAAGCATTCCTCTCCAACTTCATGCTTGGTAGGGGAGCAGATGCGGGACAATCGAACCAGGATGTGAGAGCGGTTCACCACTATGTCTCTGCGGTTAATCCGTAAATTGCTCTAGAACGCGTGGATAGCTCAGTTCAGTTACCCCACACGAATATTATCGCCAAGATCAGCTCCTCGTTTTCTTTGTCTTTTACTAGCGTGATGCACGAAATTCCTCGAGCACTGCTTTGTCGACAAATTTCCGTGTTACGGTTGTATTCTTAATGCCAAAAAAGACAAAGAACAAGCGTCGTCAGAATGTCTGCTAGCCCCGCCTTTCCAGTCTTACTCTCCTGTGACGCAACGACTGCGTATACGCTTGGTAGCTTACGGGAGTATAAAAACGGAAAGCGGCACTGAGTACGATCAGCTGCGGCCCTCTAGACTCCACAAACGTTTGCCATGAACGCTCTGGTAAGTTAGCAGGCTCTTTTCGATATTTTGAAAACTTTAAGGGGAGAAAGAAAAAAAAACCTACCGGGTGAACTCATTCGCCGATGTTTGAGAGCATGACAGAGTTATTGAACGATGAGTTGCTGACTCTGTAAAGACACGCGACGCTGCAAAGAAGCAAGCAAGTCTACGGGACACAGCAGGGACTATCTGACAGCTCATGCTGTGTATCGTGGCACTAGCCGCTACATATACGAAGTTTTAAAACCAATAGCAATTTGAAAGCAGTTTCTCGGAAGAATGACTGATCCCATATGACACTATTCAACTATACTGACAAATTGAATGTTCCGAAGTCATCGCACAGTGGCACGCAGTAATTGGAATAAAAAAAGTTACATCAGGGCACCCTACGCAAAAGCAGTATAAACTTTTGTTTTTTAAACAATTCAGGTATCCTAGCTTTAGAAACTGCCTGCTAGCCATTTATATGAACCATCGCTTTCTACAAAAGCCTTCGTAAATTATAATTAATGTAACAGCTTGTATTTCTTAATAATTCTATTCAGAAAACACTTTGGTTTTCCGACGTGCTGGAGTTTCCACGATATTCCGTTCAGCACCAGGCTTATGCGAGCGCATCCTTCATGAGGGATCTTGATACATTAATAATTATTAATTTATGGTGCGGGTTGAGCGTCTAAAAACCCACATATGCATATTAGTTTTCACTCAAACAGTTTTCAAGCCACAACTTTCTTTATTTATGAGTGGCCTAGGCTCCCTTATGAACAAATCAATGCGGCGATAGCGACATCAATAGTGTTGATCAATCGGATGTTATTCTGACAAGGAATTAAAAACAGAACTGACGAAAAGCCTACTGCTATGTTCAATTTCGCGGGGTCACAAGGCCCTCTTTCTCGCTTTCTCGCGCTTACTGACATAACGCAGTGCTGCCAATGGGACGAGCTTGAAACACCTAAGTGGTGGCAGTTTACTTTCGATGATTGCCTAAGCAATGCTAGAAAGCGAGAGACGAAAAAGCAGCCATCGCGTCCTCAGTCTTTTGTAGTTATAGCAACTGTCTTGTTACGACCACGTCTTTAATGATTTCAGTTAAAAAGTACAGAAGATAAAAAGAAAACTAATTATTAGTAGTGCCGTTAGTTTGTGCTTGGTGGCGGAATGGTCAAACTATGTTGACAATTCTGTCATCATTCGGGCGCTAGGCGTTATTGCGACCTGCTTTGATGTATTCATACTTTCTCGAGAACAAAATATAAAACGCATTAATATGAAAGCTTTGACCTATCTTCAAAGTATTTCCAATTTTTATTCAATATCACTGGCCAATATTTATTAATAAATTACCCGAAAAGCATTAGAGGGCCACTTTAACAGCAGTTGTGGAAAGCTGCTATAAGATACTTGATTTCAAAGTGCTTGTCTATTGCAGATTCCTCTGACCTGCCTCGCCATTGTAGCTTGCGCCGCAGCTGGCGGTTTGGGAGGTTATGGCATTGGATACGGAGGTGGCTACGGATCAGGCTATGGTGGCCTTGGCTACGGTGGAGGACTTGGTGGAGCAGGCATCGGCAGCAGCGTGGTTCTTCTCAGAGGTGGTCCTGGTTTCGGAAAATCGGTGACGGGGCCAGCCTTCCTTGTGCGTACTGTGCACCACGTCAATAAAATCCACAGTGGAGGTGCCATCGTTGCCCACTCCGGGCTCGGAGCGGTTGGCGGTGGTCTTGGATACGGAGGTGGCCTGGGATATGGTGGTGGTCTTGGCTACGGTGGACTCGGTTACGGGGGTCTCGGGTACGGAAGTGGCCTGAAGTACGGAGGATATGGTCTGAAAGGATAGACTTCATGTGACCATTTGAGGTACAACTTTTTTATTTTGGTTCTCTACTCAATACAACTGCATAACAAGGAAATTCAGTGCACTGTGGGTTATGGTGTATGTGAATTCGCTGAATTCGGTGTGCATACTCTTACATTTTTTTTCATTTCTAGAAATTCAAGATTGCCTGTGTATAGGCACGGGAATAAACTATCGGCAACAGCTAGAAACCAATAATTTACATTATTCTAGCAAAGGTTGACCTGGGAGGCACATACTCCCAAATTTTCATTGTCAGGTAAACATTGGTGAGCACAGATCACGATCGACTATTTTACCTGAAGTGAGTACGTACAAGAAAAAATTAAACTTTATCACAAAGGCCTTTAAAATACTACGCTCTTAGCAGGTATTTGAAAACAATGAACACTGATCAACTAACAGATCTTGTGGCGCATTTTCTTTTTATGTTCTTCTGTGTTCCTTTGAGTTTATCCTAATGTTTGTGTGGGTGTTGTATTACATGCCAGAATTTATCTGCTTCACTTAGCTCATATTTCTGTAACACCTTCTATGTTCTTTATTTCAGAATACACGACGATAAAAGCTTGACAAGATGCGGAATATCAGTGAAGGCTTTGGACACCTGGTGTTTTCTGTTGTAAAGCATATGTAAATAAACACAGTGTTGATATGATATCAATTGTTTGATATCTGCCATTACTCATCTGATTTTTCTGAACAAAGAATTATATCTATGCTACAAAAAGTGGCCAACGAGTCAGTAAAGGCCACCAACGAAGAGTATACGTATGTATACGTACAAAAGAGCTGTGAAAGATACTGGTGGTTGTGTAATCTTACGAGCTTCTGCGCTGCCCGCTGAATTAAAAACACGAGTCACGATTAAAACAATAGCAGTTAATATATTTAAAGTATTTCTCTCAGTCTCGCGTTGGGGCGTAAGCAAGCATGACGGTCACTAGCGAACAACGAAAAAGAAATTTTCGTAGCACAAGTGTTCTCCACTTGTGCTACGTATGTGGTAGGCACGGATGTCATAGGCACCGCTTCATGCATCACACAAAAGGTAAAGAATTCATAATTTCAAATCGGTAAAGTCGTATCAACAATGACTACTTGAACCGAAGAACCACAACACTGTTGCCCCCGAGTTTCACGCAGTTTCTTTCAACAATAGCGTGTCTGAAAATGCGCACTGCTGGGTGCGTCACACGCACAAGAGTGTCACGCATAGCCAGCGGAGGCCAGACCAAATTGCTATACCTAATGGCCTGATTATCATTAGTTCAGTCAGAGATCGATAGCTAATCACACAAATTATTATAGAAATACAGCTAATAATCCGGAAGATTATTAGTTATTTATTCGGCCTTTGTAGCTGAAGTGATAGCGTTCTTGCTGATCGAAATCACACTCGCAGTTCCTTTTCATTGAATTCAACGCATTCAAATTCAATGTTTTAAAGTAGTGATTACGTTCAAGTTTTATCGTTAATTATGAAAGTTTGTAAAAGTGACAAAAAAATGTTTTCATTCATAATACCAATATCTGGGTTTGAACATATTATTTAGTCCTTGAAAAAAGACTAAAAACTTCAAAGCACTTCATGGCACCCAAAATATCTCAGAGCATTGGTCTGGCCACCAACCAATGCCTGCGCGTGTGAAATTACTGTGAGGGTGGCCCGAGGGGGGACCTGAACATGAAGCCTTTTATGTTATCCATGCATGGGCGGCTCCATTTCCGGGCCATGCGTGACAGGTCGATGGTCGCGTGCAAGCTGTCAATATGCAAATATGCGGAGAACTAATCAAGTAGTTGTACCAGCAGGCCTAGCGGGAAATTCCGAGGAGATGATCATTGGTATCTGTTGCATAGATGATGGCATAGTCCAAATGACAAAGAAATTACTGCGGCTTGCACTGATTATTTACAGAGAACCTTCGTTAAATCGTGTTTTGTGCCTAGTCGGCTGAACTGTACATATACATATATATATATATATATATATATATATATATATATATATATATATATATATATATATGCGACGCTAGATGCGGGAGTCGTGGCCTGGCTCATACGTCACATGATTCCCCCTCCCCCCGAAAGTTGGCACTGGTTACGAACTAGAAGAAATTCAAGAAGAGGTTAAACAAAAGAATGCCGTCATTCACAGTTTCACGTCCTGGCGGAGTTCCACAGTCTCACTGAATCTTCAAGGCCGAGGGAGCAGTCCGGTGAATTCTATAACGACTCTGGTGGGTGAGGTTGACTGTTGCGTTCTGGCCAACAGAAGCAAGGATTAAAGGTAGAAATTACTGATGACAGAGCAATTCTTGCGAGGAATGAACAAAGGTGGAAGTCCTTACAGCATTTGAGGGTCGGATGTCGTAGGCACCGTGTTCTCTATAGTATACGCTGCTTTCTCTGTCGTGGCTGAAACAGAACGAGTGCTGGCCGCCTGAATGTGCGAGAACCGAAGCTAGTGATACGATGCCTGTGTTCCTTCATTGTACACGTGGTAGCTGCATGTCTATTTCGTAGCTTTCTGTAGCCTTCTCTCAGTTTGTTGAATCGTAGAAACGGCCTTGAGAACTGGCGCAGAAAACTTTGTCGACGTCGCTTTCTGTTAAGATGGTTTAGGCAGTGACTTTGTCTTTGCTTCTTTCCTTGGTGTTGTCTCTGATTAAGCCACAAGTATACTCGTGATGAGGTTTCCCTTGTTCGCTCTTTTTGTTCGAGTACGCGTTGTAGTGCCTGGGTTTCTTGATGTTGCCTTTGTGGAAACTGTTAGTTTTGTTGCGAAAGTTGTTCAGATGGGTATCTTTCAGGAACATGAGTCTTTTCTTTGCGCGATGATGTAATCAGTAGATAGTCGGTAGTCGATACTCTACTGCTGGGCTTGTCTTGCGATGAAAGCAGGGTGACAGACTGATGAGAAAGATCCCAAGATGGTCGTGAGTCATCATTGATTGTAAATGCTTCTATCAGTCGAGAATGCGCCGGCGTTGGTGGATTTGAAATTTCTGCAGTGCTTTGACTCACATGTGCGTTATACCTTGACGATGAGAGCACAACAGACATGGCTTGAGGTAGTTCTGTTGGCGTATGTTTTTTTTTCTTTTTGCAGCGTGATAAGGCTGAGAATGTCTGTCGAAAGACTCTGGTCTGAAACGTCAGGAAGTAGGCTGGTATTGTGAGGATTCACCAGCTCGTCCCACGTAAATGCCGTCACACGTTCCAAACGTTGTAGGCGTTGTGTGTGACATGAAGCATCAAGTGATTCGGGTGGTTCAGTAACATCTGAAGTGTTGTGATGCAGTGAACACGTTGAAAATGCCGATTTCATTGTTTTTGGGAAAGCCAGCTTTAGGTTTAGTTGTTTGGCGAAATGGTCTAGATTCCTTTCGGTATACGGAGGCTTTACCTCGTCTCTTGTGACGTGAAAGTTACCAGTCGGTGTTTGAATGCGTGACGTTTTTTGGAAGAGCCATATGATGGTACAATGGTGGTATATTTTCGCTGAGGTTTTGTTTGGAAAATAGGCTTACTGAGGGAAGTCTTCGCGTAAGTGTGATGGGTGAGTTGGAAAGACTTCCACTAATGCGGTGTGGACAGATATTTATCGCATTCTTTGAAACCGGTGATCATTTCTTTGATCTTTTTCCAAGACTCATCGTTCTTGAAGATGTGGGTGAGGTAAAATTTGAATGCCTCAGCGGTGACGTGGCCGGTGAAGTTTGGGACCATCTGCCGTTCCGACCAGAATGCAGCGGCGGCGTGGAGCTCCAATAGGTTGAACCAGTCTTGTACGGGTCCGTCGTCCGCTGATCCGGTGTACTTGGGGATGTCAAGGTCAGCTGATGGTGCTGTCATGATGCTGGTCATGGTGTAAAGTTGGGATGAACTTGTGTGGTCCACGTTTGGTCACTGCGTCTTGCTGAGGTGTTCGATGATGAAGGCCGGTTGATGAAGTGGCGTCCAGGTCTTCATCCTGTCGACTTGTGTGCAGCTAGATGCGAGAGACGTTGCCTGGCTCATACGCCTTACTGTAACAGATGAGACATGGCGTCACTATGAACATTCTAACTTTTTCTCTTCCTCATCTTCCTTTCCCCTATTCAACCGTGAACTCTCATATATATATATATATATATATATATATATATATATATATATATAGAGAGAGAGAGAGAGAGAGAGAGAGAGAGAAAAAGAGTTTCCAGAAATGTCATTAAATAAAAATCTTTGTACCGTAGGCTTCGGCTACGCTGGTAAGGCAGAGTGGAAAGCTTTATTAATTTGATCTAATACGTCCGCAGAAGTTCACTCAAATGAAATGTTTACCATTCGCAAGTTTGTTCAGCGCACACATTTTTTTTCACACAATATATGGGACAACCACCAATTATTTACAGTAAGTTTGTTATTCTGAAATATTCAATAAACCAACGCTTGTTCAATTGAGAGTTCACTCTGTATAACGCCTTTGAAAGAGTGTGAATAATGGCATACTCAGGCATAGGTATGAAATGCAGGGCACCTGCTGAAAGGTGCCATTCTGAAAAAAATTGCGCATCTGACTTTTCGTGCAATAATCATGCTATATATATTAGATTTCAGTTGTGCACTGTGTTTCGAGAAATATGTTCAATATCTATGAAAATCAGTCAAATGTAATATATTTTGTTCAATTTTTCACAGTCTTTTCTAGCGGCATGCATCTTAAAAAGCTCAAATGTTTACCATTCGCAAATTTGTTCAGCGCACACATTTTTTTTCGCACAATATATGGGACAACCACCGATTATTTACAGTAAGTTTGTTATTGTGAAATATTCATTGAACCAACGCTTGTTCAATTGAGAGTTCACTCTATATAACGCCTTTGAAAGAGTGTGAATAATGGCACACTCAGGCATAGTTATGAAATGCAGGGCACCTGCTGAAAGGTGCCATTCTGAAAAAATTGCGCATCTGACTTTTCGTGCAATAATCGTGCTATATATATTAGATTTCAGTTATGCACTGTGTTTTAAGAAATATGTTCAATATCTATGAAAATCAGGAAAATGTAATACATTTTGTTCAATTTTTCAGTCTTTTCTTGCGGCATGCATCTTAAGAAGCTCAAAGATATCGATTGGAGGGGTAATCAAGTACACTAATATATTAACTTGTTATTCAGTGGAGTTAGGCAGTCATTTAAAATGTTCTATTGAGGCCCTCATGCGGAGAACTCACTGCAGCTTTAAGATTTAGAAAATGCAGCCTCGATTGGAAATTGCGAAATAATGAAACCCAACCGAATTCAGCGGAAAAAGCGAAACAGGAGCACCGATGAGCGCAACAATCAGAAGACCAGACGGGCGTCACTGCTTACGACACTGACTACCAAGGCGTAGTTCTCACGTCTTCGTTAGCGTATGTGCGCCATGCAAGCACTTCCTGCCCATCCACATATTGAAGTCGGCTGATAGTTGCTATAACGACGTTAACTTAGTCTGGATGTCTCAGAAAATACCGCAATTGCGCTCTTGCGCGTTTTGGTTGCTATTGTGGTTCCGCCACTGGACTTGGTTAAATTACCTAATTACGCAAGCGTTACTAATATAAGCCGCTTTTTTTAAATATCAACGCTGCAATAGATTGTTCGCATCAAGAACTTCAATTCTCTTATATGTCGTAACCACCCAAATCCGCCAATTAAAAATTATATTAATTTAGCGATCATAGTAACTGACCATGAAAAGAAAATAAGAAGACATGAAGACATCGAACATACACCGCCTTGCCAAGATTTTCGCAAATTTGGACACGTTTATAGAAACGCTCTCTCTCTCTCTCTCTCTCTCTCTCTATATATATATATATATATATATATATATATATATATATATATATATATATATATATATATATATATATATATATATATATTAGGGAAAGAAGTGTATATTTAAGGGCTCGTTTTTTCGTGTTTTGACACAGTATTAGTGAGATCTAACAGACAGTAATGCCAAGGAATGTACAGGTGAAGTTATTAGAACCAATGGACTGTAAATAAAAAGAAAGAGAAGTGGATGAGAAAATAACCAGCCGTGAGCACGAAACGAACCTACCACCTTCGAATAACGCGTTCGATGCTCTAACCACTGAGCTACCACAGCGGCCTTCTTTCCATCCACTTTTTTGGGTTTATATGTGAATTTAGAAGTAGGAGTGACAGTCAGCGCCATCTATAAGCCAAGCGACGAGTGTGAACCACTATTTTATGCGCATGTTTGGCGTCACGTAGCACGTGAACTTATTACGAGCGGGCAGCTGATTAATAGCCCCTCGTATACAACCTAATGACACCAAGTCTGCCAGTACGAGGAGACCCTCGTTAAATTAAATAAGGGTCGATAAGGGTATATATATACATATATATATATATATATATATATATATATATATATATATATATATATATATATATATATATATATATATATATATATATATATATATATATATATAGTTTTGAAAAATGTGTCTAATATTGTTTAAAGTGGTCCTGCCACACTTTTTTTTTGAGTATGGTCAGAAAACGCTGCCGATCAATAGTAGAGGCTCCCGACAACACGCGAGCCAAATAATATAGCGCAGCACGCGGCCTTGAATTCACAATAAATTATCAAAGCCAGTTAAAATAGCTTTCTATTCTCACGACAAATCACGGCTAATTAGCCCAGTAATTGATTGATTGATTTGTGAGGTTTAACGTCTCAAAGCCACCATTTGATTATGAGAGACGCCGTAGTGGAGGGCTCCGGAAATTTTGACCACCTTGGGTTCTTTAACGCGCACCCAAATCTGAGTACACGGGCCTACAACCTTTCCGCCTCCATCGGAAATGCAGCCGCCACAGCCGGGATTTGATCCCG
The DNA here is from genome assembly GCF_043290135.1 of Rhipicephalus microplus. Classification (NCBI taxonomy): domain Eukaryota; kingdom Metazoa; phylum Arthropoda; class Arachnida; order Ixodida; family Ixodidae; genus Rhipicephalus; species Rhipicephalus microplus. Next base: position 200,637,066 of record NC_134710.1, on the reverse strand, counting down.
TGACCTGTGAGTCAGCAGCCGAGTACCTTAGCCACTAGACCACCGTGGCGGGGCAATTAGCCCATTAAGCCCATCTATCAGCCATTGACTGATTTGAATATGGCATGCTTGGTTGTTACACAGGTCGACGCGAGAGGCCCTCACTTGTCCACGCGTGCGCGCGTGAGCGCACTGTAAAAGCCGCACATTCAAAGAAAAAAAGTGCTCAAGGTCACGAGGCACGAGTGACGTTTTTTGTTTGCCTCTCTCATCCCTCCCTGCTCAGCTTCCAGCGATTTTGTCGAACGAGAGAAGAGAGAATGTGATTGCAGCGTGTGACGAATCTTTGTAACTTCGCTCGTACTGGATAGATTCTTAAACGCTTTGCGGCGTTCAATTTGTGAGGTAATACACTTATAGAGTCGGTTAATTTCATGGTTACTCAAAACAGTGTTTCAGTGCCTTTTTAAAGTCAGGAAAAGATGCTATTTGCTCGCTGTTTTCACAGTTGGCCTTGCTGTAGCGGCGGGCATCTAAGAAGGTTGAAGACAACATTTAGAACAGTACTTAGGAAAGGTAAACTAATTGGCCTATTATTTAGTGAATTTTAGCAGTTACGTCAAACAGAAGAATCAAAGTCCTTGATACCAAACACGCATTGCAGCTTTGAGATTTCAGGAACGCAGACCTTATTAATAACTGCGAATTAATGAAATTCTCCTGAATTCTACGGCAAAACTGAAACCACCGGACTCAAGAGTGCAACAAGCAGACAACTACAATCACGTCACTGTTCAAAACAGTGGTTACATGGCTGCAGTTCTTGCCACTTCATTAACGCATGTGCGTCATGCGTGCTGTAGTTGCGAGCGCAGCTCTCACAACCTCCCAAAGAAGTCGGTTAATGGTTTATATAACAATGATCCCTTATTTCCATTGCACTCTTTCACGTTTCGGTTTCAGTTTCACCGCAGACTTAGGGAAAATTTTATTAATTCGCAGTTATTACTAGATGCCGCTTCAAAAAAATCTCAAAACGAAAATCGGTTTTTCGCATGAAGGACTCATATTCTTCCTTTTGACTTAACTGCCTAACTCTACTAAATAAAAAGGTAATTATTTTAACATTTCTAACTAATGTTTCAAACAAAATCTTGAACCCTCTTAAAATGCCGGCCATTATAGAAAATAGAACTGTGACGAAAGCGATCAAATAGTGCTTTTTTTCTGATTTATGAAAGAATATTGGACACAATTTTAGAAACACCCTGTATACAGGGTGTTTCAAGCAGTTTGTCCAATATTATTTAACAATCACCGAAGTGAGGCACCTGCGGGCTACCTGCGGGGTTTCGCCGCCGCGGTGGTCTAGTGGCTAAGGTACTCGGCTGCTGACCCGCAGGTCGCGCGTTCGAATTCCGGCTTCGGCGGCTGCATTTCCGATGAAGGCGGAAATGTTGTAGGCCCGTGTGCTCAGATTTTGGTGCATGTTAAAGAACCCAGGTGGTCGAAATTTCCGGAGCCCTCCATTACGGCGTCTCTCATAATCTTATGGTGGTTTTGGGACGTTAAACCCCACATATCAATCAATTACATGCGGTGTTCTTTTTACTTTGACAGAAGGCATGCACAGATATGTACAAACACTAATCACGACAGTAATTACAGAATTAAGACATTTAACTTTTTAACCAGTAGAAATAGCCGATCGAGTTCAATGGGCGAAATAAAAGTCTTCCTACGAATAAAGCTGCGTACATACTTCGATGATCGTGGAACAGGAAAGTTTTTGACGTCGCTGAATTTTGTCGGATCTGGCTGTACATTATTTGCGTCTAATAAATGGCCCAGTTCTGTGATTTGGTGACATCCAAAGTGAAATTGGGACAAATTGTGGTGGAGGCCAGCGTGACAGAATATGCCTAAAACGGCTGAAGGGCACTCTAGATGAGTTTGAAATGTTGGTTTTTTTTTAAACGTCAGTGCTGCGCGGAAGGCACAGCAAAGTCTCAGCGAAAGCTAGAAGTGACATATCAGAGCCTTTTGTGAACACTCATTAGATAACTGCGGCAAGCTCACTTACTGTTAGTACCCACTATGGCATTATTATTAATAATTTCTTGGTAGTAGGCAGGCGTTCGCTATGCTATTTTTTGTCATTCTTCTGAGAAGCGTGATTTCCGCTTAACACTTGCAAGAAATTTTGTACCCATTGTTCATGCGGTAGCTGATGACGATGAGGAATTATAGTGGAATTGAGTATGCGCCACAGTTAATAGGTGATCAAGAACAAGCTTTTGTAATTAGTTGAAACATTGGACGACCTACTCGTTCTGCTATTCGCATTGTGTGACGCAAGGTTATACTTTTGCTGTTCTAAAACGCTTTATTACTCCCATTGACGCGATTCCTTTCCCAACATCAAGCCTGCTTAAGGCAAGTTTGCGGAGAAGTCTCAAGCGCCGGCGTGGCTTGGTGGTAGAATACTGAGCAGGCGCGCAGCGGACCCGGGTTTAAGCCCCACTGTGTCCTTACTAAATTTTCTTTTCATAGTTTGTGCAATAGTGGTTATGGACACCGGCGGCGGCTGAGCAGTGGTAGAGGCGGACAACTACGGCGCTGCGCGTGACCCGAGTTGTGATCTCATAACAGCTTTCGTTGTAAAACGACGACGTCGACCAAGTAGCACAAACAGGGGGACCATTTGAATTCTCTGAGCAGGGAGTAAATCATTCGTTCAAAGGTAGTTGGAGCGTTACAAGGCCAAAGGGCATGACCTTCAACTGATATAGGTCATTGGGGGTGATGAATGCTGACTTTTTACGGCAATTTCATCTACCTCAATCTGCCATACAGTAGCCGGAACGGAGGTCTTTGGGGGGAAAATAGCGAGATCTATAGAGGCAATCAAGGGCTGTCTTACTTGTGGACTGGCTCGACACAAGAGCCCAAGGACTGCAGAATAGCTCAATGACGTGCTTGGCGAGAATTTTGTCGACGTCACTTTGAATAATGTGATGCTCGGCCACCAATACCTGATATGGACGTCTATGCGTAGGATGCTCATTAACAGTGTTTATGCGGTGGGTCACACCAGTATCTTTCCCCAATGGACGGCAGCTGATATTGAAAATGTTGGTATAGGACAGCAGAACCCGGTAGAGCTCGTCAGTCTGGAAGCAATCATCGACCTAATAGCGCTGTCAGAGCAAGTGTCAGATTGATGTTGAGCATGGGGGTCAGACATCATGAAAACACCCACCGCGTTGTTTTAAAGGTGCAGAGCAACGCCAAAGAGATCTATTGCGACAGCACTTGAGGTGTCAAACTAAAGTTGACACCTGGGAGGCACGTGGAGTTCCCTGCGACGGACATGTTGTTGGCCCGTGTGCTCAGATTTGGGTGCACGTTAAAGAACCCCAGGTGGTCGAAATTTCCGGAGCCCTCCACTACGGCGTCTTTCATAATCATATAGTGGTTTTGAGACGTTAAACCCCACATACCAATCAATCAATCAATCCCTGCGACAGACAGAATTCTGTGTGGTAGTGTAATGCCACAGTTGATGAGGACATTGGTGATAGGGGTCAGAATATAATAGCCTTCGTCATCTAGTGGTATTGAACCGAGCTCTACGTAGGTCAGTGTTTGTGAAAGGAGGCGCGCATGTCCCGTTGTGAACAGGCGACGCAGCCGTTGCGCAAGCGGTTCTGTTGTGGGCAAGTGTAGACGGAGCGTACTGGCCGAACTGTCTATGAGGCTGAAATGCATGAAAAGGAAGTCAAGGCCTAGAAGTACGTCATGGGGGCATTTATCAAGTACGGTGAAAAGTACAACTGTGTATCGATCCGCGATGCTTGCACGAGTGATCACATTCCAACGATAGAAGCTATTCCTCCATTGCCAACACGGAAGAAGTGAGTGGTTGCAGGTGTGAGAGCCTCCTCAAGCTTGCTGCGAAAATCATCGTCATAACGGAAAGGCGAGCGCCAGTGTCTACAAGAGCAGTCACGTGGGCGCCGTCTTATTGAACGTCGACAAGGTTCTGTTTTGTCTGTATGGTCAAGAGAGGTGTTTATGCCAGTCTGAGCGATGCAGCGCCACCTCGGGGGGCTGCAACACTTAGTTTTCCGTCTGGGAACCTCCTCGGAAGGTGGAGGAAGATGGTCGGCGGGGCTATGGAGAACGAAACTGGCGACGTTGGGAGGATGGAGAGCGGGATTATTAAGGTTCAGGAGGTTTCTGGGCAAAATGGTTGGGGCTGGTCTCATGATGATAAGCGGGACGAGCATGGAAGGTACGAGGGCAAGCTTGTGCAGGAGGACGGCAGAGGCATCTGAAATTGCGAGAAATGTGCCCAATTTGGTGACAAGAGAAGCAGACGGGCTTGTCATCGTGTGTTCGCCATGCGGTTGGATTACGGAACGCTGAGGGAGAGCTGGTCAGGAGCGGACGTGCAGGCATGTATTGGGCCTTGAAGTCGGTGTGGGCAGGCGGTGAAATAGAGCTACTTCCCAAGCTGGCGTTATCCTGCCGGACGACTGCTCTAATGAGGGGCAAAGTGATTGAAAGAGAGGGGTCAGGGGACGTCGTTCTACCATAGCGGGAGCGCCCACTTCAAGTTCTCGCCTGAGGAGTCGCTTCGAATTGTCACAGGTGTTTGGTTGACGATATGTGTCGAGACACGACGACGTCGCGGTGGTATTCGGAAGGCGCTGGAACTGATGGGAGATATGCCTGCTCTTAGTTTGGTGGAGCCAGCGGCATTCTTGAATAATGGCATGAACAGATGACACGTCGTTGAATACCAACAAGTTAAACGCACTGTCGGTGGCACCTTTGAGTAAATGCGCAGCTTTTTCAGGCTCGGACGTGTTCTCATCGGCCTCGCGGCATGGTGCGAAGAATCCTGAATGTAGCTTATGTAGGGCTAGGTGGAAGTTTGTGAGCGAGTTAACTCCTTCTTCACTGCTTGTTGATGATCAAACGGGTTTCCATAAAGCTCACAGATTTGTTCCTTGAAGCTGTCCCAGCTGGTAGTGTTATGTACATGGGTGTCAAACCAGTTACGATGGGTTCTGTCGAGATAAGATGACGTTCGTGAGCATGAGCGGGGAATCCCAATTGTAAGTGGCCCTGGCTCGTTCGTACAGGGATAGCCATTTGTCGACGTCCGAACCCTCGCGACCCGAGAACACGCGAGGGTATTTTAGGGTGGGAAGTGTCACAAAAGTTGTTGCGGCCGCTGGATTGGCAGGCAGGGCAGGAAGCGTGGCGACCGTAGAAGGTGTAATCGAATCTTCAGTGTCCATGTTGAAAGCCGCTAGCAAGTGCCTGCCTCGGGGTTTCGTGGTGAGGACGGGGATCGCACCACTGCACCAAATATGTTACGGGAAGGAGACCGACTCGGAAGAGTAGACACAGATATATTTACAGCCAGTTAAGCGAGCAGCGCCGGCAATACAGATTACCTTGCGCCAGTCTATCTTCTTCGTACCTTCGTCTCTATGCTACTGGTACGTAGGAATATTTTCTCTTTGCTTCTGAAGTCACCTGAGGCACCGCCATCATCATCGACGTAGGGTAGTAAAATACAGGGGTGTTTCCCCTCTCCCTCACCTAGCCCGAAGGAAACTGCAGGATGATCGGCCTCTTTCTGTGCAGGTGCTATTACAGCAACGTCCACATGCCTCGACAGGCCACAAGGCAATGAAAGCCCTGCTGTGTTTCCTGAGAAAGACAGGCTTGTATCAACGCCTCTGACATGCGGTAGAGTTCTACACACTGCAGTGAAATTACTCTCTGTCTCTCCCCCACCCCCTTTTTTCTTTTCCCTCTCTTCTCTCTTTCTTGTCTTTCTTGTCCCCTTCCCTAATCCCCCCATGTAGGGTAGCCAACGGGATGTCTTTCTGGTTAACCTCTCTGCCTTCTCCCTTTCGTTGCTTCCTCCTCCTCCTCAAATAAAGTAAATTGATTAATTCTTTGCGTTTCGGTGATTCGACGGCTTCTCTTTTCTGCAACACTGGATTGAGGCCAAAAATGGCTAAGATTCTTCTCTCTGCTATAGAGCAGAATCGTCGAACCAGCTGTGCCCATTCCTGTGCTTCGAGGATTTCGCCCACCGTATTGTGCACGCCTAATTGACAGATGCGTTTTGTGCTAGCAGTCATAAGAATTCCGAGCTACCTTTTGTTGTTCTTTCGAATGAGGTTGTTAAGCTACCTTTTTTCGAAGTTGAGCCAGTTGTGGATGGCTGCTACATAGATCATGAGGCTCATGAGGAAGGCATGAAAAATGCGAAGCTAATTGTCTTCTTTCGGGCCTCCTCTTCTATTGGACACCCTACTAATGAGTTTAATGAGCATTTCTGTTTTCTTCCTAATCCTACCTTACGTAGGCCTATTGGATCCATTGGATTCGATAACCATGCCCAACATGCGTATGAACTTGACTCTAGGAATGAGGTTTCTTTCACGTATGAATAGCCTGATGCCGACATCTTCGAGGGGCTTCCATGTCCTGGGCTTGGAACCACCTCGTCTCATCGGTCTATAAAGAATTAACTCGAACTTACTTGGGGAACATTTGAGTCGCGTGTTTTTCGGGTATGATTCAACCTCATTGACTGCCGATTAGGGACTCGCCTGAACTCACCCTTCACATTATTTGGTGCACCACACAGTTAAGTCACCTGCATAGACTATGTGATAAACACCGTCTATAGCAGATAGCTTTTCCGAGAGACATCTATTTGCTATGCTAAATATTAGCGGTGAAACAAACGCCTCTTCGATGCACCTCGAGAGCCAAGCTCGAAAACCTCTGTTGCTAAGTCTCCAATTTTAAGTGTCGCTTTCCGCCTTTTGAAAAAAGAGCTATTGTAATCGTGAAAGGCTGCACCCAAATTGAGATCCGGTATGGAATTCAGAATGTGTGCTTGAGATACGTTGTCACAAATGTTTTCGAAATATAAACCCGGAATAGCCCGGACGTCTATGGTTGGATTGTCGGTTGTTTGACACTTGATGAGATTCATTGCACCCTGCGTCGGCAAAGTCGGACGGAAGCCACCCATGTTGTACGAAAACAAATTTCTCCTCTCTACTTGGTCCGAAATACGTTTGTGAATAGCGTGCTTTGCAGCCTTCCCACGAATGACGTCAGGGAGGTGGGTCGAAGGTTTGCGAGTTTTGGGGGTTTTCCCGGCTTTGAAATGAGTAGCAAGAGTTTTTGTAATTGTGAAAGGCTGCGCCCAAATTGAGATCCGGTATGGAATTCAGAATGTGTGCTTGAGATACGTTGTCAAAAATGTTTTCGAATTATAAACCCAGAATAGCCTGGACGTCTCTGGTTGTATTGTCGATTATTTGACACTTGATGAGCTTCATTGCACCCTGCGTCGGCAAAGCTGGACGGAAGCCACCCATGTTGTACGAAAACAAATTTCTCCTCTCTACTTGGTCCGAAATACATTTGTGAATGGCGTGCTTTGCAGCCTTCTCCACGAATGACGTCAGGGAGGTGGGTCGAAGGCTTGCGAGTCCTGTGGGTTTTCGCGGCTTCGAAATGAGTAGCACTGACGCGAACTTCCAGGTCTTTGGAATGGAACCCTGCTTCCATACACAATTTATCTCTCCAGTGAGGTACTCGATGAAGACGTCGTCCAGGTTCCTAAGAGCCCTGTTGTAAATTCCGTCCGGACTAGAGGCATAACGAATATCTAGGTTGCGTAATACTGCCCCGAATTCGCTGTAGCCGAATGTCTCGTCAAGTGTTGGATCTGGCTCACCCTTGTTCGTATGATAGTTCGTTGGACGAATCATACCAAGCGGGACATATCTGTTTGCTAACCTATCAGCAATCATGCCTATGGGTTCCGACAGCTTCGTTTCATGAAGCCGATGCGTGCCTCCCTCAAATAGCCCATCCATCGGGGTTGGTACAACACCGCTTGCACATACAGCAGCCGTGCGGCTGACGAAAACGAGGCACATGCGTGTCAGTTTCTCTACAGAACTATCATAACTAGAAATTGTTTTCGGTGTTAATTCGCAACAAGAAGAACAAGAGTGCAACGAGCACGTTACAATGGCTGAGGTACGTTAAAATCCTGTGGCAATAGCGGAGACTGCAGGATATACTAGAAACTTTCGTGATAGGCTGATACAGCAGGGAGCTGTGCCAGAGGCTGTGTATACAAACATAGACTCTATGAACCAGTTTGTCTTGCTTCTTGCGCTTTAAGGGTGCAAGTCCCAATGAAAACTACAGAATTGATTTTAAAACAAATTGTATTTTACACATTTGGCATGATATCTGATGTGTTCAATTCAGTTTTTTTTTCAAGTGAATAATGCGTTTGCTGGCCCACCAGGTAAAGAAACTATTTTTTTTGCGTACCATCAAGTTCACTAAAATGAGAGCTCACTCAAGTTGACTAGCAGCGTCCAAATTTTGGTAGGACATGCCCCCTAAATGCTGCTTCTACACAAGTGTGTTTAAGCATCAGTGCTTCATGTTGCACGCAACAACAAGAAGACTTTGTGCATCTAACAAATTTCAGCTTTGACACAACGAAAAACAAAGGGAAATACATCAAGGCCCACGTCAGTGCAAGTAGCTATAAGGAGTTTAATAGAATAAATGTATATGAGGGATATATATCGTTACCCGTACCGAGCGGTGTTATCGTAACTTATCGTTTCCTCCTTCATGCTTGTTGGGGGCGGGGAGTTTGTCGTAAATAGGTGCCGGTTGCGATGACCGGCATTTTTTTTTCTTTGTAAGAACGTGTTCTGCAAGGCTCATCGGGCAGGACGGTACTCCACGTGCCGAGATGGTGCTTGTCGAGGAAGCGCCGCGGTCATGGCTGATCTAAATCAAGAATCGGCACGCTGCATTTGAAATCGAAGTGCAGGGTCTTAAGCCCATTAAAATAAAGGGAAGGGGGAACGGCGTGCCCCTATTTTTGATACTGGCGTGATAACCACATGATCTGCACAGCCACCTTCACGGGAGCCCTGCTTAAGCAAGAGCTCACGCACCGAACAGAAGAAGGTGCTCTATTTGCGTTCTTTTTGGTGTGAGAGTGCGCAGCCTAAATGTTTTGCGTGCGCTCAATATGTCACTGTTAGTTTTATATTTGCATAAATGCATATAAACTGCTGCAAGTACAAGTGAAAATAACATTGACGGGGTACTTGCGCTCCAAACACTTACGGAAAAGGGAAATGGTCGGAACTGTTTTCTCTATTCAGAAGAATCCATATTATTATGGAAGACGATTCCAGCAGCTGGGGCGGAAAAGGGGAAGCTTTTTAAATGGACGATGGCGTATTGACCAATATAACTCACTGAATGGCCATATGTAAACGAGCATCGGCAAAGACTATATAAGGGTTCAGCACCTAGCTTCGAGCAAGGCACTCCGCCAGCATCTACTGAAGATCAACGATGAAGACTCTGGTGAGTTTTGCACACTGACTTAGGTGTCGTGCTATCTGAAAGTACAGTAAGCATGCAGGGGATGAGAAGCCAAATGTGAAAGTGCAAGTCATGTGAGTAATTCCTCAAAATACGCCCCATGGCTACAGTTTCGAATTAATTTTGGGGGTCATTTGCATTTTGATAAATCTAACAACAAAAAAACAATTTCAACTTGAAGTTAGTCTAAAGTACAGGAACTAAGCTATCCGTAAGTTGAAAGCAGCATTGTCTGGCATTTTTAGCGAATATTCTACCGTATGATAAAAAAAACTCTTGTGATATAAGCTGCTGTATTTCTCCCTGCAGAAACTCTTTGTAGGGAGGCTCCACGGACAGTCTATTGAGATGATACATTGAGCTTTGTGAGCAGAAGTATATGAGTCCAGAGACTTTCAGCAGTCCTTTCGATAGCTCTTATTCAAAAATATACTTTTCTTAATTCTCCTTGAAGCAACGGATTTCACCGTTAAACAAGATGTAACTATGGAATCGCAGAGCAATTATTTTTACTGCACCTGGCACGCATGGCAGCGCGCGTTAGATAAATCTGATTCCATCCCCCCACAACCAAACTATCTTAGGCATGTGGTGATTTGGGATCATACGAAGAGATGCGCTTTTTAGTGGAAAGGTAATACCGCTAGCAACTAGGGACAGCGAGAAGACATGTTTCATCACTTCTCTACTTTGACCTTCTGTTAGAGTCAGCACTGTTGATTTGTCTCCGAAAACATCTACAATCCCGCTCAACCAGCCATTTTGGTGCTAAGAAATGCACTGTTTCGAGAAAATAAGCTGATGTGAAAATCAACGTTTTCTTCAGGACTTCACAGGCTGGTTTCTCTTCGTTTATTTACATTTATTTTTCGTGTCCATAGGAGTGGAAACGTTATCAAAACAAAATGAAAGAAAATCTAATCACAAAACAAACATACATAAAATATTAGCGATAACAATGAAGTAGTTCACATGTCAGTAACACTGGCGTAGCCCGAGAGAGATGAGAGTCAGTGAGTTCAACCCCCTTACCAAAAAAAAACAATTTTTATTTCGTGTGCCTATAGACGCACACACGTACAAATTCATGCTCGAACATGCATAAGGTATGGTTGACTCCCCCTACCAGAAAAAAATTACAGCATATCCCCGGAATAATTTATGATGAGTGAGCCGAAGCTTCGAAGGGTTTTATCGGTAAACCCTGAATCATCCGCTGGCCGCGTCTATCCATCCATCCATCCATCTGTCCATCCGTCCGTCCGTCCGTCCGTCCGTCCGTCCGTCCATCCATCCGTCCGTCTGTCTGTCTGTCTGTCTGTCTGTCTGTCTGTCTGTCTGGTCGGCTGTCCGTCCCTCTAGTGAACACTTCAAGTACCACCATCTCGCATCTTTACATCATATAATCATCATATACACGTTCCGTCATCCAGCGCACATTCCAAGGACTAAAACGAGAGGTGGCTACTACATACAGGAGACGTACGACCCATGTCTTAAGGAGTTTCACCCCTAAAACTTTTGGCAGCGGTACCGGTAAATAAGAGGCTTTTTGGCGGACTAAAATGTTTTCAAGTGATAAAGAGCCAGTGTTACACATTGGCAACCTCTTCGTTGTTCCGCAGTGCAGTTGCCCGTAGTCTCGTCAATTTTCTTCTTTTGTAATTTAAAGTATGACGGCTGTATTGAGAAAAAATATAGACAGAATGCAAATACATGGCATATGTAGCAGCTCAATTTCCAGTTTTGATGCTTCTTTCCACATGTACGCTATTATAGCACCTGTTTTTAGTCTGTTGCGTTCAACAGCTTTGGTAAGACGTCAGTGTTCTCGACATTCTCCTGTATTGGTTTATTAACACCTAAGTGCGAGTCTCCTTTCTTACTGAACACTTCAGTAAGCATTTTCATAATATACATTTGACACAGCTCGGAGTGACTGTTTGTTCCCTATATTTACGCATCACAAGTTGGCGTATCACAACTCATCTGGTAAATTTACATAAAAATGCCAAAATACTATCATCACCATCACCATCACCGTCATCGTAATCACCACTGACGTGTGGTAATTTTACCAATTTTCAGTGCATCTCCGTTGTCTTCGTGGTCGTTCTGATGACATTGAACGGAGTACTGGCTGGCTTCCTTGGAGGTGGTTACGGTGGATACGGGGGTGGATACGGAGGTGGGTTCGGTGGAGGATTTGGTGGTGGATACGGCGGAGGTGGTGGAGGAGTTGGAGTCGGCAGCAGCGTGGTGCTTCTTAAAAGTGGTGGCGCCGGCGGTGGCAAAGTGGTAGCTGGGCCGGCCTTCCTGGTGAAAACTGTGCACCACGTGAATAAAATTCACGGAGGAGGCTCACTCGTGGCCCACAGTGGTATTGGCGGCACAGGAGGAGGCTTCAGTGGTGGCTTCAACGGAGGATTAGGAGGTGGACTCGGTGGAGGCTTTGGTGGAGGCTACGGTGGATCCTACGGAGGTGGCTACGGAGGTGGCTACGGAGGTGGCTATGGAGGAGGAGGCTACGGTGGCGGATATGGCCTGAAAGGCTGGTACTAAAGATGGCAATGAGTGGCGCTTATGGTCAACCAAGAGGACTTGGTAAGTGTTATTACGATGTCCAGTTCAATAGTTATTTTTGTTTAGGGTTTGCTTGGTAGCAGAATTCAAACGCTATAAGAACGGTGTTGCATACTATTGACCATACCAGTAAGAGCATGATACATAATAATATACTGTATTTATAAATTTCCGTTAGATAATGGGGTTCCACTCATTGTGGCCGTAATTGACGCAGAATGTTATCGTTCGACAACTCGCAATTGAAATTCACAATGACCCTTAGTATTTTCACTCTATTGAAAAAGACATAAACTTGTTCAGTAAACTTTAGGAGTTCCCAAGGAGAGTAAAAGTAAAGAACTGAACCATAAATTATCGCTACTACGCCTTTCATAGAGGCAAACTTTTGTTTGTGATCTGATCTTTTCACGCCTCGTAATATTACTCAACATAAAGTAATCATGTGGTTTGTCTTGCGCATATCACAGCATCAGTGAAATGAATACTGATATATGGCCTGTTTTTTTCTCTTCTCCAGTGCAGCCTCGCAGTGCAGAGATTGAAAATCATCAAAGTGCCGCCAACTTCAAACATTTCTTGGAATATACGTGGTCAACGCAATTTGTTCCCATTCTGTAAATAAACACATTCAAAAAAATAGACAAAACCATTGTTACGTTACAAAACAAGTAACATTTTCCGACACCCTAGAGTGAGATGTAAAGTGAGGTGTTATGTATAACATGAGATACTTTCAATTTTTTTCTTGTGATCACTAAGGGTTATAAATCCTGAAAATTAGAAATGACGTTGGTAATCAAATTATATATATATATATATATATATATATATATATATATATATATATATATATATATATATATATATATATATATATATATATATATAAAGGTTATCAAATGATTTTATAAAACGTACGAAAGCATGTTCGGTATAGAGGTATAATGGAAATGACAGAGCATATTTAGCGACAGTGACACACGAGTCTGTGAACGCCTTTGTGTAACTCGATACGATGAACCCAGTTCTGTCTATACGCGTTATGCGCTGCACATGTGCTTTTACGTTGATCACACCAGCACTAAATGAATCGGGGCCGAGTCTGGATTTTGGGAAGCGTGTGTTTCAATGAGGGGTGAATTCGATGAGGCTAGATCACAGCGCTTGCAACACAAATCTGCTCCACCAGGTCTCCACGCGGTACGTGTTACAGATCTGTTTACAAGCAGATTTATGGCTGACCCGTTCACGTGAGAGGAGGTACAGCTTTGCTATGGCACCTCAGGCATTCGCATGGACGTACAATAAATATGTTCTTTTCAAATACCAGTAAGTCTACGACACTGTCCTACTTCTTGCCACCCTTACCACATCTCACCAGTCTCACCAAGCTGTGTATATACTTTAAAGTACTTAATGAAATATAGCGCATAGCGCTCCATCTTTTAACATTCCAGCGATGACAACTAGAAGTTTTTCAGTGTCGTTGTGTCTTGCGAAAAGGTTGAGCAAGCGTTGACTTTTGTATTGACGTTTTATCAGTAACTACTACATTTAAAGGTTATCAAGAAAGATGAGATATACTGCCGCACATAGTCTGTCCAGTTTTAGTGTAAAGAAACCAGCAATTTCACCCGAAATAAGAAGACTGTAGGCGATAGTGATGTCTGGAACAGCTATACAGAGGCTTGTATATTTATAGGCAACATATATTGCAGTAAACCTTCCCTTAACATTTAAAATAATGACCGTGGTGTTAGCACACACCAGCAACCAAGAAAAAACTTCCTGCGATGACCCCTAAAACTCGCTTACACCACTCTGGAGCAATTAACAGCAAATATAAATCAGTAAAGGCACTGAGTTGTCTATATACCACATTTATTTCTCTTAAGTTGATCTGCCTGAGAAGCTGGGTCGCTTGTTGCAATAGCAAATGCAGAGTGATATTGTAAAACGAACAAAGTTTCTCAGTATAGAGTACCGTTACAGCAAACGCACCGATTGCGAGACTGAGGCTGATCAATGATGAAAATACAATAATGAATATAGTAGGATAGAACTAAAAACGTGTGAAAAGTACCCGCCCGGGAGACCGAATTACCACAGCTGATAACATCCACGCCTTACAAAATAATCGCGTTATGTACTGTGCAATTGTCTCTCAAGGCGGTCCGCCGTTAGTCTGGCTTATGACATCAGTCTGGAGTATACGTGCTCATGTGGGGTAAGTTTGTGTGCATTCGCCTTTTTGAACGAAAGTATACTGCCGAATTCGAAATTGTAGCCGACTACACCGTTGCAGAAAGTGCTGCTAAGCGGGATATGCACTGAACATCACCATAAAACCCGTGGCGGACCTTATACGCCAGATGACCACCATTTTTTTCAATGTTGCTTTAGTTTAGACGTAACTTAAGAAATTGTGATGATAGGTTAATCAGTTCACAGGGCAATAAAAAAACCAACGTTCTAGCATTTAGTGTTTGTTTGTATTCTTGCACTGCGAAAAACAGTGGCTGTTTTAACCTTGATTTCTCAAAATGTTTTGCTTGGCTGTGTATGTACAAAAAATAGCTTAGTCTGAGCACTCCCGCTTTTGTTGTGTTCTATGATGTGAATCGTCACGCATACAGTCCAACGAACACAGGACGAAAAAATAGTGTAGACGGTAGGAGCGGCAGCGGACCACAGGCTTTTTTGGTCGCTGAATATATATGCAATATAAACATGTCCCCCCCCCCCCCCCCCCAAAAAAAAAGCAGAAAAGGCAGTGGGGAGGAAAGAGAGAGCATGAATGCGTGAAGCCCCTGATCGATTAAAGATGCACAGAAGATTGCTTTCCATGCTATTCATCTTCTCGTTCGGTAATTTCCGCTCTCTAACGCCCAAGCAGAAAGCTTGTTTTTCAAGTTTTACTAGGATAAACAAAAACCCTTTTTCCGCTTTCAGGTAAAAGAAAGGCATTGACTGTGAAGAACTAACTCGTGTAATGCTGTGTGTAGTTTAGAAGCAAGTACATTTGAAATGTTTGGTCAGTGATAAGAAAAAAAAAGCTGTTGGAAATGAGCGGGTTACCGTTGAAAACCGCTGAAATGAGGAGAGCTAACAAATCATTCGGATATCTAATCGTCTTTTACGTCATGCTCCCAAAGACGTAAAACTTATAGCCTATACCAATCCTTAATCACCCTAAAGTATGAGTATGCCACTGCCATTTGGAGCCCACCTCAGGCTTATCTAATAAATTTATTTCAGACACTGCAGAACCTTGCAGTATGATTTAGTCATTCATCATACTCGCACCATGTCAGTGTGTTATCATTGAAAGAAAATTTTCTCTATCAACTCTTTCACTTTGTCGTCCCAATTCCACCTATAGCTATATTCAACAATTTCTATTACCGCTCACGTAGTCATCCGGACTTCATCACTCGGTTGGCCGGCATATCTCATCGCTCCGGTAATGCCTTCCAAGTCACCCGTTCGCACAGCCACATCAAGTTATTTTCTGCCTCTTTCTTTTCACGGTCATCATATAAATGAAACGACCTTTCCCAAAGCATTTCCGCCATTACCTGCCCGACTTTATTCTAGCAAAGTGTAACACATTACCTGTCTCACAATTAGCCTGTGTATGCACCATTTGGTATAATTTCTCTACATCCACCTATTATACAACACCCCCTAAAGGGTCGTTAAGGTAATAAAATGAAAACGAAAATAAGGCAATGGTTCTCCGCTAATGCTACAATACGGTGTGTCGGCGCACAAAACCGGAAGCTATTCAGGATTTGTGTTTCTAAACAGTTAAAAGGTCTATACAAATGAACATAAGCGTCACTTACGCAGTCATCACCTATTGCCTCAATATAAAAAGCTTCTAACCCCTCACGCGCTGATCTGTGCTTGCTACGACTTAGAATGTTTATCTTTCTGAATAATGGCTCGCATTCTTTATATTAAATGCAATTAGAATGCAATTTCACTTTTTCTTTTCTTGTGATCGACGCAGCATGCTCCCCTTCGCATGCATTCACGCAGCGCCTTTTGTAGCCCCCATATGATCGTCTGTATGTGCATCAGCGGAATTTCGTAAGCCACTCCTCTGCGGATATCCTGAACGTTTGGGCATGCATTTTACTGTAGCCGCTTTATCATGCTGCGTACCAGCCGATCCTTGGGCATAAGCTGCCCGCTTTTGTGGCACACTCACAAAAAAAGAAATTCTTGGGGGCCATGCCTATCAGTACTGTAATTCACAATATGGAAACTTGGTGAAATTGAGTCTATGCAGAAATTTTGAGCTATTCTTGATTTCATCAATGATTTTTTCAACATCAGTTTACAGCCTTTTTATTTCTTTTAATAAAATACTTTTCTCTCTATTTGATGCAGCGTTGCCAACGCTTCACTTGATCATATAAGGCACCCTGGCAGCCGACAATGGGCACATCTTTCTGCCAGGTCGTCGCAGATGCTTTTACCATTTTCAACGAGCCATGCTCAGTTCTTCTCACGGCTCTGATGATTTCTGACAAAAAAAGTTCGGTGGTACCAGGCCGAGGGTGTACGGTAGCTGGGAATCCGTTGCCATGCCAATTTTGGTCAACAACTCGCAGACAATCAGCGCGGCGAGGCTCCTTCTACCTCTCACCCGTTCAGACTTTTGGCAACATTTACGCTCAGACTTTTGTCGTTTGAAGATCCTTCATGAAAACACCATGAACGATTGTTATGGAATAATATGCTTTTGTGCAATGATACAAATACCTTAATAGCCAGTCTTTGTCTGAATCTTGACTCACTTTTTGCCCCGAATGGTCCGTTTGTAATTTCGATGTGTGGCCCAAGATGTCGTGGTCCTTGACAGACTGTTAACCTTTCCGAAACCTTTTGTGCGAACTGAAAGTCTGGCTTTGTTTGATTGCGTCGTCACCATAGGTTTTGAAGCATTTTTAGTGCGTAGCTCCACCCCCTTTATTATTTAGTCTCGCACAAAATGAGAGGCGTGACTAGAGCGCAATTGGCTTCTATTGAGATGGGTAGGCTAATTATGATCCAAAAACTGGTTCAGTTTTTGTCTTAAATACGGTGAAATAGATACCTTTGCGCAAACTGTTACGTGTCGTCAACAACTGGAAGCAGGCAAACAAAAGCGCACTTGTTTTGAAGCTGATACCATACAAACATCACCGTCTGAAGTGCAGCCTTACCAGGTGAGGTTGCCGACTACCACTTAAATATTGAAGGGCACTTTGCGAATTCCAAACTGTGTTTGGCGAAAGCTTGTGACCACTCGACTGACTATGCTATGACTTTTTTGTGTATGTATATATTTAGCGTTCAGTATAGCGTTTTATATCGGGGGAATCCGCAATATTGGGGCGCTTCTTCGAACCACTTGGCGTGGAATCAGTTCCGCTTAAACCGCAAGTACTGTTCGTCAGTGAATACAAGCAGTAAACTTAATAATAATGAAAGGTTCGTCGTTACTCCTAATAATATTTTATTTGGCTGAGCACTGATGTCAGAATACCGAACAAAATTTACGCGGACGTTCAAGTTCGCGAAACGAAACAAATGACATAATTATGGGTCTGTATTATGACGATGGCAGATATATGTGGGCACGGATGGAAGGCCCAATCAATGGATAGACATCGGCATGAGACATTGTGAGCTTTCGCCATTATGTTCCCAGAACTGCTGAGACAGACCCTGTTAATGGCATAGCCGAAGCCACAATGATCTCGCAGTTGAAGCCGGCTGAAAGCAGCCTATTAATCAGATTATGGAAGCTGTCACACATGGTGTGACAGCTTCCATAATCTGATTAATCTGATTAATCTGATCGATGACATGGTGTGTGGGCATAATATAGTAAAGCTGATCTCAGTGGCCAACTTGCAAGTGCCCTCCTAATTACATTCTAATGCACATAACTTCTTTCTGCTTATTGTAACATAACTAAAAGGGCGGTTTCATATGCGGAGCATCCCTTAGTCGCAAAATATCGCGCTTTGGCGTCGCCAGCAATGCCCACACCCACACTGCACATGCTCGGGTATCTTGCCGGCGCAGGAAGACACCTGCAGAGCTGTCGCTCCAGGAGCTATTAAAGGACAAGACACCACCATACGTTCAGCATGCCGGCCGAGCAAGCGCAGTGGGGGTGCGACCGCTACCCCGTATACTCCTCTCCTTCGAGCGCGGGTGGTGTGTATACAGGCGGCGAAGCGCGTGTTAGGTATTTAGTCAAGGCGTCTTTACTAGGTTTTCGATTGAGTTGACGCTTTGCCAGACAGGAGTAGATGTGATGGAAGCAACAGTACCTTGAACCAGAAGTGGGGCACAACCCAACATCAGCGTCCCACCACTCGTTGTAGGCAAGGCTCCTCCTTCATTGAATAAATAAGAATGGTAAAGACGACGTAAAGTTAAGCATTTATAAACCATAACCGATGACGCAACAATGACGCGATACCCCCTAACACTCGGCGAAGCACTGACTTAAGTTCCCCCCGTGGGATGATTCGGGCGGCTTTTTTGTGCGCCATTTGCGTTCTTGTGCATTTGCTAATATTATCAAATAAAGCTTGTCAGAATTCTGCTCACTTAATCAGCGTATGCCATGTTTATTTCCGTGTAGATAAGAAAGAATGAATTGTCTAAATATTCCATGGTCTTACGTATCCCTTGGTCAGCAAGCTGACGACTCACAGAGCAATAAACAGCGGCTAAAATATGTATTAGGAATGCAGACGACAACGCCAGATACTATGAATATGTCCGGCCACTGAATCTAAAAGCAACTGTTAAAGGAGATGAATGTCACTCGCAAATAAAGGCCTAACGAAGACATGAAACTGGCGATCGTCACTCTGGCAATGTCTTAAACTTTATACTCATCAATTCATTCAACGCACTCTCTGCCGTCAAGAATTGACGATACCCACTCACGTGCAGACGATCATAGGTGGGCCAAATGATGCAGCATGAATGAACGTGTACAGGAGCATGCTGCATTAATTACGAGAGAAAAGGGAACATGGCCGCTCAGTTACGTTGATGCATGAGATGCGAGCCAGCATTCAAAAAGATTAAAATTGTGGCAGGAGAAAGCACAAAATAGCGAAGCCCTTTATAGTAAGTGAATGGGTGATGAGTGTGCGAGTACCACTTACGTTGCTTTCTGTTTCGCAAAAAATTCGCAGATGCCACGTACAGTAGGAATCAATGATATCCAAAACACGAATGAGGAAGGCTGATGTGTCCCTTTAAAATCAGCACAACATTACGAGATGAACGTCATTAATGCCGTACATGACTTATCTGTCAAGATTATTATGTTTGGACGTGTCAATCACCTTGGTCGTGCGTTTGCGTCACATAATATCAAATTTGGTATATGTGAACCTAGCGAAACGACCGCGAGTGCATCATGACTGTAGCATGAATTTATGTCTTACATGACACGCATATCATGATTATCTTGTTTGGTCATGTAATTTATCTTCGTCACCCATTCACACCACGTAATACTGAATTTGGTATATGTGAAGCTAGTGAAACGGCCGTGAGTGCAACATGAGCCTAGTATGTTGTCATGTTCTTACATAATACGCATGTCATGTGTATCATGTTTGCGCCAGTCATATACCTTTGTCATTAATTCACGTCACGTAACACCAAAATTGGTATATGTGAAGCTAGCGAAACGACCGCGAGCGCATCATGACCGTGGCATGTATCCATGTTATTACATGACACGCGTGTACTACAGGCATGTCATGCTTATTGTGTTAGGACGTGTCATTTACGTTCGTCGTCCGTTCGCGTCATGGTAGTAAGACGATGGCGTTCCAGACACTGCGATCAGGCTCAACTCCGTCTTTAAGGTATAAGGCAAAAAAATACTTGTTTATTTAGCTGCGTTCGGAAGCGCTCTGCTGTCACTTGAGCGTCCCCGCGTCCCCCGCTCGCACTCTTCTTCTTTCTCGTTTCCTTGTCCCAGCCCAGAACGTGAAAAATAATCAACATTCTCGGCCGCGCAAAGTTAAACACATAGTTCAAGTGGGTACAGTCTTTGTATCGGCCTGATCGCAAGGTGACCGCCTTGCAACTTGATCTTGCAAGAACGAATGAGAGCGTCTGCACTGCGGTACACTTCCGTGACCCTTGCAAGCTTCCATAGCTGGCGTGGCGTGTTGTCCGCATGCACGAGAATGATGTCCCCTTGCTTCAATGCTGTATTTGATTTCGTGTCGGCAAAGTGTACAGATCGTAATTGCAACAGGTATTCTTTTTGCCAACGCTTCCAAAAACTTTCAACCAGCAGCTTCCTGTAGTGGTGTCTGCGTATGGCGTCTGATCGTTTGGAATTACTGTTGACTTCGTCAGCGGTCGCGTACGGTATGGAAGTCAACCTTCGTCCAAGGAGAAGTTCGGCTGGCGTCAAAGTGCAAGGTTCTCCTGCATCTGTCTCAATGAAAGTCAGAGGCCTAGAGTTTACGACTGCTTCGACCTCCGCCAGCACTGTCGATATTTCTTCGTAGTTCAGACGAGCTTTGCCGATAATTTTTCGCAGCGGAAGCTTCACTGATCGTACAAGGCGCTCCCACCATCCACCCCACCAAGGAGCATTTGGTGCTATAAACTTCCGCGAAATGCCGTTGGTGCTGAGGTGACCAGCGACGTCCTCTTCAGAGAACATTCGGTGTAGCCGCTTTATGTCTGCCGATGTCTTGTGAAAGCTTCGTGCGTTGTCAAAATAGATCACCCTAGGTAATCCTCTCCGAGCTGCAAATCGTCGTAGGCACAGCAAGAAAGCCTCGGATGTCATTTCCGAGACAAGCTCGAGATGCACGGCTCTAGATACGGTGCACGTAAAAAGTGCAACGTAGCACTTCGTTTCCCCTTTCTCCGTGCGTGCATACAGAGGGCCCGCGAAGTCGACTCCTACAACTTCGAACGGGTTCGTTGGTGACACTCGATGACTTATTAACGGAGCAGTCTCAGCACTTCCTGGGCCCGCACTGAAACGCTTGCATATATTGCAGCCATGCAGCACTCTTTTTACCAAAGAGCGAGCTCGACAAATCCAGTAGCGTTCCCGAAGCTACGTAAGTGTATCTCTAACTCCTCCATGTAGGACTTGAAGATGGGCTCTGTTTTCCAAAAGTGCCGAAAAGTGTTGGCTTGACGGCACTATGATTGGGTGCTTGACATCTTGTGTGGAATGCATGAGGAATAAACGGCCTCCAACCCGAAGAATTCCATTTTTGTCTATGTAAGGGCGTAGTTCAGCGATTCGAGATGTAGACTCGATTGGTTGGACGTTGGTCAAAGTGGTGAGTTCTTCAAGAAAGCCTTGGTCTTCTGTACATCTTATGCAATACTGTTCAGCGTTCAGGATTTCTGTTGCCACGAGATGTCCTGTATGATTACTTCTTTTTCTGCATCGGTCAGTAAATCTGAAAATACACGCAGTGACTCTGAATAGGTGCTGAAGCCTGCTGTACCGTTGAATATCAATTATCAGAACTGAGAAGCATGTCATTAGTGCGACGTGGACTGTTGTAACTTCACCTTGGGTGGCTTCCGCTATGTCTAGTTCACTGAACTGTAGGGGCCATTCAGACATCGGTTTAGTTAGCCACTCGGGACCATGCCAACATTTTGAGCTGCACAGCAGTCTTTCAAGCGTCGCGCCACGTGTGAGTAGGTCAGCCGGGTTGTCCGTTCCAGGACAGTATCTCTACTTTGATAGATCTGTAGGGCACCTAATTTTATTGACTCTGTTGACTACGAACTGTTTCCACTTTTTGACGTCACCTTTCATCCATGACAACACAATGGCGGAATCTGTCTGCATCGTGTAGTCAACTTGAACATTCCTCAAAGAGCTTTTCACGTATGCCAGCATTCTTGAGCCGATTAAGGCAGCCAGAAGCTCTAATCGCGGCAGCGTTGTCTCCTTAATGGGTGCTACACGGTATTTCGCAATCAACAGTATCGGCTCCTCAGGACTTGATACGACGTATATTGCTGTTCCGTATGCCGCTGGACTGGCATCGCAGAAAACATGTACTTGAAGGACATTGGGCTTCCTTGCTCCGCCACCCAGATAGCGAGGAACGACGACGCCTTGCAATTGCGGCAGCTGGAGGACCCAATCATTCCATTCTTTTTGCAGGTCATTGGGTAGTACTTCCTCCCAGCCAATTCCTCGTATACACAGTCTTTGAAACAATATTCGTATGGCAATAGTATATGGTCCTACAAGTCCCAACGGGTCAAATATTCTTGATGCTGACTGCAAGACAAGTCGTGTTGTATTCGTCTGTGCTGTCAAGAACAGGAGTAGATTTTCAACCGAAAAGTTGAATTCATCCTTTGCAGGATTCCAAACCAAACCCAGGACCTTGACCGACGTTTTGTGAAAAACGACCATCTCATTACTAGTAGATTCCACTTGATTTTCAAGCGTGCGCATAAAATTTGCTGAACTTGTAGTCCATTTTCTCAATGTCATGCCGGCCGATTTCATTATTGTGCGCGCTTCTCGGCATAGTTTAGCGGCTTCCTCTTCTGTGTCGGCACCAGTGACTAAGTAATCCACGTAAAACGACTCGGCAAGAGTTTGCGCTGTTTGTGCCATGACAGCCGGTGCTCTTTTCACGTGGTAGAGAATAGTTGCTGTGAGCAAAAATGGGCTACATGTAGCTCCAAAAGGCACTCGTGTCATCCTCCACTCTTGCAGCTTGCCCTTGGATAAATCTCCTTCTGCAAACCAGAGAAAGCGGAAAGCGTCTCTGTCGTCCTCCCGAATCGCAATCTGAAGGAATGCCTTTTCTATGTCCGCGATAACTGCCACCGGGTGCGTTCTAAAGCGTAGCAGAATTTGCACGAGGTCTTGGTATAAGTTGTCACCCTTTTCAAGGCAGTCATTAAGGGACTTGCATCCTTTGGCATGTGACGAAGCGTCAAACACCACTCTCATTTTCGTCGTCAGTGCTTGTTCACGCATGACTTCCTTGAGCAGTCCTTTCCTGGAGTCGAGACGGTTGACAAGCTTGTCCAGTCGAGTAACGGCTACTTGCCTGTTGCTTGCAAGCTCGAAGTTATCCTTCCAAGGGAGGGTCACTTCATATCTTCCGTTTATAAAGCTAATCGTTTGCTCAAAATGCCTCATTGTTGCTCATTTCAGGTGGCTTGTTTATCGTGTCCGTAATTCCTATGTTTTCAAGTTCCCAAAAGGAGCGCAAAATCTCATCGGAATCGGTAGCTTGGGCTTTTAGCACGCACACCATCATTTGTGAAGCAGTTGGTCGGGACACTAAGTGCGATGTGCTTTCCTGGAAGGTCCATCCAAGCTTGGAGTTCAGTGCGATCAATGATTCGTTGCCTTCGCACCGTGAAACTTCGACGGTGAACACTTTCCACATCTTGTCGGACCCGATAAGTACGCTGATGCCACTCTTAGTTATGATAGATAGATGTTGGAGCTCATCGGCAACATCGTTTCCCAGCTTCTTGAAAGACGCAACGGAGGCTACGTCCATTGCAGTCTCTGCGATGTCTTGGCAGATGCTTGGGATCTCTATTGCAGTTAAGACTATTTCCGCGTCGGAAAACTGGCTTCGCAGTCGTAGTTCTACTATGCGACGCCTCTTAGCCTCTTGGTCCGATGTATTTGCGAAAGTATTGAAGGCTATTCGAATTGCTCCCACGCTTTTCAGCTTGAGGTGCTTGGACATATCTTCAGTTATGAAAGTCCTCTGACTGCCACCGTCAAAAACGCCTCGTATGTAGCGGCAGGTGTCATCATTCATGGCCCATGCTCTGAACGTCTGAAGAAAAACGCAAGTGATAGAGCCTTCCTTGACGGGTCTTCTTCCAAGTGATGCGCAGACTGTCGTAGTTTTTTCGTAGTTCTTGTTAGCATAGTCTGACTTCCGCGAACACCTATCGGGATCGCACATGCTTCTAGCGTGTTTAGCTTGGCATCTGGAGCAGGAAATCCTCTTTTTGCAGTCCCGTGCCCGATGTTCTTTGGTGGTGCAGCGGAAACACCTTTTGTCGTTGGAAAGCAGTTCCTTCTTCTGCGTCAGTGACAAGTCAGCTGTGCAGGCTTCCGAACCGTGATGGCTGGACGAGCAGAATACGCAGTAGTCCTTTTTTTCTCGTACCGAGTTGCTGTGAAGCACAGATGACGTCGGTTTCCCACGCCGAGAGTACGTCGACTGACTGGCCACGGGGAGTGTTCCATGTTCTCGTCCTTTGGCATCCTTAAAATCACTCTTCTCCAGGCTGTCCAGCTCGATACACAGGAAGTTGAGCACACGGTCCAGTACCACGGGTGTAGCTTCAGCTCTCGAGTCATATGCCAACTGGACGGCACATGATCGATGATACTGCACGACTATATCCCATGGAAGAGCACGCAGTAGGATGTCGCAGAGCATTGACAAAAATGACGACTTGTGTTCACCCAAAGTCTGTAAGCCTCGGATATTCACGAGAACTTGGTCGTACAAGCTGCGTAGCGCTTTGGTGTCACTCGATGAACGGACAGGGCTTAACATCCGTAGCTTGGCAAAATATTCTTGCTCCAGGCGCGTCTTGTCCCCAAATCGCTTATGTAGCATTTTTATGGCGTCACTGTAGTAACTTTCTGTCGTCGAAAGGCCCGCAATTACTGATGCAGCGCCTGCTTTAAGATACAGTCGCAGGTAATGAAACTTCTCTGTGGCAGTGATGCGATTGTTACTATGAACAATTTGGTAAAATTGTTCCCAAAATTTGGTCCACTTGCACAGGTCTCCAAAAAAAGGAGCTATTGTGAGTTTAGGCAATTTAACTCCAGTTCCGTCTGATGGTGCTGCGACTGTCTGGGCAACTGTTTCTTGAGTTCCGGTCGATGTCCTTAGCATGCGATCTTTCTTGCTGAGAATCTCTGCGAGAATGCGCGTAGCACTGTCCTCGTATTGTAAGACAGCGTTGTACTCGACTTCGAACTCCTCGTCAGGTATATGCGGCTGAATTTCGTTGTTCAGGTTTTTAAGCTATTCGTTATTAGCCTTCAGCCTCTCATATATGAAGTTGAGCTGGTCATAGGAGGCAGAGTCGTTAGCGAGGAGCTCACTTGCCTGGTTTATAATCCTCGTGTTCTGTGCTCGTCGCGACGTCCGCTTCGAGTTCAGTCGCTCCATGCCACTGCAGTTGACTGGTAGCCATTCGTAGGGTCCTGGTTTTCAATTCCAGTTCTTCGGCACCAATAATAAGACGACGGCGTTCCAGACACTGCGATCAGACTCAACTCCGTCCTTAAGGTATAAGGCAAAAAAATACTTGTTTATTTAACTGCGTTCGGAAGCGCTCTGCTGTCACTTGAGCGTCCCCGCGTCCCCCGCTCACGCTTTTCTTCTTTCTCGTTTCCTTGTCCCAGCCCAGAACGTGAAAAATAATCAACAATGGTATATGCGAAGCTAGCTAAACAGGAATGAGTGCATCATGAGCCTGGCATGTAGTCATGTTGACATTAGACATGCACGTCATGATTTTGACATTAGAGTCCATCACTTATGTTCGCGATGCAGTCATGTCATACCACACCAGTTTAGCAAAATTTCAAGTGAACGAAACCACCGCAAGAACAGCAAGAACATAACGTAAAATCATGACATTCATGACATACATTTCATTATTTTCATGTTATGACTAGTCACTTATGCTCAACATGGAGTCATGTTATGCCTTAGCAAGTTTCATATAGATACCATTATCGAAACAGCCAGGAGAGCTAAAAGTTGTCAGGGGCTTGATAGATAGATAGATAAATAGATAGATAGATAGATAGATAGATAGATAGATAAATAGATTGATAGATAGATAGATAGATAGATAGATAGATAGATAGATGCGCTCATTGTCGCTGAAGTTTGCTAAGAAATGCTTCGCATTTCAAAGCAATGTTCTGCGCAAATTTTGATAATGGGAAGGTGTAGTAGCATATATCTTACACACACACACACGCACACACACACACACACACACACACACACATATATATATATATATATATATATATATATATATATATATATATATATATATATATTGGAAGGCGCCCCGTCAAGAAAACGTACGTCGATGCACAATATGAAAGTAGTGCCGCCTGTCCTACCAATATACTAAAAACAGCAACTGGAGCCATATGCATACATACACACACATATATATATATATATATATATATATATATATATATATATATTTATATATATATATATATATATATATATATATATATATATATACATATATATATATATATATATATATATATATATATATATATATATATATATATATATATATATATATATTGTTTGAAAAGATTCTTTAACGTGCACCTAAATTTAAGTACACGGGCTTCATGCAATGTAACCTCCACAAAATATGCGGCTTGCGGCTGCCTCCACCTGGATTGGACGCGCTACCTTGGGTCTGCATTCGATGGTCATATGGGGTTAAAGGAGTCGTTATACAAAAGTGTTGCAAAAATATTTGAGCAGGGCCAACAAGCAGGATAAATCATATGGTGATAAATTTTTTGACGTTTATTTATGTGCTAAAAGAACGACTAGCCGACGGCCACATGCATTTTTCGTATTGTTTGCTGGTATATTGCTTAGTTCAGCTCACGAAATGAAGCACAAACAGCACACACACAAGCACATGCGTCAACACACCTATTGCAACTGGCCGAACCAGTTGTCGCGCATACACCATCAGTACCGGTTTTCTTTCTTGTGTAGCCATCTTGATCTTCCTTACATGAGTTATGTAATTTACTCATAAGCTGTGTCATACTTCCAAATATTCTTGTTCCTCTTCGCGTAGACGCTAGGCCTAGCTTTCTTTCCCTG
This sequence comes from Rhipicephalus microplus, assembly GCF_043290135.1. Lineage (NCBI taxonomy): Eukaryota > Metazoa > Arthropoda > Arachnida > Ixodida > Ixodidae > Rhipicephalus > Rhipicephalus microplus. Next base: position 200,610,082 of record NC_134710.1, on the reverse strand, counting down.
GGAGCGGCCCACTACGTACTATTGTACGCCCCCGAACAACATCTATAAAGTTTTTTTTTATTTCCTTATATTCTTTTCGCATTAGCTTCGCACGACGTCTATGCCCATGGCACGTGGGATCTGCCGAACTTTTTTTCGTCAGTGAGCTCATCTGGATAGCTATGTGAACAGATCGCTCCATAGTATAGAAACCTAGCGAATAAACAATGATGCAACACATAATTTGCAGTGCTTGTAGTAAATAACCAGAACAAAAAGGCTTCAAAGGAACAGAGAAATCAATGCCACAAAGATGTGGTAAGTGGCCACATAAAAGCTCTTCCGTCGTTGGACCCTGTAGGTAAGAAGAAAAACAGATTAAGTTTATCGGACAGGTGAATATGGCACAATGAAAGAGGAGAAATAGTACCGCGTGACACCATACAGCTCCCTCATAACTTCGCTATACAGGGCATGACAAGACGACTCTCCATGATCCCATATTCAACGTAGCTTGCCTTTGTTTGTGCGGTATCATGTGAACACACCACTTGTACATGCAAATCTTACATGCTAATCTTACAGGTGTAGGTGATTATATCAAAGGAGTACATAATATTTTGGCACCTTCCTTGCAGGTTTATTACATATCTTCACTTTTACATTGTTGCTATGACTGCTGTGGCCCAGCCGTAAGCGAGATAGCCCAGGCTGCGCTAATTTTGTGTACGAACAGATTTATAAGAATATATTCATAAACTGCGCTCGCCAATTTTGTCATGTGCACCATCACGACATATTGCATAAACCTGTGGTTGCTTACGACACTCTGTTGGTGGAAAGGGGGGTAATGACTGGAATGACGTCTCCACAATCGCTCGCTTGTCTGATGGGAATAAATCAATGGTCTTGAGTTTGCCTAACTAGAGAATGTAGGAACAGCCAGAAGAGGTGCATTGCATGATGCATGGTAGTTAGGCACATATGATCGGCCCACAATTTTTGTTCAAGTCACTTCGGTGTATCTTGAAGACGACAGACTTACATGCGCGTATTTCAGTGGCGGTTATCCCTTTATTGCGATAGCTATTATATTAGCAATCTCGGCTGGTTTTTGTAATCATCGCAGCCGCCGCCATCATTCACACACACACACACACACACTCACACACACACACACACACACACGCGCGCACACACACACACACACACACACACACACACACACATATATATGTATATGTATATATATATATATATATATATATATATATATATATATATATATATATATATATATATATATATATATATATATATATATGTACGGTTGCCGCGCTTAGAGTTACGGTATATGCTCCCTACGGGAGCAGAGTTGCGCATAGGTCCGCCATTAGGTTCAACAGATGTGTAGCGAAGCCACTTGTCGCGTGCGCAGGAGAAAAATACGGAGTGATATTCCGACGTGGGCGGCGTGCGGCAGACATGCGCACGCGCTGAGCAAGATTACACTGTTGCAGTGAGGTGGTATATTGCTATAGGTAGCAAAAATATTAAGGCCCGTGTAGTTAAATTTAGGTGCATGGTAAAGAACACCAGGTGGTGGAATTTTTTGGAGCCCTCCACTATGGCGTTTCTCATAATGATATGATGGTTTTGGGACGTTAAACTCAACAATTACTTAAACGAGATGAAAATGATTTCAAAAAGTAACTAATTCGTAATAACACCACAGCGTGGTTTTTACACCAGACGTCCGATGCACAATGTTTCTGCAATAACGATATTGTGATTGCCTGGTTCATTTTGGCCCCGGTTGATGGCACCACCTACCCAGTTTGTTGGGGGGAGGGGCCTCACACGTTTGTGGCTTCGATGTTCTGGCCATTTTAGCTCTGGTAATCCAGCTCAATTGACGTAATCAGTATTGGCGCTCACACCTCAGCTTATTTTGACCCGATGTTTGGAGTCTGCGCAATGCAGATATTGCGAGTTTCTACGAACGAAGATGGATTTGTGAAACAGCTCCGCAAACGTAAAGCCTACCCGGCTGGTAGTTTACGTTACGTAAAGGTATACGTTCTGTAAAGACCCCCTTATGAGCAGTTTTTATCTATCCGGAAAATGGTAACGCATGCCGCATACGTACAAGCTAAAAGCCCCTTATGGTGGTCACGATGAGACTGAAGCCGGTGCGGGCAGTGAACTCCCGGGTGCCGCACCTTCGTTCACGTAAAGTTGGCTTTGCCGCGTCAATTTAAACACTTGACGTCACTTTGCACCACGTGACAGCGCTCGCCGAATAGTGGCGCCAATGGCGAAAGGAAAAGGTATGCACAACTCTGTTACCTCAAGGTAGCATATACAGTATCTCTAGCCGTACTATCGCGGCAACGATAGCACGGCTAGAGATACCGATCGCGGCCACCACAGCAGGGGGGAGATTTTACGAGCTGCACTCTCAAAATGAAAAAAAAAAGACGGTTACAAAAGTCCACCTGCAGTGGTCATGTTCTCTTGCACCAGCGTTTTGTAGACTTACGTGACATCAGATTTAATATAGTGGACTGCCAGCCTCACTTCGTATATCAATGCCGTCAGTACGCACGGGCATTGTTGTGGTAATCTACTGTGGCCGCGCTGCAGGAAACTTGGTTACTTAGCAAGCGCATGTTTACCGCTATTAATATATCATCTAAAAATGCTAGCCTTGCTTCGTAAACAATCTAGCATGTTGCTATCGCACTCATGGCTTCACCCTTTTGGAGAAAATGTGACTTTTTTTATCTTCCCCTTTTTCTCTCGCCGATCTATTGCCTTTTGCAAGGCAAAAAAAAAATCCTTGTCAACTTTTCTGCTTTAAGCAGTTCCATTTCCTTTCTTGATTCTTTCCTATTCAGTAAATTGAGCACTTTGTAAGTATAAATATGTAACCTTATCACGTATCTCAATTGATTGACAACAGTGCAGTATGTGGTAACCGCAGTCACTCAATTTAGAGCTGTAAGCCAAGAATTAGAGGCAACTGAATGACCTGTCGATATTTAGACGTTGAAGTTGCGATACTTCTGTTATCATGCCTTTCACTATTGTTATATGTAGGCGTCGAAATGCAGCCAATGAAAAACAGTGCGATGCGCACAACCAAGTGAAGTTTTCGAAATATGAGCCCCGATTATATATATTGCGACCCACTTTCCACACTTTTTGCGAGTTAGTCTCACGTAATTGTCCCACATTACTTAGAAGGGCTAACTTACCTGCTGTCTTAAGAAAACGACTGTGCCTTCGGAAGTCTTCTGTCTAGCCTTTGAAGAAATATTTGCCGTAGCCGGCTCCGCCGTTGCCTACCACACCACTTACCCCTCCCAGTTCACTGTGCGCTAGGAGTGCTCCACCGTTACGAATCTTTGTGACATAGTGTACTGTTTGGCCAAGGAAAACTGGGCCAGCCACCAATTTTTCTACTCTAGCAGCTCCCCACTAAGAAGCGAAACGCTACTGCCCACGCCCGCGCGCCCCAGTCCGTACAGTGCAGGCGCAACCGTATAGCCGAGGCCAGAGCCGCTGACCACTCCTTTAGCGACAGCCAGATCTACTAGCGCGGCCAGAATAAGAATGGTACTCTGTGAGAAAAAAAAACGGCTAGCAGAAAATAAACATGAACAGAGTACAAATAGCACGTTGAAACATTCAAACATTTGTGGGAAGGGTGAACATTCCAATAGAGTATTTAGCACTTTACCAATCCGAAATTTCTGCTTTGCAGCCTTGAAATAAACATGAAGGGAAAGGCAATAATTTCAAGAAAGCAAAAAGGGAACAGTAACTGTGTGCAATTTGACGCGCAACAAAATTGTCTCCTCGCCGTCTCTGCGCAGAACTTCCTTAGTTCGTAAACTGTCGATTGCACACTTGAAAACGTGCAGTGGTAAGCGAATAACGAATTTTATAACCTCATCAAAAATAAATTTAAGAGTGATATGAAAAAACAGCGATTTGTATAGTACTGAAATGTAAAGCCACCATTTTCAAAAGAATGCTAGCTCCTAAGCTGTGTTGGTGGTAACGCGCTGCATGTTCAACGCTGTTACCAGTAACGCGTTACTTTTGACGGCAACTTAGTAAAATACTCATTATTATTTTAGAACTGTAATGGGTGACGTATTTACGTTACAATGTTTTGTAACGTACTCTGTCACGTTACTTGTTAATTTTTTATCTTATAGGTGCCATTTTCCAGAGCTCACACGATTACTTCTTTTGTCGCAGTGCCAGACAGCTGTCTGCCTGCAGGATTTCAAAGAGAAAGCGAGGGTGGAATTGGTATTTTTTTTTTGTTCAGGTTGCGGCTAGAAATTCCTGAAACGCGCCGATTCTTTGTGGGGAGTTTTGGGCCATCACTGCAGAAAGCTTGATGAAAGCCACCGAATCAGCCATGAAAAACTGTAGAAACATTTTTTTGATGGAGGTCGATTGAAGCAGGTGGATTTTTGGCCCCTGCGGCTTTTCGTTCCCCGGTGGCGCATGCATTTTCGATGAAGGCGAAAATGCTGTAAGCCCGTGTGCTTATAATTGGGTGCACGTTAACGATCCCCGGATGGTCACTATTTCTGGAGTCCTCCACTACGGCGTCTCTCATAAATATATGGTGGTTTAGGAGTGTTAAACCCCCCATATCAATCCATCAACTTTTCCGTTTCAAAAATACAAGCTGCCCGAAAGGAAAGCGCATAGTCTGGTTTACCTCATACAGCGTGCTGATCGTCACGCTTCTTCTTACGGGAGGGGGGAAGCAAATCACTTATTCGAGAGCCTGGGGCAACATGAAAACTGATATCTGCAAGCTCGAGTGACAGAGGAGTACACTCGCCGACTAGAACATGGTGAACGACCAGCGCATCAAATTGGACAGTTCAGCATCGTAGATTAGAGCACCATTTATAGGCGGCTTTTCGTGGAATCCGGGTCCATACAGAAGACAGCCAGCAACATAGCCGGTATACAGGTGCAATACCGATCGAGAGCTTGCTTAAACGGAAACCTTTAAAAAGATTTTGAGTGAGTCGAATTTTTCTTGTCAACAGAAAAGAAACTTTTCATTTTTTTCGCGCACTTGCATGGCTGGCTTGGTTTATCGCTAGCCTCTGTTTCAACAAAGCCATTAATACGACTGCCAAAGGAGCATGCACTACGACTGACCACAGTTACAGGCAGCTACAAGGCTGGCATAATAACAGTTGCCATGGTCATTGCAAACCAGGGGTGGAGGCAGAAATTTTTTTTTTCGGGTAAGGGGAACCTCTTTGAGCTGAAGTGAGGGCCAGGAAGGCAAACGGTCATTTGGTGCTATGTATGCCATCAAAAAAAAAAAAAACTAGGGAAGGGGGGGGGGGTGCCTGGTGTTCCAACCCCTGCCTAGCCCGTGTCTCAAACGGGTCATGCTACGAGAGATCAGCACAAATCTCAAAAATGGCATTTTTATATTTGATAGAGTATTTCATAATTTCTGCATATGACACCCAATTGCCTGAAGGATCGATATGTCATGTTTAACGTCCAAAAACCCCCATTTAATTAGTTGGTTTTGGAACGTTAACCCCACAAATCAATCAATCAATTATTTGCCCTAGGAAGTGATAGCACCAAGACAGACTAAAAAAATAGCCATGGATAATTCACATCTCGATTGCCAATTTAGGTTTTCAACTTGGATGAGCAACCTCAGGAAAAATTAGAGACACAATAAACATACTCAATAAAGCACCAGTGCACACTGCTTGTTCAGGCCTGCAGTCTCCATGCTGCATCATCAATCTGTTGTTGGCTTGTTTGTCGCTACAAGTAAGCGTTGATTCACGTGGTGCTTTTTTGTTCTGATCTCGCGCACTCTATAGATCAGCCTGAGCAAATAGAACCACTGAGTCTATTATCCTAGAAAGAAATAATTTGGTTATTATCTACAACTTCTCTCACTCTGCCACTCTACACATTCTCCGTTGAGTATTCTCTATATGAAAAAAAACGCCAGACCTGCGCTGATGGCGCAACACAGTCACAGCGAAAGCTAGAAGAGCGGCCTTTAGGTCTTTTCTAAACACTCATTGGGTAACTACGGCAAGCACACTTGCTGGGTACTCACTACAGCATTATTAATAATGATTTCTGGGTAGTAGGTCGGCATTCGTTATGCTATCCTTCGTCATTCTTTTGAGAAGTGTGGTATCCGCTAAACACTTGCTAGGAATTTTGTGCCAATTGTTCATGCTGTGGCTGACAGCGATGATGAATTATGCCTGAAGCGGGTATGCACCGCAGTTAAAAGCTCACCAAGAACAAGCTTTTGTAGTGGTTTGGAGCATTGGACGACCCACTCGTTACGCTATTCGTATTGTGTGACGACTGGTTGTTCTTTTGCTGTTCTAAGACGCTTTATTACGTACAGTAACGCGATTCCTTTCCCAACATTAGGCCAGCCTAAGGCAAGTTCACAGCACAAGTACCAAGCACCGGCGTGGCTCAGTTGTAGAATACTGGTGTGACACGCAGCGGACATGGTTTCGAGCCCCACTGTGTCCTTATTACAAGGTTTTTTTCTTCTCATTTTTTTGAAAGTTTTTACGTACCAGCCGCGGCGGAATACTACGGCGCCGCGCTTGACCTGAGTTTCGACCTCATAACAGCTTTCGCTGTAAAAAAAGTTCTTTAAATGTTGACAAGTTAATCACTGGTACATTGGTAAAATCAATTCGATGAAACAATACAGGATGACAGAAAGCAATACGAAATTCGTTGAATTTTTTCCAACGCTCGCTTGAATTGTTTTAAAGCTCGGCACGTACTAACTGAAAGACTAGCACTTCCACGTATGTAACAAAACAGGCAAAGAGAAAAAATGTAGAATATAGCATACGATATAACCTATGTTAAGTGAATGTTTCGTGAAGTTGTTACAAATATAACGTAAACTAATTTTAAATCTTGCAAATGGCTCAGTTGTCGCCGGCACATATATTGCAATTTTCATATACCGAAACTATCATAAATTTATTATGGTGATAAGTATATATTTTTACTTTGCATCGTTCAAACTACAAGCCTATTTAGAAACAGGAGTACGGGTGTATTCCTACTAGTATGCATCGACCTATCGATGTAACTTGGGTAAAAGTGGTGTTGGAATTCATTACCGTAATGCAAAAGAGAAAGACATTGAAACCCGAGACACCAACCGACATTGCGCTGTATGTGTTCATGTTATCCTCTGTGTCCCTGTATTTTTTTCTGATACACTGGTATCAAATATGGAATACTGAGGTGACACACTGCGAGACAGCATACGATGTTTACTGAGAGATAAAATGGTGATGGGAGGTCTGCGGCCAAGAAGTCACGAAAGCTTGATGTTACCTTTATTTTTGTTCTGTTCTGTTCTACTGTAACTGTTTTGCTGCGGAGAAGTTGAGGTTCATATTGCCTCGGCTACTCCGTATGACGAAGTTCTGCAGCGAAAAAAAAAAACAGAATAACACCGAACGGTACTCACAAACGAACAATCCGAAAAAAATATATTAGCGCACTCAAACCAGTTCAAATATCATGCCAATACACAGTTTGCTTACATCAGTTCACACTGTCATAAACTGCTCACACGCACATCTTCCTTTTCTACTGTTAGTATATGCACCAACACATTTCATATATATCAATCCTTGGCTGTCTATCACAGGCGCTTATCCAGTCCAGTCTCCACTAAAAAGCCTGTCAAGAAGATGTTCGCCTTTTTCTTAAGATGTATTTGAGGCCACGGTACAAGTAATTTTTTTAATGTGAGGGGCCGTCTGTCCAAGCTTGCTAATTTGTTCTTTAATTTTTTCTGTTGTACTCGCGTATTGACGCACTCTAAAAGAATATAGCGAACATTTTTTTTTGTGCATGGCCACAATGGCATTACGGGTGTTGGATCGATGTATCTTGTGCAAGATGCTGTTTGTGTATGCTACTTCCAAGTGCAGACTGTGAATAAATGTCTCTAAGTGTTGTGGGAAATCTATTGGTACGAAAAATGTTCTGTGTGGATTAACTTCATAAAGTATAATTTCCTTTGATTTAGGGCTATCAAACCACTTCTCCATCGAACAATGGTTAGCTCCTTGCGTTAGAAAATGTCGAATATCTGCTCCAGACAGAGATTGCGCAATCCCCTCCTTCGTTCTATGCTTTCTTCGCGAGGCTGTCAGCCTCTTCATTTCCTTTTATTCCGATGTGACTGGGTATCCATTGAAATATGATATTGTCACCCTGCGCTGTGGCATAATTCACAGTTTATGCAACGCATTGTGTTATTCCACGATTTTGTAAAGTTATTTCGCATTTCTGATTAGCTGGAGGGCAGGTTTGCTATCCGTGTATATCACCCCGTTTCGTGGCTCAGAATTCTCGCGGATAAGCTAAGCAGCTTCAAAGATAGCCACCAATTCATCTGTCATCAATGAAGGTTTGTGCAACAGTTTGTACATTCTGTTTTTCTGAATTTCGGGCATAAATACCGCACAGGCTGGCGCTTCTTCATTGTATGATCCATCTGTATATACCTTCGTTTTTTCATTATGCATTATATGAAAATGATGAAGTACCATGTGTGCCGCTACTAGATGCGAAATGTCTGCTTTCGTCCTTATGCCATCCATTTCACAGATAATGCTGAGAAGCGGCAGCGTCCAAGGTGGTTTTGAAGGCTTCCATCGTTTAAATCCTTGTACTACTGCTTGAAATGATAATACACTATCCTGTAGTCTCGTTGCCGTCCTTTGTGTTAGTGCACCAGATAAAAGATGACTTTCATGTTGCGTGAAAATTCTAAATAAATTTCGAGATATTTATTTAGCTCGGAGTACTGCAAAAGTTGGTTGTCAAGCCTGTGCATACACTAAAGCACTGGAAGTTGACCGTGCCTACCCCAGACATACCCTCAAGCTCCTTGCCAATAACAAGTGAAGTCTCCTTTCGGTGGAGGCTGGAAGTCCGTGCAGCAGAGGCTATAAGTAACTTACGATGGGGCGTATCCGCGCAACTTGTAGGGCTAATAATGACTCTGTAATACCGCCCCATGTAGACCTGCAGATATGCCGGAGGATTCGAATGACCTGATACAGTTTTTGTTCAAGGGAGTGGACATGAGGCGACCATGTTAGTCTCCAGTCAAAAATCACTCCCAAGAATCTATGAGTTTTCACCATTTGAAGAAACTGCTTTTGCAGAATAATCCGGAAATCTCCGGGTCTTTTTAAAGTAAACGTTAGTATGGCTGTTTTAGCCAGACTCAGTGCCCTACCACTTTTAATAAGAAAACGGTCTACATACTCCAGTCCTTATTGTAAAGTTTGTTGGGCATCCAAAACCGATGGACCAGACGTCCATATACTTATATCATTAGCATATGCTGAAAATCAGATGTTGAGTGGAAGATTATGCGGGAGCTGTGCCATGACTGCATTAAAAAGAGTAGGTTAGTACGCTGCCCTGTGGCAGTCCTTGGTGAACGACATGGTCTGACGTTGGGCCCTCCTGCGTAACTACAAATATTTGCCGGTGCTTCAGGAAGTCAGTGATCCAACGTAGTATCTTGCCCTTGAATCCCTGCAATGTCAGGTCTTCCGGAGCGTGAACGTGACTCACTGTGTCGTATGCTCGCTGTACATTAAGGAATACAGCGACAGTAATGTTACCTTGCGTACGTTGGTTGTCCACATGTGACAAAGCCAAAATGCAGTCCATTGTGCATCTACCTTTTCTGAAGCCGGTTATGCATTCTAGTAGTAGTTCTTTCATGTCTTGCCACCATAAAATTCGTTCATTGATCATTTTCTCTATCACTTTCGAAATACAACTTGTCAAACTAACCGGCCTAAACACATCTAATTGCATAGGGCTCTTCCCTGGCTTTTGCAATGGTACTACTTTTCATATTTTCAACCTCCGGAACTTTTTCTCCTTGCCAACTTTTATTTTAAATGTCCAACAGGTGTAATTTTCCTTTCTCGCACAAATCAGCAAGTGCAGCGTATGTAAATCCATCTGGTCCTGGTGAACTTGTTTGTTTTACTGAAGACAGCACATATTAGAGCTCCTCTGGTGTGAAGCTGTCCAGATCTGATGAACTGACCGCGGAGAACTTCGTTACAACGCGCGAAGCTGATTCCTCCAATGATTTATATTCGCTAGTCTGGACGACCTCTCCATTTCTCAGTATAAGATCGCAAAATTATTCGGCAATCACACGTTCGCTAACTTCTCTAAACAGCGCTAGACCCTGTATTGGTCTCGAGTGGACTACTGGCGGTCGGAACACGCATACTATGTTCCACAGTTCAGGCGCCGAGGTAAATGGAGAAAGTGAGGCACATAAATGTTGCCACCTTTTGGTTGAAAGCTTCTGCAGTTGGTTCTGCATTGCAGAATGTACTTTCCGTGCAACCTTAAAATCTTTTAATTTTCCTGACTGGTGATACCTTCTTTTAGATCGGCGTCGTATTGACCGAAACCGCTCATACTCAGCGTCAACGCCCGCATACCCATCTGGAATGGGTAGCACATCAGTAGCTTTTGTTAGAAAAAATTGTATCTTTGATGCATACGTTTCTGCATCATAACAAGGCTCAAGATTTTGTCTCTGTAGTTCTCGAAAGACTACCCAATTTGTGATTCTTGTTGTGTGGTTATCTCTGGTTTTCTTCAACTTTGGGTGATATATGAATACTGACAAGTGGTAACTTACTCTTGTATCAGCGTCTGTAGTCTACCCTGCTCCAGCCGCTAATTCAGAGGAGACACAGTGATGTCTAGCACGCTGCAGTGGTTATGCCCCAGTAGGAACGTCGGAGAACCATCATTTATTATAGCGTAACCATGGTAGTCGTATATCTTTACTATTGCAGATCTCCTTACATCACAACGCTCACTGCCCCACAATTTATGGTGCGTGTTAAAATCTTCACAAATAAATATGCGATCACGATCAGATCTGCACACTGCAGCCATCTCTGCGCATTAAACTTTTGCTTGAGGGTGGAGGTATACACTAACTATAGTTACAGTAACTCTACCAAACTTCAGTCTGCATCTAACAAATTCCTGTGGATCTGTTTTTGAAGTAGCCACAAGTGTCGATGGAATATCACGTCTCACACACAACATCCCTTTGCTGTTTGCAGCAGGATGTTCTGCTTGGTACACCACATAATTAGACAAGTGAAAGTTAGTGGATACTATTGTTTCAGAAATGCACAAACTCGGAAACCCGTGCTGAGTGGCGAACTTCCGAAAATCTTCACTTTTATTCTGCAAACCGTTGCAGTTCCACTGGAATATTGCACTCCTTTTGTACCAGTTAGATAGTCCGGTAGCCATGATTACTACAAAATAACATGCTGAAGATCTAGATGCATAATCACTTCTCGTAAAGAGCCTGCTTGTGGCAGAGATCGTAGAATCGCTTTAAGAGCCGCAAAGATTTTTGGGAAAACGACTTGCTTGTTTTCGGCTGTCTCCGCCGAGATTGCAATTCTTGAAAAACTTTTCCTCAGCACGTTGCTGTGAGCCTTCCCTTTGGTAGTCAGTGGCTCCTTGGCTGTGTCTAGCCCGGCAGAAGGTGCTACTTCAGCATCTTCTTGGGCCCGGACTTTTTTGCCAAAGCGATGAGTTGGTGATGAGCGCTTTAATACTTTCGAGTAAGAGTCGTGGCGCCAATGCTTTGTATTTCTGTGTGCCGAAGGAACATCTTCGACTATATCCGCATTGAGCGCTGGACGTCTTTATACCTTATGGTACCCTTTTATTATTCTTTCTCTTTGTGCAGGCCATGCCAAAGGTTTCGAGAGCAGCCTGAAAACGACGCCGGATGTGGTCCAGCACAGTTGGCTCACTTAGTTTGACGCTTCGAGGTGCATTCTTTGTAATAGTGTGTGCCCACACATACCTTGCATCTCTTGGTTCTCCTGCAAGTCTTTTTGTTGTTAAAGTAGTTAGTTCATAGACGATCGAAATTGGTATGCCTGTCGATGCTATCTCTCGAATGTGGTCTCACGTGTGTGCTATAAGAAGAGTCTCATGGCTATTCGGAAACCGTAAAGACAGCAGTAACCCCAAACAAGAAAGTCTGGAAAGGCTTCACCTGAACTGGTTGGTCAAAAAATAAAGACAACACTCATATTGGACAAAGTTTGTTTATACGCTGGGCTTAATTACACTCAACACTGGCATGAACGTTTAAGTTCACCATTAGCCATCGAAATTGTCGGCCAATAATAAGTGCAATGCTGAGACTTAGAAATTATGGCAACTTTTACGTCTTCATTACACTTTAGAGTGATTTGGCACAGGAGAAAATACGACAGTATGTTGAACAAGAACAAAGTTTAGGCAGATAGCACTCGAAATTCATGGCTTCATTGATTTATATGTGGGGTTTAACGTCCAAAAACCACCATATGATTATGAGAGACGCCGTAGTGGAGGGCTCCGGAAATTTCGACCACCTGTGGTTCTTTAACGTGCACCCAAATCTGAGCACACGGGCCTACAACATTTCCGCCTCCATCGGAAATGCAGCCGCCGCTGCCGGGATTTGAACCCACGACCTGCGGGTCAGCAGCCGAGTACCTTAGCCACTAGACCACCGCGGCGGGGCGAAATTCATGGCATGACGATTTTCTTGTCAATATATATCAATATGCCTAGCTATTCGTAAAGGCTTATAACTGCGTTGGTGAAACTAGCTGTACAAAAGATTTGCTATTATCTTTACAGTTTCAATATTAATACGTTCTTTCAGACTATTCTGATAAATAGCTAGCACTAAACTGAACACCACCTTGATTCGCACCACTGAAACTTCAAGCAAAGAACTCCTGTCGCCACTGAGCAGTGTTATACAACCACATTTGCCCCTTTTTACGCAAGAACAGGAGCCTGTGACTAACCAGCGTCTTTATTATGCGTAATTCCACTTTTGCGCGTTGCTTTTACTCGGCGATGGAGCACGTCCGGGGGCTTTATATACGGGAAGTGCAAGCATTTCCGGTCGGTTGGTCGACGCATCGTTACCTCTGCACCCGACACTGAAGTCACGTGGAAATATCATCAGAATATCGCAGTAGAGATTTTTCCGCTTCTTAGGGCCCATAACATACGGGACACCTTGTTACTATAGTCTGCTTATCTGCATGACTGCTGCATGAAGAGGCAGTGTGCAAGCGGATCGAAATTCAAGTATTGCACACGATGGTGCCAAAAATAGCTTCACTTTAAGAAACACGGACTGTTGAAATAAAATTATAAAAACAAATAAATAAATGAGCAAACAAACAAAGAAGGTATTGTTTGAACACAAGTGAATACCCATGATGAAATACCCATTGAATAAGGCGTTAAAAATATTGAATTTTATTGAACGCCACGCTCATATGCCATCGACATCATCTGGTGCAAAAATATTGTGGTTTCCGAAAGTGCTTCAATCTAGTGGGAGAATAACTGAAGATCGAAAAGTAAAAAAAAAAAACAGTCTAAGTTTTACTCGAGGTGCGATGCTACTAAAACTTAAGCAGATAGGTAGCCCACACTTCTTTTTTTCGCTAAGATTTTCAAGACTTCTCTTCCTTTTTTCGTCGATTTGCTTCTATTTTCGTATTCTCTCTGTGTTTGATGTATGGATTTTATTATTTGTTATACATTTAATTTTTTGTCTATCGCGCTTTTTGTTTCTATCGTTCTCCGTCTATCATTGCTTTCTGTTCTCTATATTTGTCACTTTTATTTCTTTCTCGCTCTTTTTATCTATCTATCTAGCTATTTTTTATTTACTTCTGCTTTCTATTTCTCTGTATTTGTCTCTTTTTTATCTCTTTTTGTATATCTCTAGTTCATTCTTTTTCTTTATTTCTGTCTTTTTATTACTGTTTTTTGTCCTCTCCATTAAGCTCTTTCTCTCTGTCTGGTGCTTATAGATTGTGTATACACAAAAACTGGTTTGACCAGTTCCCGTATGTGCGTTCACTCATGTGCTTGTGTGTGTGTGCGTTTGTGCGTCTTTTCATGAGCTTATCTATGCGATAGAGCCGCAAATGCTACAAAAGTATGAAAGTACCATCTGGTTAGATGTTCTTTCAACAGCCCAATACAAGTGAAAGAATGCGTCACCTTGCGATTTATTCCTGCTTGTCGGTACTATTGAAATATTTATGTGATATTTTTGTTTCTTGATTCATTTCGTCCAAATGACCCTCGACTGCTGACCCACAGGCAGCGGGATAATATCCCGGCCGCGGCGGCCGCATTTTCAATGAACGCAAAAATGCCAGGTGGTCGAAATTGCCGGAGCCCTTCACTACATCGTCCCATAATCGGGACTTGTATTTGGGATATGATTGATTGATTTGTGGGGTTCAACGTCCCAAAACCACCATATGATTATGAGAGACGCCGTAGTGGAGGGCTCCGGAAATTTTGACCACCTGGGGTTCTTTAACGTGCACCTAAATCTGAGTACACGGGCCTACAACATTTCCGCCTCCATCGGAAATGCAGCCGCCACAGCCGGGATTCGAACCCGCGACCTGCGGGTCAGCAGCCGAGTACCTTAGCCACTAGACCACCGTGGCGGGGCTTGTATTTGGGATATCACTCCCCCAAAATTAATGTATATTCTCTTTTTATAGGTTATGCTTTACACTCTTCCATCTCACCATCCCATATTTTCTCCTCATCCTCACTTGTCATTGGTACCGCGTTCGTATACCTAACCATATAAGGCTACGCTCTCCTAGCATGCCTGTATAGTCGAGTAGTAAAGACTAATCGCTACTTGTGATCCCCCTCCTACAATTTCTCTCTGTGTTTATTTCTCTTCTCTCTTTCTGCAAACGTTTTTTCATTCATTATAAATATTGTATTCCGTGCTGTAGCAATGGGCAAACGTGTTTTGACAGCAAAGAAGAAGATCACGACAACGATGAAAAAAAAAGAACGCAGTGCGCGTGCGGCCTCGCGAAGGAGTGGTGAGGCAGCTCTAGAATTAGAGGTTTTCAGACCACGCGAGGAGCTCTAAGAAGTTTTTTGCACATATCTCGTACACGCAAAGTATTTACGGCCAGCTTAAAGAGCTTCGCTGTAAAAACATTGAGCCTGACCGCACTAGACGCATGTACGGGATGAAGAGAGAAGGCACACAGAGAAGGCGAGCCAGTAGGCATACTGCATTGCGAAAATGGTAGCAGGAAGAATGGATGGATGCATACAACCTAAAGGGACAGAAGTCGAAAATGAGCAAATATGTTGTTCTGTACAAGGGTATACCTGTTGTATGTTGTGCAGAAACTTCCAGTGGGTACTAAGCAGCAAATACATTGAATTAGGAACGTTACATCCTAAATGATTGGTATTTTGAATCCATACTGCACAAGTCTCATACGAAGAGGACATTCATAAAACATGTCTGTACATTCGTTGTGTGAAGAAAAAAGTGTATTCTGTAGGTATGCACACTGTCTTACGAAAACAGCAGTTAATGACTCGAGCTTGGGTCTTTCTTTCTCTGTCGGGCTATTGCGTTGCGCAAGCAAGCACCATTATCGTAATTAACCTCGTTTAGTCATCGCCAGGTCGGTTTCATCACCAGCTTTCCCACCATCTATAGCAGGGGTATGCTGGCCTACTACCAAAAAGTTTAACATTAAAGCCCTAGTGGATATCAAGCAAGTGTGCTTGAAGTAGTTACCCAATTAGTGTTTTGAAAGGATTCCGAAAGGCTACTCTTCCAGCTTTCGCTGGGACTGTGCTACGCCTTTCGCGCAGGACTGGCGTTTGTATGCTGCCCAAAGTCAGAACTCCATCCATTTTTCTTTGTCGTTTCAATCTTAAGGATGACATGACGTTTTGGACCTCAAGTGGGGTTAGAGATCGCTTCTATTTGACATTGCTCATCTTCAGACTTTCCTAAAATTTAGTCAAAAATTAGCCAACACTTATTCAGTTTATTGTTGTCAGTTCACCAAATTTTTTCTCTCAGCCTCCAAAGCTCTAGATTTAGGTATGGCCCCCAGCCTTGTAGGCTTCACGCAACTTGGCCCTCCACCTCAAAACGTTACCGACCCCAGACCTGGAGGCTTAGACCCACATGTAGCATAAAATTCACACGAACACATTTTCAGCAGTTTTAAAGGCCGAAACGTAAACCTGGGAACGTCTGGACAGCACGTGGACAGGTCCACTCACATTAGATGTTTTTTTCCTGATGTGCTTTGACACGTCAGTGATGAGCGAGGCTCTACACATAGATGTCGTGGGCCAGAGATGCCAGATTTCGGCAACGTCATGCAACACAAGTGACATGTGTGCTCGGGCGCCGAGATCTGTCATAACCACATTTAACGCTTTCTGTTTGTCGGGGTTGTCCATGTTACCACCGCAGTGTCGCTGAAGGACGCGACAGCAGCCAGCGCTGGTTTAGATCTGGGATGCCCAACGCTCGCCCTTTCAGACTAGCTCACTGTTTTCTGCGTCGACTTCAGGTGTCGCAATGCCAGCCCACGCTGGTAGAAACTGTGTCGACCTTTCTTCCGCATCCTGCCACCGAAGCGAGGCGTGCATTTGATCAGTATCCTTTCGAGTTGGCCCTTCGCCGCACTAAACGCTTCCGAATGCCCGGCACGTTCGCTCTGCACAACAGCGCTCGTTGCGTATACGCTCACTATCGCCGAGTTTCGTGTGCCGGCCCCGCTGTCTTTGTAGTTTTTGCTCCCACTAGTGCAATATTTTTGCAAAAAAGTCACTTAACATTGTCGTAAAACTCCAGCTATCTGGCCATATGTAGAGTGCTACTATGCATTAAAAGACGTCAGCGGAGACATAAAAAAAAGCGAGGATTTTTAACAGCCAGGCAGAAAACAGGCGTACAAAATACCATAAGCGAAAACAAGAAATGATCCTTAGCTTTAAACAAAAGAAGTTTTATATGGGTTGTAGTTATTACTAACATCATTATCTTTTGGATAAGCATCTAAGTTTCGTGCATTCACAGCATCGCATGCGTTCACGGCAAAGAATAGTGCGTGGTAAATAAAGAAAAGAATTAAAACGCTGCAATAGGTTTGACGGTTAACATCACACAAATTGAAGAGAAAACATGAAAGAGGAATGTAACTAGGGATAGTTTTCTAGCTGATAGAGCAAATCTATAGGCAAGAGCACCGTTTTAGTTTATCGGCTAATGGCTTGATATGAGTCAAGTATATTGATACGATGTGCCTTTTTTAGTTGGAGCAGGCTTTGATTTATTTGTGGCGAACGTTATTAATGTAACTTTTATGGGTGCTTCCTTTGACAACAAGTTGTGTTGTTGCTGTTGAGTGCAATTAAGGAGCAGCAGACTTCTGCTGGCCTCTACTTCTTTTGGGAGTGCAACGCCCTAGCCCGAATCATTATGTCGCACTCGGTTTTCGACAAGTTGCAATAACCAGAGTTCTTGAACCTTAAGCTAAGTACGTAGGCTTCTACATCTTCGCTTCCACCAACTTGCGATCACCGCAGCCGTTATCGAACACGCGACCAACAGGTCAGCAGCCAAGCACCATAACCACTTTACCTACACGCCCTCCCCGTTCTTTCACGAGAAATTTTTGATAAAAATATTTTAAGAAAGGGGAAGAAGATGGTTATCTGGTTCTAGCGCAAAACCACGAAAAAATTCATACAGATTTCTCAAATAAAAAAATTAGGCAGATCCCACGTACCAGGGAATCAACGCTATGCGAAGCATAAGAAGGGACGATTTTTTATTGAGCCACACGTCATGAAATGACGCTAAATATATGTATAAATGTTGCACACACAGACGTATGTTGAAGAGTTGCAGACGTTTAAATAACCAGTTGTTTGCATGAGCCCAACAATGCCAACTGGAACATGCGTGTTAGCCACACCAGAAGCCGGTATGTAGCGTTGATGGTTGCGAAGATGCTAGCCCTGGACCCTGCAACATAAATCAATTTCTGCTCGGGCAGCTAACCGAAAATCGCGTTAACCCAACGTGACGGCTGTATTAAATGAGTACATAGTAATGTTTATAAAATTGGGTATGTAGCACTGTAACCACTAATGACGTTTCACGTAGATTAGCGTCTATTTCAAAAGTAGTTCGAAGACCTGGCGTAGCTCTGTGGTAGAATATTTAATTGCCACGAAGAATGCTTGGGTTCGATTTCAGCTGGGACCCTGACATTTATTCTTGCATTCGTCAAGTCAACGCTACCAATTTCGGGTATTTCTTAACGCTAGCGTGTTATTGTTCATTTTATTCTTGCATTCGTCGGATCAACGCTGCCAATTTCGGGTATTTCTTAACGCTAGCGCGTTATTGTTCATGTTTGTTCTCGTCGATCCCGGGTAGATACTGAGTGCCAATCACCTGTGGCACATACCCGCATACCAGTAGCACATACCCGCCCATGGGTATGTGCCACTGTTTGGCGAGAAGTGTTTGACGACGTACGCGACGGGATTGCGACATTATTCATGTCTTCACTAGCGCGTCATATTCATCAAACCATCTTACCCTCCCATGCTAATTTTTTTGTTCACGCCAATTTAAGGGGGCGACCGCGAGAGCACCCAAACGTAACCGGCTAGATAGATAGATAGATAGATAGATAGATAGATAGATAGATAGATAGATAGATAGATAGATTGATAGATATATAGATAGATAGATAGATAGATAGATAGATAGATAGATAGATAGATAGATAGATAGATAGATAGATATGCTCAAAGTCGCTGAAGTTCGCTAAGAAATACTTCGCATTTAAAAAGCTTCTTAGTTGCCTAAAAATTCGTCCTGGGCTGTGGTTCATATCCGGAATCAATGCTTTTCTGGGGCGTTCGCTCTACCAATTCAGCTAACCCGAAAGCTAGCAATTGACAGCGTGAGGATGAAACCACTCTTAGCTCCTGGTTAGCTCAATTGGTAAAGCGACCACCCCGGAAAGCCGTTACCTTGGGTTCGATCCCCAGACCACGATGAATATTTCGGCAACCTGAGAAATCCGTACGAATTTCCTTGTGGCTTCGTGCTGAAAACGGGTTGTTCACCTTTCCCTTTCTTAATCTCTACGCTACCTTGCGGATTCCCGCAGAATGTCAGGCGGATTCACAGCGCACCTCGGCAAGGGTGAACTTTTATTTTCCCACTTACAAGCTGCCCGAAGAATACAAATCAATCCTTATTTTTCTTCAATCATTAGTAGACACACTTCGAGTGTGTCTGCACTGGATGGCCCTGAAAGGCGCTGGATGTTTTACGCCCAGTGCTTGCAAGCATCGTAGGCACCACGAACCGCAACCTAAAGTTGAACGTTACACGCCTGAAATCCTGTGTCCACAACAATCTAAAGCTGCAGTCTAGTTTAAGCTGACGTGTTTTTTATATGCTCTTCTTCCTATCTCTTTTATCTCTCTTTTTTAATCCCTCAATTTTCTTTCCCCAGTGCAGGATGGGAAACCAGAAGCTTGTCTGGTTAACCTTCTTGTCATTCCTCCTTTACCTCCTCCTCCTTCTCCTTCTATTTGCATAAAACCATCTCCTGCGATACCTGTTTTTCAATAAAAATGCCTTTATGCATTGAAACCACTGAGGACTCCTCTTTGAAGACTCGAAATGAAAAAGCGCATTCTAGGGCACTGACTGACACAGTATAATTCTAGTGCAGTTTCTATCGCCGAGTTCGAATTTCCAACCAAGGTATCTTTCAGCAGCTTTGTGCTTTACAATGGTTCGTCTTTACCTATTTCACTCTTTTAAATATTTACATATGAATGACATTGTCATTGAGAAGGACAGTATTGAAAAAAATAATAGTCTTTGAAGGTTTTCGCAAGCCCAGGTGTCAAACTTATCAATGTAAATTATCCTAAAGGTTCAAAGGAATACTCATTTTCGGTTTTGCTACAAACTTTTCAACGGTATATTGATACAGGTAAAATCGCTGATGACTAGAGAATCGGTAAGGTGGTTCCAATATATAAATCAGGTAACCGTGCTTCTCAATACAACAACTGCCCGATATCATCAACAAACATCTCGTGCCGAATTTCGGCGCAAACTTTTGCTCCCAAAATTTTCATTTCTTTCTTTTTAAATCCGGTTTTTTCTTCACACGCACAGTAAGGCTTCTAAAAATACTCTTTTGCGTTATTCAACTAATTAAGCTTACTCATAAGCTTTCTCAAATTTTGTACTCTCGGTCGCCGCCTGTATCTTTTTGAATTTTTCAAATGCATTTGACAAGGTTTGCCCAAAACTGCTTCTCTCAACACTATCGCAACGACTTCTCAGTTCGAAGATTTCGACATGGCTAGAACACTTCTTCGGTAACTGTTCTCAGTTTGTTACTCATAATGATCACATATCACCCAGTAGCTCAGTCGATCCTGGAGTGCCTGAAGGGACGGTGTTAAGGATCCTTGTTTTCTATATCTACTGGGTATACCACGTAATTTTAGCCAGTGTTTGAAAATATGCCGCAACACCTAATAACGACGCGACGAAATGCATGTTACTCACCGTTGCCTGGAGTTAGACTATTGTTTGTGTTCTCAAATATTATTTAATTAGATCTGTTTAATTAACTAACTTGTGAAGGAACGAAGATGAATAAAGAATTTCAATGACAAAGTTCTATATCGGTTTGCAAAACATCAAAATAGATGGTTTGGAACTTTATATCTATTAGGTAATAATGAATGAATGAAAGGTATTAGTGTTTTTCTGCTTATTACAAATGCCCGTGAAATGCAAAAAATACCACGTGACAAACCTGCTCGCGCGTCAGTGTGCACGATGATTCTAGTGCTCCCTAACGTTCCGCGTACGAACGACACGCTTCCCTTGGACCTATTCATGACATCGGTAAGCAGTCACAGCGTTTATCGTTTTTGTGGCCGATAGCAAAACGTGTTCAACGTAAAACCACCACTATCGTTGCTGCCCTGCCGAGACAGCACAACCGGGCAAATGCTATGGTCGTTGATACGCGGAACGTTAGGGAGCATTAGAACCATTGCGCGCACTGGCGCACGAGCGAGTTTGTCACGTGTTTTTTTTTTTTTTGTATTTTGCAGGCATTTGTAATTAGCAGAAAAACACTAATTCATAAAAGATATAAAGATGAAAACTGTCTAATCGGGCGTTTTGCAAACCGATCTACAACTTTCTCATTGAAATTTTTTATCTATATTTGTTTTTTGAAAAGTTAGTTTATTAAACATATCTAAGTATACAATATTTGACAACACAAAAAATAGTCTAACTCCAGGCAACAGTAAGCAACATGCGTTTGGAGACGTCGTAAATACGTGTTCCGGCCTATTTTTAAACTCTGGCTCAATTACGTAGGACACCCTGTATATCAATGACTTACTTAGGCACGCAACTTTCAAGACTTATTTGTTTGCTAATGACTATTTTGTTGTCCTTATAATTACTAAGACCTATGAGTTAACCACAATGCTAACTGATATTAACGTTATTTGTCACTGGTGTAATGACTAGATAAAGGCCCTAAACAACGAAAAATGCCAAATACTACGTGTATTCCACGCTGCGTCTAATCCACCAGTATACCAGTTTAACAACACCACTCTTGTGTCAGTAACATCCTACCGCTACGTTGGAGTACAGATACCAGGAGATTTACCTTACTATTTTCATGTTAATCATATAGTTACCAATGCTACCGAATGCTTGGATACCTACGACGCCATTTCTCTTCCGCCCCCGCAACACTAAAACAGGTTCTTTACAAAACCTTCATCTGCTTGAAACTTGAGTACACTTCTGCTGTATGGTATCCGAGTACAGCCAAGCTAATTAATTCACTTGAAATTGTTCAAAGTACATCCACTCGATTCACTCTTCACAACTACTACCGAACTGCTTGCATCTCCTGCCTGAAAGAAACTTACAGTCTACCATCACTTTCTTCACGCCATTATTTTTCCAAACTTTTCAAAAAGATTAGTTCTGTAACAGCCATATGCATCACAAAACAACTCTACCACTTCGTTTGCATTGATCACTCCCACAAAGTTGAAATGATTCCGTGTCATATTGACCACTGTTGTTATAGTTTTATTCCGCGAACATGACAAGATTGAAACCACCTTCCCGAAAACATCACCGCCATTGAAGACCATTAACGCTTCATAATTAGGAGACGAAGAATTGGTATTTTTTCTTATTGTTTGCTGTGTTTTTTGGCTTTTACTTGTTTTTTTACTCAGTCGCCTCTGTTATGCCTTTGTTCTAGAGGGTATCAATAAATAGAAACCAGAATGGTTATATGAAACATTGGTGCTAAAGAGCATTGACACCCTGAGCGAAAAAGGTAATTATACGTTAACGCACATATGATTCGACACACTTGGACTCAGATTGAAACGGGAGTCTGAGTTCGAGTGAGTCAGGTTGAAAAAAGAACTTTGCTGAGTTAGAGTCTGAGTGAGCCCTATGCGCACATTATATTTTTTTTTGTGTGTGTGGGCATGGCCGACACCACCACCTGTGTACACTGTGGAGATGAAGAGACAATTCGACACGCCCTGTGTGACTGCCCGGAATATATCCTGATATTCATTGATATGTGGGGTTTAACGTCCCAAAACCACCCCATGATTATGAGACACGCCGTAGTGGAGGGCTCCAAAATTTCGACCACCTGGGGGTCTTTAACGTGCACAAAAATCTGTGCACACGGGCCTACAACAGGATCATATCCTGCAAAGACAATAGTTTTCTAATACACTAAAGAAGTTAGATTACCGGCCGCTGTCAGAAGAAAGTATACTGCGCTATCGCCATGACTCATCATCAAAGAAGAAGGCCGTGCAAGCACTACGGGGCTTCTTGCGTACTCCTGGCCTGTCGGAACGCCTCCGAGTGAATTGATTTTGTGTGTAGGTGTGTGTCCGTGTTTCGCTCCTATTTGTTTTTTAACTCACTGTCTTTTTCAACCTTCTATTCCCCAACCCCAGTGTAGTGTATCATACCGAATACTAAGATCTGGTTAACCTCCCTGCCTTCCTTTTTTCTCGTTTCTCTCTTTCTTGTGAGGGTCTAAGAGAGCTCCATATTTAGCCGACCTATGGACGTGGAGCCAAGTGTCCACTGCCGAATCAACACACTGCTGGATGTCCTTCTATTAGGCAAGGCTGTAGAGGGCATAATAGCCCCAAAGAACTACACCGCTAAAAGACCAGAATTGAGGGATGGAAAACTCCTCTTACCCGGCTGGATCCGCGTAGAGCGAATATTTGGTTGTGAACACCATAGAAATCAAGTTGTTGTTGTTGTTGTTGTTGTTGTTGTTGTTGTTGTTGTTGTTTTCCTCTACACATGGCTCATAACCAAAGGAGGGAATCGGCCGATTATTTGGTGAATTTGCCCAATACTTTCCGCATTGCTGTGTTTCTAAAAACCTTAATTATCTAATTGTGATCTGAAGTGGCAGTTGCGAGTTCGAAAGGGAAACAGGAGGGAAATAAAAGCAGTCAGACCACAATTTAGCGAGAAAATTGTTTAGCCACAGTGATGTATTCTTGAACGGCGAATAAAACATCCCTGTGGCTGTAACCCAGTGTAAAGGCTCCAAATGAAAGAAGAGCAGGTTCTGATAATTGAAAACCCAATTTTGGAAGAGGTGCTGCAAGTATGCTTTTCCTAAATAAATAGAAACGGTGACAATATAATAAAATATGACTAATCGTTTCCTCTTGATTACAGTCAATGCACGTAGTGGAGTTCAATAAACCGGATCTATGCAAGTAAAAATCAAGAGAGGTTACGCGGCAAGAAAATTTTGTGATGACAACTTCCATCAATTTTGAATTAGACAGTTCACTGCGCAAGGAAAATAACAATTGGCTGTACTTCGGGGAAGCCGCCAGTGCAGGGTCTGGTTAATTTGGCCTGATTTTAGGCCTGTGAAATCGGGCCACCGTAAGGTGTACTGTAGGTGGGAAAATAAAAATGATTGGTGTCAAAATCGATGCTTTCGCAAGAGAATCAGTCATTTTGTTTAACAAAAAACCTTTGTGCCCTGGTGCCCAGACTAAACGAATACTTCAGAGATAACAGCCAATCAATGATTTAAAAATTTCAGTATGGTTGAGCAACCGGATGTGGACCGAGAAGAGCACACTGATTATGAGACCGTCATGATTGCTACGACTGGAATCAAAGTATTTACTTTGCGCAAAGCTGACATTATTGCCATAAATTTAATCAGAAATACTGGAAGAAAGTCTGGTAAGCGAAGTGAAAATGACCAATCAAGTACAGGACAATATATTCCAACGCCTGATTTTTTAATCTGATTGCGATGCGTCCGTTGCAATAGTGACATTCGTTGGCAGAGTACTTAAATCTTCCTGTAATAAACTATTAAATGTGCCTGTATGGAATAGTTTAGCGTGAGTTGGAAACATATGGTAAACAACTTCGGGAGAAATTTCTTTCACAGTTAAAGAAAGCAGATCACGAACTTGTACATTTGGAGGCTCAAATAACGATTCAACACATACCATTTGTGGTTTATGAAATCTGGGCCAATGCAAGGAGAAAAATAGATCAGGATTGGAAATAAAATAATTTGATCAGGCTTAAATGTTCTTCATATCATCGCAAAAAAGTCGGCACAGTAAGAATGGTAAAGCGACATAAAATGGCTGGTATTCGTGCTTCAAGGTATAACACTGCAGTTGCAGTATACTTTGGAGGTCCTAAGCAGATTCATAAAGTCTCTCTTTCCAACAGAACGAGCAGCCGAAGCTTGTAGGCTGGCGCTTCAGAAAAAAGAACGCAGCCAAACTCTAACACAGGCCGGACATACATTTTATATATCACCAAAAGTGCCTTCCTTCTCATCCCTGATCTACAGCTGCTCAACCTCCGCAATACGCCCATTGCGTGTACTGCTTTTGTCGCAATGTATTCATTGTGAGGGCGCCAATTGAGATGTTCATTGTACATAACTCCAAGGTATTTTGATGATTGTTCTTGTGGGATATCTTGGAGCTTTTAATTTATAGATATGTGGACAGGATCTTCAACAGGAGAAAGGAATTGGTATTCTGGTTCAACATCAAACCATCCAGCTAATGTTCTAGTTGATTTAGATATGCTTTCAAGATATTGTAAAGACACTGGATGTCATTTGCCGTTGCAAAAAAAAAAAGCAATGTCGTCGGCTTAAACTAGGTTTTCAAATCTGGCTAAACAGGGATGGTACTAAGCAATATGATGAATACTATGGGGAAAAGTACTGACCCCTGAGGTACGCCACTGGTTTGCTTGTTCTTACAAGAAGAGAAACCGGCTTGAAAATAATAGAATTCTTTTCCACTTGAAAATTCGGCCACCCATGCTAGAATACAAGGTGGGAACCCATGAATCCATAACTGATTAATCAAAATAGGATACTCTACACAATCGTACGTTTTACATATGTCTAACGTTACTAAAGCCGCATACTGCTTTTTGTGACGGGCAATGTGAATACGACTTTCCAGATCTACATGTGCATGTCATATGGAATATTCAGATCTAGAAATAAGTTGGGAAGATCTCAACAGTTTTTAATGTGAAGCATTTCTTAGCGAACTTCGGCGGCTTTGAGCATATCTATCTATCTATCTATCTATCTATCTATCTATCTATCTATCTATCTATCTATCTATCTATCTATCTATCTATCTATCTATCTATCTATCTATCTATCTATCTATCTATCTATCTATCTATCTATCTATCTATCTATCTATCTATCTATCTATCTATCTATCTATCTATCTATCTATCTATCTATCTATCTATCTATCTATCTAGCCGCTTAAGTTTGGGTGCTCTCGAGGCCACCCCCTTAACTCGCCTCAACTAAAAGTATCATGGAAGGGTAAGATGGTTTGAAGAATATGATGCACTGGTGAAGACATGGATATTGCCACAATCCCGTCGCGTACGTCGTCAAAGACTTCCCGCCAGACAGTGGCACACACCCATGGGCGGGTATGTGGCGCTGGTTTGCGGGTATGTGCCACAAGGAATTGGCACTTGGTATCTACCCAGGAACGAGGAGAACACACATGGGCAGTTTTAACGCGTGAGCGTTAAACAATACCCGACATCGGTAGCATCGACCCAACGAAGGCATAGAAGAGATGGCAGTGGTAAGAAAAAGCTGACATAGGCAGCGTTGAGCCCCCGACGAATGCAAAGAATAAATGTCAGGGTCCGAGCAGGAATCGAAGCCAAGCATTTTGCGTGGCAGTCAAGCATTATACCACAGAGCTACTCCAGCTCTCAGAACTACTTTTGAAATAGACGCTAATCTTTGTGAAACCTTAATAGTGGTTGCAGTGCTGCCTACCCAATTTTATAAACATTACATATGTGCTCCTTTGATACAGCCATCACGTCGGGTTAACGTCAACTGTAGTTAGTTGCCATGCACTGAAGTTGATTTATGTAGCAGTTTCCAGAGCCAGTATTTTAGCGAGCATCAGCGCTTCATATCAGCTTCTAATGTTGCTAATACGCATGTTATAGTTGACATCGTTGCGGAAATGTAAACTGGTTATATAAACATTTGCAACTTGTCAACATATATCTGTACGTGCAGCATTTGTACATATATTTAGCGTCATTTCATGACGTGTAACTGAGTATAACAAGTTGCAACATGGTCACCTTCCCTCCGCATGCTTCGCATAACGTTGAATCCCAGGTACGTGGGATCTACCGAATTTTTTTCTCAATAATAAACCTAATTATGTGGCTATAATGTACCCTTTCAATAAGTTTTACTACATTAGATGTTAAGGCTATTGGTCGTACGTTGTGTAGATTATAGCCTGCCCCTTGTTTCTTAAGCAATGGTACAATTTCTGCAATACTCCATGCATAAGGTATCCATGCTCTTCTAAGGGAATAATTGACCAGACCTAAAAGATCATTCGGATATTCTCTGTGTAGTATTTTTAGCATTGTATTTGTTATTCAATCGGGACCTGGTGCTGCATTTGGCAATATTTCCATAGCCTCATTCAAATCGCAAGCCGATATTACTGTGTAGTCATGGATGGCTGGTGTGTAAATCAAATTAAGAAGATGACTTGAGAACCTGCTTTCTAATCCTTCAGCCAATTTATTTAATAATTCCTGTTGTTCTTGTGAGGTGTGAACTACCCAGGCAACGCTTCCTGGTAAAGGGATCTTCTTCCTACCACGAAGGACATTTAATAAGGCACGTTTGTTATTCGATTTAGACTGGTACTCGAAATGTTCTTGCTCATACTGCTCTTGCGCTCACGAGACAGTGCGTGTAAATGTTGCCGCAATGAACTGAGAATCCCCTCAATTTCGTTGGACTCTTATTACACATGTCTTTTCCATGCTGATTTTCTTATATAGTCTCGTGCGCACTCAGTATTCTACCCTCTGCTATGTTGGGCACTTTTGGTTGATGCCGAAGTAATTACAAATTCTGAAATGTTCTTGGAGATCTCTAAAGCGGAACAGATATTTCTGTCGAGGTCTTCATTTTGGCCACTAAACACTGCCCTAATATTTGAACGCAGACAGACTTTAAATTTTTTGTAATTGACCATTGTTTTTATTTATACTTTCAATATATTTTACAGGACGGGCTATTGCAAAGTATACAGAAAGACGGTCACCATTTGAAGAAAAATCAATTATTTTCCAAGACTTTGTTGAAACACTCGAGCTGCAAAACGTAAGACCTAATACCGATCGTGTCTGTCCGCGAATAAGTGCAGGCTGTCTTCCATTATGGCAGGTAAGGTTTTTATGAAGCATCCGATCCCACAGAAGAGTACCGGAAGGGTCTGTTCGAAATCCCCACGAAACGTGATGTCAGTTGAAATCACCAGTCAGAAGAAATTCATTCTTGTAATTAGCTAAGGCCGTATATAATTGTTGAGTGTTATGCACACCCGTAGGAAAATATGCATTTATAAGTGAAAAGGGGCGCTGCCCTGGCAGACTGAGGTCTATTTCCGATAATTCAGTCTGAGGACATATGCTGAAAAGCTATGCTCACTGTGTGGCAAAAGTTATTGGAGACTAGTATAATTAAGCCACTTCTTGGTCATGGACGGCCTAGCCGAATGGCTCTGAAATTGTTGACATTATAATTCTTAGCAGGTTAAGCCAGGTTGCTTGTAATATTAATATATTGAGATATAATTGATTGATTAGGCGAAGTAGGTCAGTAGAAGCAGAAATCAAAGACCTACAATTCAACTACTAATTTCAAGGTATCTATGCTGAAGAACGAATCACTTCAGCAACGGTGGCTTCTGAAATACTTTTTTGATAAGTGCACTGGCATTACCGTTGTCCTTTTTTAGTTGTTGAGCTTGGGCAGAGAGATTTTACAGGAGATCTAGTGCGCTTCAGATGCCTGAAATCTTGGCAAACGTCCATTGCATTCTGGCGCTCTACGTAGGTTGAAATAGAAAAATGACAAAATCGGGGTTTCTCCTTCTCGGGATTGCCACTGTGGGGCTAAATCAGGCATCTCTTCTACTGCACAAGGTGTCGACCTGGCTATAGGTACTGCTACCGTGGAAACCAGCTGTGTCATTTGTGAACAAAACACTTAAGAAATGCACTCACTTACGCTCGGAACTATGTGTTCCAACGCTTTCGACGTTGCCTTTTCTACTGCTGCTCCAATTAAATTCAAAAGCTTCGTTAGTAGCCCGCGCCTCAAAGAGACTCCGGCATATACAAAGGTCCTATTCTTCACAACTGTTATCGCTTCACCACGAGCACCGACGTCTGTCCATGATTTCTAGCTGTTGGGTTTCATTAGATCTTGTGGTGCAGCTCAAGTAATCGGCCGCATGATTTCCTGCACAGAGGCAGGACTTTTCAATTTCGGCAGGGCCCTCATTCGACGGATGCGCATTGCCACAGATCCGGCAACGTGAATTTAATTTATAGCCCCCTACATGTGACCAAAACGCCAGCAGTTTTTACACTGGAGAGGACGAGAAGCGAGGCGTTAGACTCTGAAAATGAGTGCCCATATTTTCAATTCTGATGAACAAGAAGTGCCGGCAAAGGTAGCAATAACCAACTCAGTGGTTACTTTCTCACCGTTAAATCAGTGGTCGCACCGGTGTACAATAATTACCCCAGCATCAGACAGCTTTTCCAGAGTCTCAGCGGGCGTTAGTCTAGAGTAGATTCCTCGAACAATTCCCTTAGTGCACTCTAGATGAGGCGGGATAAATGCACTCACTGAGACCGAAGCGGATGTCTTGCACTTTAGGATGTCAGAAACGCATGAAGCATCTGACGATCTGTACACTAAACCACCTCTTCCGAAATTACGAACATCACTTATCAGTTTGAAGTGCAGCGTCATAGCCTGCAGCTCCACCTTGATTGCCTTTGGGTTGTTGAGCCTCATAAGTCCACCACTCGAGGGCACCAGTGTCACAGGGATGCTGCCAACACCACTGCGGAAGAAAAATATTCTAATTGCAAGTCGTCATTAGGCAATGACGCTTGTCTCCTGACCTGATTTGTCTCCTGAACAAGGGCTGTGCCCTTGGTCAGGAGACAAATAAGAGATTACCACTGATTCGATCGCCTAAACAAGTGATATGCAACGCCAGTTAGTTTGAATAAGTCAAATTCACCCACGACTGAGCCAAACCACCGTCCGAAAGAGTCTGAAGCAGGCGTTCGCTAGTCAGTCTAACAAGGCCGTGAGCAGCGAACACGTCTTGTTTTGCACAATGGACGCTTCTTTTTCGCTGTCCTGCGTCCAGATCACATTTTTCTTCCTTTGTTTACTCTGCATTGTCTTTTGCTCCTGAGGAGTATGCGCGCTTTCGCATTTGTAAGAGACACACATGACATTCTACAACCACTCGCGCCATGTTAGTGTAGTGGCGTACGCTGGCAAATGGGTCCCACTTCACTGGTTTGGGAGTTTGTTGAATCGGAGGACCAGGTTGAATCTTTATAGATTTCTGAAGAATGTCGCCACGTAACGTGAGTAATGGTCTCAAACTGTTCCCAGAAGTTGAGATTGAGGCTAATTAGTGTTCTTGTAGGCACCGAATAAAACAAGCAGGCATATATAACAATTTATAAAGATTTAAGTATGAACGCCCGCACAGACAAATTTTTGTTACAAAACATGTAAAATCACTTTTTAAATTTTCTGGTATGCTCATATACATTAAAGTGGTGCGACAAGAGCGCAAAAAACTAGAAAGTGGCCTAAAATTTGGACTCTGGTTCTGACAGACATGAAGCCTAAATATTTTTTAACGTCAATGACATCACTCGATCAATTCTTCCCTATTACTGTGGCCTTAAGGATACCATCTTGCTTGAGCGCAACCGAACTCGTTTACTCCAAACTTTCATTTTTGCAAGCATTAAAGACACACACATGGTACGCTACAGCTTTCCTTTTCTATTTGGCATGTTTGTATTGCGGATGGCTTGCATCCGATACTTGTAATACATGGTACGCCGTGGAGGTGTAGCGATTACGGTGCTAGGCTGATGATCCAAAAGCCGCAGGTTCCATTCCGGCTGCTACGGCCACATTTTGATGTCAGCCAAATGGTAAAGGTCCGTGTGCTGTGTGATGTGAGTGCACGTTGAAGAATACCAAATGTTCGAAATTTGCGGAGCACTTATTTACGGCCTTCCTCACAGTCATATCATGGTCTGCGGACGTTAAATACCAAATAATATATGAATATTCATAATATTACCCAAATCATACAAATCTAAATACTCCGAGGTCGTCGCTTATTCGTCTAATATTAAAAAAGGACAATAAACAGGAAGACTTTGTTAATCTGGCAAGACAGCCCTGGCATCATAGTGTCACTTGTACGTATCATTCTTTGTGTTTAGAATTATTTGCATTGGTCAATATCATCTCAAAGCCGCGCTTCATCTACGGTTTCTACTCAAAGTGCTGGGGCTGTCGTCATGATTAGTAACATGTATATTGCGTATTTGCACGCAATTAACTGAGGTGTGGGTGTGAGGGTCCTACATCTGTGATGTAAACAAGAAATGTCACCCTAGCCTATTGAGTTTTGCAGTGTTTTTGACTGAACTTCAATGACTTTATGACAATTGATTGCTTGACAGCTAGTTTAAAAACTAGTATTAAACGGTCTTATTTCACAGGTGCTTATATTTTCATATAAATCAAAGTAGTGGCGTTATGATCGCTACTAAGTAATAACTTTACTTGTTTATGATTTATTTAATAAATGCCACAATTCATGTATTTAGTCATGTTGAGGCGTTTGTCGTCACGAAGAAAGTGATTATAAAGACAGCGAACAAATATCTGCATTTTCTTTTTTTTTCATTTTCGGAAAGATTTTTTGAAATAAGCTCATTAAACAAAATGAAAGCTCCTGGACAACTCAAATAAAAATGCCTTTAATAATAATAATAATAGTAATAATAATAATAATAATAATAATAATAATAATAATAATAATAATAATAATAATATTTGTGCGGGTTTGTGACTCGCTACCAATATATGATTTTGAAGGATGCCGTGGTGCAAGGCTTCGGAAATTTTGACTATTTGGCGTTATTTAACGCGCACTTATATAGAAGTAAATGAGCATCTGGCCTTTCGCCTCCATCGAAATGCAGCATCCACTGCCGGAATTCAATTTAGGGATGTCCAAATCACCTGTCGAGCCTCACAACAGCTATAGATCATTTCGGCAGGTATAAAAGCGACTATCAGCTATTTTTGTCTCTGTTCTGAAGAAGTGTGTACATATTGACGGATACAGTGAATGCTTTGTTTGGAAAGTTTCAACTAGTGTTGGCAGTAAATACAATGAGACTGTACCTTCTCATGCATACGTGACTGAATGGGCCGAACAAAGGCCGAAAAGGAGCCTTAGCGAGTAGCCAGTGAATTCGTCACTGCGAGAGAATATAACTAGCGTTGATGTTAAATTAAGGCAAATTGTTATGGTCTAACATCTTTGAAGCCGGGACACCCTTGTTTGTGATTAAGATTAAAGTACTGAGTTCTAAAATATGTTTCTGCTCTTGGGCATTTCATCATTAAAGAACTAGGTTTCATTGTGCTTTCGAACCAATGAATAATAGATTGTTCGAAAAATAGAAGTGGTTCTTCAAAGAAAATATTTAGTTACAGAGCAATCATCTCCTTCTTTCATCAAATTCATCAATGCAGACTCCTTTCATTGTCGCATTCGCTCACAAATACTGAGTGTAAGTAGAAATTACTGAGTGCAACGGGAACTCTAAAAAGAAGCTTTGAATAAAAATTGGCCCGTATCTGCATGTTTCTGCAAATATCGTCGAAAGACGATAGTCTTGCGTGTGGAGAGAGTGAAAAAGACATTTATTTGATGTTCTGCGCAAGAAAATCGGTGAGTGGTATTTTGGAGGCGCTTTAGAGTGCCTCGAGCGTGCAGCGGAGGTGAACGAGCGCATCAAGTCACGTCATACGTGAGACATCAGCGCCATCTGACAGTTTTCTTAGAAAACAAAGCACATGGCTCTGAGACGAGTGTGCGCGCCTATCTCTGAGGTGATAATGTGTAGAACGCAAGGCGAAGGGTAAGTGCCAGCGCCGTCTTGTCTTAGCAAAGCGTTGGAGACACTCCCCATTCCGTGCAAGCGTTGAATGGTCAGTGCAGCGTGATAAGCGCTACGGTCCTTAAAACTACCTTTGTATGCCATTTCCAGTAAAAGACGTACATGCAGAATATATACGTGTCCTTATGGTGCCCCAGACAGGCGCAATAGTTGTTTTTTAATTGACAATGGCACATGCATGAACGCTCAGCCTTGAGCAACATTGGTGGGTGCTGCAGATGGGGTCAGCCGTTTTAAGTACCCGATGCCGCTAAGAGTGGACAAACAGACAAATGTACAGACAGACAGACAGACAGACAGACAGACAGACAGACAGACAGACAGACCAAAATTTTTGCTTCGAAGGTCCCCAAGAAAGATTATCGTCTTTATAAACAACTGCAGAATCCTGCACCTGTTTGCATCAAACTCAGTCAGCTACATTATACCAGCACTACATCAATGATTGCGACCAAAACAAAGAACGTGGCCGCATCCACACTTTTTCGTTTGTATCATGACTGATTTGATTGATATGTGAGGTTTAACGTCCCATCATGACTGATTTGCTTTCGTGCTTTCATTCCTCAATCAGTTTTTCTGGGGGCGAGTTGATATTTTTTGATGAACTTGATGCCATAAGGAAATCTCCCGTAAAAAAAGTTGTAAGAAGACAATTTTTATTAGTTACTTTTACTTTTAGTATCTCTTTTTGAGCTCAATGCTACACAGTATCAAGTCTTTCTTTTGCTCTAATACGATATACTTGATATACATGACAGCTAAAATGAAAATACTGGGCACTGATTTAGGAATAAGAAAAGATTGGAAACAGCAAGACATAAAAAGAGCTAAAAAAAAGCTGAAGCAGTTTTGAAGGCCTTTAATAGACAGCATAACCAAAATAACACTGCCAATAACCATGAATGCTGCACATTTTGCCAAGAAGGACCTCTCGCTTTACAAGTGTAGTGATCGCCATTATACGGTCATGCAACAGGGACGGCATGGCCAAAAGCACGAAGATGGTGTTATTTTTTCGCAAATACTCTTACATCACTGATTCACAGTTATTTAGAGTAAATTTACAAACTAATTGAAGCTCAAACGAACTGTTTCAGTCTATAAGAACTCACTCCAAATTTAACTCCTGAATGTTGAAGGCAAAGGGCAATTTTAGCCCCATCATAAATTTGCGGTGTTTCCGTGAAATTACGCTGGCAAACAATTGTAACAAGCCCAACCATTTGGTCACTAACAAAAACATTGCGTTTTTCTTGGTTTCAGCTAAAGTGCCTTTGACTCATTCAGAAATGAAAAAAAAAAACAGCACAATTACTGTCTAGGAGGTCCAACAAATGACCGTACAAGAAAGTAGGTCAGATCCTGATTTTGTTGCCCACCTCCAGACCACAGATTTTGGGACCGGAAGTTCAGAGAAAAAAGGGGAAAGGATTCTGGCGCATAATGTGGGGCGTGCGAACCGGAAAAGTGTGACAAACTTGTTTCACGTACGGGAGCTACCTGTCCTGCAATACAACACTGTCATAGCTAGCAGCGCTTACGAAAAACCTTTCAATATGCACGGAACGTATCGGAAAACTCAGTCAGCATTCATGGAGGCGTTGTTGCACGCGTTCCTTTTATAATCGCTAGCTCAAGTGCGGTTTCTTCACTGTTAGCCAATGCCTGAAGCTTGCTTTATGTACTTTGTCAAGCTTGAGCGTTATCTCGAGTAATCTGAACTCGTGCTGTCTTCTAAAATCTTCACTTAACTGCATTCCAAAAAGCAAAAAGAAATGCTACAACTACGTTGCACGTGCAGCAAAGATATGGCCAGTGTCACTGCGTTCTTTATTGTTTTGTTCTCAACGAGAAAATGTCATCACCGTCAAAGAGCTGCTCTCGCTCAAGTATAAAAGAGTTCGTTTGGTGCTAGCTTTCAAGAACTTTTGCCGCAGCAGCAGGAGAATCGACCATGAACGCTCTGGTAAGCATGCTTGATATACATGAACATTTAGTTGAATTTTTACAGATTCTAGTTTAATTCATTCCATAACAAGCTTGATGGTATGAAAATAGATAATCCCAGCGTTGTCCTTTTTAATGGAGCTTTAAGGCTGAAATAGAGGAATATGGGAAAATGCAACTAGTTTTCACAGCACTTCTGGCATTAGGCGCCGATTTATTTGTGGCACTCATGCATATATGTGTATTCGGTTTCGCAGACAACTGTCCTGTTTTTCGCTGTCCTGGTTGCGGCAGCATCTGCTGGTGCTGTGCTTGGAGGCTACGATGGCCTTGGATATGGTGGCCTGGGGTACGGAGGCCTCGGCTACGGCGGCCTAGGCTACGGAGGTCTTGGCTACGGTGGTATAGGCTACGGAGGTGTCGGTTACGGTGGAGTGGGTCTTGGCGTGGGTGGTGTTGGTATTGGAAGCAGCGTCGCTTTGCTCAGCGGAGGGCCAGCCTTCACAAAAGCCGTAGCAGGACCGACTTTTCTAGTGAGAAGCGTGCACCACGTGAACAAGATCCACAACGGGGGTGCTCTCTTAGCTCACAGTGGCCTTGGTGGAAGCTACGGATATGGTGGTCTTGGCTACGGCGGCCTCGGATATGGTGGTCTTGGATACAAGGGATGAATGGACAATGTGGAATAAGTGTGACAGTGTTTGTTACGACTAACTTCGTATGCCAAAACAATGTACAGTCGGGAATGTCTGCCCGTTACACGAAATAAACTATATTGATTTTTTTATTGTTGTTTTATTTTTGTTTGCGAAAACATTTTGTGACTGTTATTTCTATTGTGGTTCATACTAAAAATATAATAAAAACGATGAGATAACTGGTGTCTCCACAATGTTCCTACAGCTCTTATGTTCCCTGACACCTAAACAGACTAATTTTTAACCAATAAAAAGAAAATACTGATGGACAAGGTCGTCCTCGCAGAGTCATGATAGTAAGTGAGTTAGATTCTCACACCACACTCAGTCGGCATCGTGTTTAGTGTTTCTATGACGACTTGATACCACAGCCTTCGACTCGCTAATGTGAAGGAGAAATTAAGAAGTAGTGGCTCACTCATTTATTGGTCAGTGATCGTTCTTCGTAGCTATTCATATACTCCAAATGCAATCTATAGTTTTCTGTTTTCATAGGGGCAAAGGGCTTACTCTCAGAAAACGTTGTTTTGAGAAGTTACACTAGATCTGCTACAGTATAAATTGTTATATTTGTATAAAACATGAATTTTTTCTGTAATCAATATATATATATATATATATATATATATATATATATATATATATATATATATATATATATTGTTGTTTAATGTTTAATATCATATATATTTCTCACACATGCTGCTTGCGTTCTGAATGCTTGGATAATATACTGAAAAGAATCAAATTTCATTGTGTGTGAATGTCTCATATCTGTTGATAAGGTTACTGAATATAATAGGTCATTAGATTTATGAAGACATGAATCATGAATAAACAAATGAGGACATTTACCTGTGCCTTTTCATAATATATCTTCAGAGGGTGAACTACCTTGGGTGTGTAAAATGGCAGGGATACTGGTGGGCATGGATAATAGCATAGCGCGCACCGGTAGAACGTGAGAAATAGAGCACTTAGGGTCGTGTGGACGTATCCTAGGGCCAACAGAACTTAGGTTATATTTCCACACTTCTGGCTGACGCAGCCTCGTTTCTCCATTTTTTTCTCAATGGATAGGTACTGTAAAAGTCAGAAAGTGAAGGTTACTTACATTGTGTGTGATATAGGTGAGTGTATCTACTGCCCGAGTTATACAGCACTCATCATTTCATTGACTACTAAAACAGATAGCTGTTAAAACCACGTAAACTTTTAGCCTGCTTACAATATGTAGTACCGCTGGTGTTGCAGTAATTTCCTTGCATATTATTATACTTCTGCACACTTTACTCTTGATTATATAACCTTTATTAGTCGCTCACGTATCGTTTTATACTTTGCATAACTGATGCAGTTGGAAAACCTGATAATTGCCTTCTGTTGCACATTTAGAATAGTACAATTATCAGACACGTTTAAACGTTCTTACAATTGTTTCTTCGTTGTAGAACTTTCAACGATGTTATTTTTTGTATAACTATAGGCCGTCGACATCGTGTAACGTTCTTTTTATTGCTGCATCGACCCGGTGCCACTTCTTGTTTTTCCTGTTTTTTTAATTAACAAATAAAAATAGGCTAATTAACAGAATAAAATTTAAGTAAATGAATAAAAAATTTCAACAGTATTCATTTCACAGCACAGCAGCACTACGATCACTAAAAGTAGCGTGCGCTTGACAATTGAGTTAAATAATCAAGAATCCATTTTCACAACTAAAGCTGTTATGAGAATAAAACATGGGTCATGCACTGTCGACTTGTCCACCGCCGCTGCCGCCGCCACTGCCGCCACCACCGCCGCCGCCGCCGGTGTCCATAACCACAACGAATGAAGTTATAAGAAAAAAAATCTAGTACCAATGACATAGACGGGAAAGAACCCGAGTCTGCTGGGTGCCAGCCCAGTATTTAACGACTGAAGCACGCCGGCGCTTGGGACGTGTTCGCAAACTTGCTTTAGGCTGGCCTAATGTCGTGGAAACAAACACGTAATATACGACTTATAAAGCATTTTTAAACAGCGAAATAACAACCAGTCGACACGCAATGCGAATAGCGTAACGAGTGGCTCGTCCAATATTCCAACCAATTACAAAAGCTTGTTCTTGTTCACCTATTAACTGTGGCACATAGCCACTTTAAGCACAATTCCTCATCGTCATCAGCCATCCCATGAACAATTGGCACAAAACTCCTTGAAGGGTTTAGCGGATGCCACGCTTCTCAAAGTAAAGACAAAAATAGCATACTCTAAATTTTTAGTATTGCATAAAGTTTTATACAATAAAGTTTTTTAATAATGTCAGAGTGGGTATCAAGTTAGTGTGTTTGCAGCAGTTATCCAAGGGATGCATCAACATTATTTGGTCCTTCGGAACGTGCTTTAGCACGTTGCGGGCCACTCCCACGTCGGAACAGAAAGAAAAAATCTCTGTGCTTCATCGCGGGCCTGATGGACTGCCCATAGCTGTTGTTCAAGTCTGGAGCATGCAATAGCACCCTTCTATTTGGATAGTGTGATGACTGCTCCACAACGTAACGTGGGGCACCGCCAGAGCATATGCTCCAAGGTAGCTATATCATGCAGTACAAACATGTATTAGTCGGCTGTATTCAGGGATAAATTTTGTTTGATATCACGGGATTAGGGCACGCCCCGGCTTGAAGAAGCCTGAGTGTCGGAGCCTGAGGTTTGCTTAGTTTTCTGTGCGATGGAGGGTATTGTCTTCGCGCCATATAAAAATGTTTTGCCAATTCATTATACGAGAAGAGAGGGTCGCGGTTCTCTAAGATATCAGCGCCGCGCTCCCGATAGCTACGCGGTTTACTAGTCCTCGCGCTGCTATGTGGGCTGACTCGTTGAGATTGGGCGGGGCTCCCTCAATGAGTCCCATATGAGCTGGGAACCAAACGAGTGTGTGTCTCTCGATGTCTTTGTCCCGAAGACTTCGCACAGCTAGTTCCGATATTGTTCTCTTAGGAAATTTTCGAACCGACGATCTCGAGTGACTGTATATTGTGGACTTCTTGTTATCCAGTAAGGCCAACGCAACCGCCACTTGCTCTGCTGTTTCAGCCACCGTCGTCCAGACTTGTCGAGTTGGTGATACCACCCTCGTGGTTGATGCTCAATGCCGCATACGCATTCCCCTCGGAATATCGAGCCGCATCGATTAAGGAGCAGTCCCCGGCATGTTATTGAGCCTTTTGTAGTAGAGCCTTTGCTCTAGCCCGTCTTCTGTCCTTGTTATGCTCGGGGTAGACTTTTCATGGGATGGGGACAACGGTATTGATTTCTTCTCGTTGTTTACGAGGAATACTACCGAAGTGAAACTTGATTCACATCGGTGGAATCCCCAGCTTCCGCAGGATGTTTCTACCGGAACGGGTGGTGGACAATCTGGCGAATTGCTCCCTTTCCTGTGCCTCTGCAATTTCTTCCAGCATGTTGTGCATGCCGAGACGGAACAGTCTATCCGTGCTTGTGTACGTGGGAAGCCCGAGATCTCTCTTGATGGCCTTTCTGATTAACATGTAGAGCCTAGCACGCTCCGACCTCTGCCAGTTGTGCATGGCTGCAACGTAGGTGAAATGGCACACCAGAAAGGCGTGCACCAACCTTACGAGGTTATCTTCTTTAAGTTCCTGTTGGCTGTTGGCAAACCCTCTTATTAAGCTGATGGCATTGTCAGTTTTTCTGGCGAAACTCGTGACCGTCACGTTATAGGAGCTGTTCGACTGAATGGTAACTCCTAGAGCCCGGAGAAATCCACCCTGGAGATCAAGCTGCCCTCACCTGTCCTAATCAATTGATTGATATGTGGGGCTTAACGTCCCAAAACCACCATATGATTATAAGAGACGCCGTTGTGGAGGGATCCGGATATTTCGACCACCTGGGGTTCTTTGAAGTGCACCCAAATCTGAGCACACGGGCCTACAGCATTTCTACCTCCATCGGAAATGCAGCCACCACAGCCGGGATTACATTCCGTGACCTGCGAGTCAACAGCCAAGTACCTTAGTCACTAGACCACCACGGTGGGTCCTCACATGTCCTAAGAGTGATGTCAGTATCTTCTAATGGCTTTCACCCTCTTGGTTTGAGGCCCCTGCGCTTGGGTCTGAGGCCCCTGCGCTTGGGAGAAGAAGTTCCGATTTCTGCAGCGAGCTCCGGAGACCAGTCGGTTTAAGGTAGTTTTCCGTTACCTCAATAGCTTCCTGTAGCACAGCCTCTATTCCCCCCTCGCTTCCACTGGTACACCATGTGGTGATGTCGTCAGCAAAAGTATGATTAATGCCATTCACTTCGGAGAGTCTTTGAGGCAGACCGATCATGACGAGGTTAAGGAAGGTCGGGCATAGTACTGAGCCTTGTGGCGTCCCTGTGAAGCCAAGCCTTACCGGTTCCGAAACAAAATCGCCCATCGCAAGTATAGCCTCTCTGTCAGTCAGGAATGATTTTATGTAGTCGTGGAAGCGCTTGCCAAGCCCGTGGTTTGAGATCTGACTCAGCACAAACTGGTGCAGAACGTTGTCAAATGCTCTCTCCAAGTCCAGTTCAATATGGCTCTTATGCCACTTGTGTTCATATCAATAACTTGATATTTGATTAGCTTTAAGGCGTCTTGGGTTGAAAGGCCGGCCCTGAAGCCTATCATGTTGCGGAGATAAATTTGCGTTCATCCAGGTATCAAGTAACACTGTTCAGGATAGCATGTTCAGTCACCTTACCTACGCATGATGTCAGTGAGATAGAACGGAGGTTGTCGAGGCTGGGAGGTTTGCCCAGTTTGTGGGAGAGGATGGTGGTGGCCGTCTTCCACATCTCTGGGACACTGCGACTCTTCCACACCTTGTTGACAATATCCGTCAGGTACTGCAACTACCTGTCATCCAGGTTTCTCCAAGCCTTGTTGGTCATCTATCAGGACCTGGGGCTGACCTGCCGTTTAAGTCATGCAATGCCTGCCTGATCTTCTCGCTTCCAAATTCTGCGCCCAGTTCTGCGCTAGCAGCTCCTCGGTAAATGGGAGCCGAAGGCGGCGGGCCAGAAGCGATTGGCAAATACTTACCAATCCGTTCTGCCAGTACCTGAATGTCCGAGGATTCTTGCGTAGCTGTATGAAGTGTGCGAGTCAGCGTACACCTCTGCTTTGATTCGGTGTTGGTGTCATCCAACAGATGCTTTAGGAGGTTGCAAGGGCCTGCCCTGCGCATCTTCCCGTCTACCGAATTGAAAATATTGTCCCATTGTTGTTTGAAGAGGACCTTACAATGGTCCTCAGTGATTCTGTCTACCTCGGCAATCTTCATGAGAAGCCTGCGATTGAGATGCTGCTCTTTCCACCTGGTCAAGAGGGAATTTTTGGCTTGGAGAAGATGAGCCAGTCTGCTGTCCATATTTTTTACAGGCAGGTCCATTGTGAATACCTTAGTGGCAGACAGGATGTCGCCTCTTATCTGCGCCGTCCTCTGTTCCAGGTCCAGCTTCTCCTCATCCTCAGACCTTTCCTTTCTTACTTTGCGGAACAAGTCCCAATCGGTCAGTGTGAACTTACGTGGTCTTGTCTGTCCAAATTGCAGAAAAGTAGTGAGGAGGTAATGGCCGCTTCCAAACTCCACGTTGAGGTTTGAACACTTGATGTCCACCATGTTCCGAACGAAGGGGAAGTCCGGTATTGTGTCCGAGCGGACAAAATACCACATCTTGTAGAGAACGCCGGGTCTGTTACGAGTACTAGGTCCTGGTTTGATGCCTTCTCTACAGGTCTCCCCCCCCTTACGAGTGTCGTACGAATAACCCCAAGAATGATAGGGTGCATTAAAGTCACTCGCTATAATCAGGGGGGAGCCGCCGAACAACTGTATGACCTTGGATATAAGAGCCTTGAAGCGCTGTCTGAAGTCCTTGGGGCTGGTGTATACATTGAGAATGAAAATTCTTTATAAATAGATACAGGGATGATATAGCATAATGTGCTCGATTCTGAACGAACCCTTATCAATAGCGTGGATTACGCGGGTCAGCTTGTTGCTTGCAAGAGTCGCAACGCCTCTTCCTTCTTATTTCATCGTAACAGAGCGGTAAAGGGTAGCGTAACGTTAATGAATTGAGTTTCTTGCAAGATTATGACATGTGGTTTTTCAAAATGTGAGTGAATAAATTGCTGCAGAGGGTTCCTTTTTTGAAGAAACCCCCAGCAGTTTCACTGCCACATTATGAACGCACTAGTTCGTGCAGCCATTCTGTTGCTGTGGTGACTGAGCCGTTCAATTATCCGTTGCCGGAAGTGGCATTGCTCTGATATCTGCGACAGGTGCAACGACGTTTTGCAGAAACGACTCTACCTTGGAAAACCGCTGATTGTGCCTTTCCTCCATGACTAGCATGTTGCCCTGCATGTGCGATACCATCTCGCCTAGCTGTTTTATGCTCTCGCTGAGTGAAAGCAGCATTTCGCGAATCTCCGATCGAGCTCTACACGAATCTTCATCCTGTTTGCCAACT
This sequence comes from Rhipicephalus microplus, assembly GCF_043290135.1. Classification (NCBI taxonomy): domain Eukaryota; kingdom Metazoa; phylum Arthropoda; class Arachnida; order Ixodida; family Ixodidae; genus Rhipicephalus; species Rhipicephalus microplus. Next base: position 200,568,160 of record NC_134710.1, on the reverse strand, counting down.
ATGGCCTTTTTGTAGCAGGCCTCTCCGTCTCGCATGCCTCAACTACGGCCATTTTCGTTAAGTGAGTCGATGGCGTGACGGACTCTACGGGCTGTTGGCCGCCTTCACTCCTAATCACAGATATCTCACCAATAAGCCTAGCTATGGTGTCCCTCAATTCCTTATTACCACGTTCAAGTTGCGCTAGCCTCTCGTTATCTTTTTCAAACTCTGGCGGTGGACTCCGCGTTACCTTTTCTCGTGCACCTTGACGGACACGGTCGGCCCATCATGGCTGGCCACGGTGTTGCTGATCCTGGGACCGAGATCTTCTCGTCTGAAACGACACCTGTCCTTTTAGATAACGGGAGCTGTAGCGTCCCTTGGATCGGGACCTGGATGCAGTTGTATTGCGGGAGCTCCCTCTGGAACGGGACTGCCCAGTGGACGACGATTTGGATTCGTGTCAGGTGCGGGAGCACCCCCTGGAGTGAGGGCGTCTCTTGGAACAGGATCGTCTGCATTGGCGGTGACACCTGCATTTTTGTGAAAATGGGTGTCATGCCATGTCGCCACTGTCCTTGCTTCCAAAAGCTTCTGCCGCCTTCTCCCTTCTTCCTCTCCTCACGACATAAGGGATCTGGTACCGTCGCCTGCAGTCCACCCACCGGCTACAAAAGTTGGTGTCGGCGTAGCCTTTGTCTTATGCGCTCAGTGGTAACAAACTACACTCGCAGAAATAATGCAGCAAACCGGACGAAACCGTTTCGAAAATGAAAACCCGCAGTTTTCACAACCTTCCTACTTTAGCGTCTTCTTCCTTCATCTGCGCAGGCCTTGCGTTTTTTGAAATAGCGTTCAATTTTTTGATGATGTACTTAAAATTTATTTTGGGTGATGATATCTGTTTGAAGCTCTTATAAACAAGACCCTCTTGACTTTTTTGAGGACGACGAGCTTGTGTAAACGCCTCTGAGTTGTGGAGTACCGCACGCCCCAGTTAATTCACTGCCGTTTCTTCCTGTCCCTTCATTCTCTCTTCCTACACCTTATCTCGCTCTCCATCTCCAATCCACCATGTTTCGCAGCTTTTCTGGTCAGCCTTCGAGTTTTATGTTTTATTATTTCGTTTTTTGTCGCAGCATATTCAGAAAAACGTGATCAAATGAATCAACTATGGCATATCGTGGTTGAGTGTCAGCCATATCTGTCACAATACTAATTAAATTTGTTTAATGTTCAGAGATAAGCCAACTCTCTTTCACATATATTTCAAACATAAAAAAGAACAACGTGAAGAGCACGGTTAATATAAAACACTCACCCACCCACCCACCCACCCACCCACCCACCCACCCACCCACCCACCCACCCACTCACCCATTTCCACACACACACAATCACACACACGCAAACACACACACACAACACACACACACACACACACACACACACACACACACACACACACACACACACATATATATATATATATATATAGCCAGGCATGGTGGTTGAGTGGCCGTAGCGTTGCATATAGTCAAGTAGATCCTCCGTGAGCGGTCACAACGTGGTTTATTTCGACGTTTCGGCCTAGAGTCTGGCCTTCATCAGGATTGAACGTATAGTTTGGTGCTGCTCTGGTTTTAAACAATCTCAAATCAGAAGGAAAGAGGGGAAAAACTGAAAAAAAGGACGAAAAAAAAAATAGAAAAACAAGAAAAAAAAAGAATATAAGGTGCACTTCCCCCGGGCACCCCCTTTCCACTCTTCCTTCCACTTACCCCTCCATCTCTCTCCCCTTTCTCACTTTCACCTTTCTGATGTCTGTGGTCTGTGTATACTTCCTTTCACTAACGCATTTAGGCACTGCGCCGTGCTCCCGACCAGGTTGCAGAAATTAGGTGCCTTTTCTCATCTTCTAACCACTACCACCACCACTAACGCATTTTTCCCGACCAGACAGCGCCTCCTGGCTCTGGCGGTTTGGTGTGGGGTAAAAAGAGCTTTTTAAAAAAGTTCAAGCCTTTAACTACTCAGCGCCCTGTCAACATTTCGTCGTAGAAAGAGGGGTGCCGCGTATTGTGGCAGAGGCTGGTAAGCGGGCGCAATGCGATTTCCTTGCCCGCTTCTGGATTACGCGTGCAGTGGGGACCTCCCAACTGTGCTCAGGGTTGCTGTTGGGCATATCTTGCTTGGCACTATTGATTGGGTAGTAAAAAAAACGGACGACAGCTGTACTTAGGAAGAGTAGTTACACTTGAAATTGTTTTGAGTTGTCCAATACCATTCGCAGCTGCAGTGCATTGAACTCAGTTACTATTTTCATTATTGGCGTTATTATTTTCTAATGCTTTAATTGCTGCAAGTGTACCAGAATTCTCATTTATTCCTCTATCGAGGGTGTTAAATCGGTGGATAAGGTATGACTCTCGTTGTTCACGTTCTCGGTTTGACTTAAATCCCGTCTCTAAGAGCGTTACTGAAAGTTTGTCGAATGCATGGTTGGGAAGATTAAGATGTTTTGATAGGGGTATATTTGGGGCTGATTTCGCATGCGCTCTGTGATTATTGAAGTGAATGCTAAATGGTGTTTCTGTTTGTCCGATGTACTGCATACTACGCACGTTGCATTCGAGTAGGTATACCACATTAGCGGAATCGCATGTTAGGTTTTCTCGTATGTTAATCTAAAACTTGGATTGTGTGCGGGTTGCTTTGTGTGTTTCTCGCATCGCCTTACATACAAGACATCGTGACTTTAAACAAGGTCGGCATGAATTATTGGGGGGTGAGGTATTGATTTGAGAGTAGACAAGTGTGTCTTTGAGGTTGCGTGGTCGTCGGTAAACGACGCCTGGAGCGGATGAGAATGCGCGTTTGAGATTGTATTGTATTGTTGATTTGAGATTGTATAAAACCAGAGCACCAACAAACTGTACCTTCAATCCTGATGAAGGCCAGACTCTAGGCCGAAACGTCGAATTAAAACACGTTGTGACCGCTCACAGAGGATGTACTTGAATATATATATATATATATATATATATATATATATATATATATATATATATATATATATATATATATATATATATATATATATATATATATATATATATATATATATATATATATATATATATATATATATATATATTTATATATATATATATATATATGCTCACGGCAAGTTATTTTTAGGCACTTTTCTTTCTTCTTATTTACATTACATTGGTTTTAATAACTTCAGCTATACATTCCTTGGAATTATTGTCTGTTAGATCTCATTATTATTGTGTCAATACACGGAAAAACGAGTCCTTAGGTATACACTTCTTTTCCTTACACACACACACACACACACACACACACACACACACACACACACACACACATATATATATATATATATATATATATATATATATATATAATCAGCCTGACTACGTCCACTGCAGGACAAAGGCCTCTCCCATGTTCCACCAGTTAACTCGGTCCTGTGCGCTTGCCTTCTCTGGGAATCCAGTTAGTTACCCTTAATGACCAGCGGCTGTACTGTCTCCGCGCTACATGCCCGGCCCATGTTCATTTCCTCTTCTTGATTTCAACTATGATATCCTTAACCCCCGTTTGTTTCCAAATCCACTCTGCTCTCTTCTTGTCTCTTACCGTAACATCTTCCTTTTTTTTTCCATTGCTCGCTGCGTCGTCCTCAATTTACGCTGAACCCTCTTTGTAAGTCTCCAGGTTTCTGCTCCGTAGCTAAGTACCGGCAAGATACGGCTGTTGTATACCTTCCTCTTGAGGGATAGTGGCAATCTACCTGTCACGATTTGAGAGGGCTTGCCAAATGTGATCCACTCCATTCTTATTCTTCTAGTTACTTCAATCTCGTGGTTCAGCTCTTCGGTTATTACCTGCCCTAAGTACACATAGTCTTTCACAACTTGAAGTGCACTATTACCTATCTCGAAGCGCTGCTCCTTTCCGAGGTTGTTGTACATTACTTTCGTTTTCTGCAGATTAATTTGAAGACCCACCTTTCTGCTCTCCTTCTCTAACTCCGTAATCATGAGTTGCAATTCGTCCCCTGAGTTACTCAGCAATGCAATGTCATCGGCGAAGCCCAGGTTACTAAGGTACTCTCCATTAACTCTTATCTCTGTTTCCCTTCTAGCCTGTGAAAACCTCCTGTAAGCACGCGGTAAATAGCATTGGGGAGATTGTATCCCCCTGCCTTATGCCCTTCTTGATTGTTATTCTGTTGCTTTCTTTATGAAGCACTATCGGAGCAGTTGATCCCCTTTAGATTTCTTCCAGGATGTTTATATATGCTTCATCGACGCCCTGATTCCGCAGTGTTTGCATGACTGCTGATATTTCTACTGAATGAGACGCCTTCTCGTAATCAATTAAGGCTATGTACAGTGGTCAACTGTATATATATATATATATATATATATATATATATATATATATATATATATATATATATATATATATATATATATATATGTGTGTGTGTGTGTGTGTGTGTGTGTGTGTGTGTTTTATTTCAATCGCAGTCACGTTGTACTTTTTGATGTTTGAAATTGAAATATATGTGAAAAGAATTGGGCTCATCTCTGAACATCAAAACTAATTCAATTCATAATCTGACAAGTAGGGCTGACATTGATGGAATCTATTGTATGGTGTTATGATAGGACGAATGCTGATATGGTGAACAAATGAACTGACTTGGGCATATTGTGGTTCAATGTCACCTATACTGGTCACAATATGAATTAAATTCGTTTAAATGTACCGATATAATATAAGCCTAATTCATTTCACTTATATATTTAACCTGAAAAACGACGTGAATGCGATTGAGATGAAGAACAAACACACACACACGCATATATATATATATATATATATATATATATATATATATATATATATATATATATATATATATATATATATATATATTTATATATATATATATATATATATATATACATATATATATATACATATATATATGACGCAGGAGACGTGATGGCTGTACGATGAACCATTTATTTGTCTTCGTCTTCCTCCTTCTCTGATCTTTTGCCATGACTCGTCGTTATCGAATATGGTTGTGAGGTAAAACCTAAATCCCTCACTGGAGATGTATTCAGTGAAGTTGGTGATCATATCCCGTTCCGACCATGATGCAGCGGTAGCGTGGAGCTCGAACAGGGCGAACCAGTCCTGCACGGGTCCATTGTCCACTGCCCCGGTGCACTTGTGGATGTCAAGGTAGGCCGATGAATCTGTCATGGGGCTGGTCGTAGTGTCCTGGTTGGAGATGATTTGGTAGTCGATGTTTGGTCAGGGCGTCTTGTGGAGAACTGCGTCGATGATGGGCGACTGATGAAGGGGCAGGCAGGTCTTCATCCTGTCGACTCGTGTTACGCTATGATGAATGGGAGACGTGGCCTGGCTCATGCGCCATGTTTATTCTAAAGCACTTCTTCTTCCTCTGCCTCTACCAACCACCATCGCTTCATACGTCACACACACACACACACACACACACACACACACACACACACACACACACACACACACACACACACACACACACACACACACACACACACACACACACACACACACACACACACACACATATATATATATATATTGTTACTTGGAGATAACAGTAGGCAGTCCGCAGCCACAACACAGCTCACCGACAACGTCCACTTCTTCACTCTCAGTCAGAGGCGCCCTTTTTGGGTATATCCCACTATGCCGTGGTACAGTCAGCCGAAACCACGTAACACAACTCCCGGCCTCAAAAGCGCTGACCCGGCGAGCTCATAGGGCCACAGCAGGAGCAGTGTGCAACGCTTGAGCCTTGATGCGTGGACAATGTCCCGGGACAGCAGAGCAGATAAGGTTAATGGATCATCAGGAACAATTTCATACGTAGTGTCGGTCACTCGTCTAAGAACACGGTATGGGCCCGTGAAACGAGAGAGAAGCTTCTCTGAAAGGCCTGCATGTCGCGTAGGGCACCAAAGAAGAACGAGAGAACCTATCGGAAAGTGTTCGTAGCGATGCTATTCGTCGTAACGATGCTTCTGCGAGTCTTGGGTCACCATTAATCTGCTGCGGGCAAGGTGACGAGTTTGGTTAGCTCGGGCAATAGCGTCGCGTGCATATTCAGAAGTAGACTGCGCAGCGGCTGGAAGGAAGGTATCCAACAGCAATGTTGGTTCGCGTCCAAACAGAAGGTAATAAGGCGAGTACCCAGCAGTGTCATGCCGGAAGGAAGTGTACGCGAACGTCACGTAGGGTAGTGCAAGGTCCCAATCACGATTTACGGCCGAGACGTATTTCGATAGCATGTCTGTCAAGGTTCGGTTTAAACAATCTGTAAGCCCGTTTGTCTGGAAATGGTACGATGTCGTGAGCTTATGTTGGGTAGAGCAGGAACGCAGGATATTGTCAACCACTTTCGAGAGAAACGTACGGCCTCGGTCTGGCAGCAGTTGACGAGGGGCTCCGTGCACTAAGATGAGATCGCGTAGTAGAAAATCAGCGACGTCTGTAGCGCAGCATGTTGGCATGGCTCGCGTAACTGCATAACGGGTCGCGTAATCTGTAGCAACCGCGACCCACTCGTTTCCGGAGGCGGATGTTGCGAAGGGACCGAGAAGTTCCAAACCAACACGGAAGAATAGCTCTGACGGGATGTGGATGGGCTGAAGATACCCGGCAGGGAGTTCCGACGGCTTCTTTGGCAAATTTCACAAGCATTGACAAAACAACGTTCAGAGCGTGAAAGGCCAGACAAGTAGAAGTGGCGGCGCACACGGTCACATGTGCGAGAGACACCAAGGTGACCGACGGTTGGCGCGTCATGGAGCTATGGAGCTCGCGGAGGACTGTGGAGCGCAGGTGCTTTGGTATGACCAGAAGTAGGTCGTGACCATTGGACGATAAATTACGCCGATATAAGGTGTGGTCCTTTATGGTAAACATGCGAACAGAACATGCGTCATGCAGTTAAGATTCGAGCTGTTGTATTAGGCGGCTGATATCCGGATCGCGACGCTGCTCGTATCGAGATGAAGCAGCTGGGAGATGGAAAGGAGGGAACCCAATGAATTAGTGCTTGTAAGATTGCAGTCGGCCACAGTGTAGCATGACAGACAATCCACATGTTTGTGCAGTTTTCCTGATTTATACACTACGGTGTAAGAATACTCTTGGAGGCGCAGTGCCCAGCGCGCGAGACGACCTATGGAATTTTCGAAGGAGGCGAGCCAGCAAAGAGTATGGTGGTCGGTGAGAACTATAAATGGTCGGCCGTATATTTAAGGGCGAAATTTTGTGACTGCCCGCACCAGCGCTAGGCATTCGCGCTCTGTGATGGAATAATTACGCTCCGAAGAGGACAGCAGCCTGCTGGCATAAGCTATCACGTGAAGCTACCCACGTTGTCGCTGAGCCAACACAGCGCCTATTCTGTAACCACTGGCATCAGTGGGACTTCGGTCGGTGCCGTAGGGTCGAAGTGAGCCAGAACAGGAGAGGAAGTGAGCAAAGTGGTGAGTTCGGAGAATGCTGCTTGTTGCGAGGGACCCCAGGTAAACGTCTCATCTGTTTTGAGTAAATCTGTTAGGAGCCGAGCAATTTCCGCGAAGTTCTTAATGAACCGCCAAAAGTAGAAGCAGAGCCACACAAAGCTGCGGATATCTTTGGCGGTTTTTGGCACAGGAAAGTCCTTCACAGCTCGAACTTTTTCTGGGTCAGGCTGTACACCAAAAGCGTCAACAATATGCTTATGTATTGTAATACGGTGGCAACCGAACCGGCACTTGGATGAATTCAACTGAAGACCGGCGAGACGGAATACATCAAAAATTTTAGACAGTCTCTCAAGGTGCGCTTCAAAAGTGGGAGCAAACACAATCACGTCCTCCAGATAACAAAGATGCGTAGACCACTTGGATTCATGAAGCAGGGAGTCCATCATTCCTTCGAAGGTGGCGGGGGCATTACATAAGCCGAAAGGCATGACCTTGAATTGGTAGAGGCCATCAGGTGTTACAAAAGCCGTCTTCTCTCTGTCCATGGGGTCCATGGCCATCTGCCAATAACCAGAACGAAGATCGATGGAAGAAAAGTAGGTGGCACCATGGAAGCAATCAAGGGCGTCGTCAATTCATGGCAGAGGGTATGCGTCTTTCTGGGTGATGGTTTCAAGGTGGTGATAGTTCACATAAAATCGCCAAGATCAGTCCTTCTTGTTGATTTGATTGATATTTGGGGTTTAATGTCCCAAAACCACCATGTGATTATGAGAGACGCCGTAGCGGAGGGCTCCGGAAATTTCGACCACCTGGGGTTCTTTAACGAGCACCCAAATCTGAGCACACGGGCCTACCACATTTCCGCCTCTATCAGAAATGCAGCTACCGCAGCCGGGATTCGAACCCGCGACCTGCGGGTCAGCAGCCGAGTACCTTAGCCACTAGACCACTGTAGTGGAGCGTCCTTCTTTTTAACTAATACCTCCGAGATACCCAGGGACTGGAGGATGGATCAATAATGTCCTTCGCTAGCACCTTCTTCACCTCCTTCTGAATGATGCTCTGCTCAAAAGGAGACACTCTGTAGGGAAGGCAGTGTACAGGGTTGGCATGAGCTGTGTGTATGCGATGCTGGACAAAGGACGTCTGCCCTAGAGGTTGGTCGCCAAAATCAAAAATATCCTGGTAGGCCTCCAGAAGATGCTGTATGGCTTCAACATCTGGAGGCGAAGATTAGTGGCGATCATGTCTACAATTTGACGGCTGCCCGAATGTGCTGCGAGTAGTGTGCGCTGAGTTGAAACAAAGGAGTCTAAGGCAAGCACTACGGTTTGTGAATTGAGCAACGGACACAGGTGGGCCACAGAAATGCCTTGTGGAAGCCCTTGATTCATGTAGCGGAAATTCACAAGTGGTAGACAAGTTTTGTCACCTGTGATGCTGAGCACCTTGTAGGAAACTGCAACATTATGAGCAAGGAGTACAACGGTGAGAGGTGTAGCTGAATAGTCACCGTCGGGCACAACTGGTGAACGCAGGAAATCTATCTACCTCACAGTTTTGAAAGGCTGGTGAACAAATTCACTGCATTGTAATCGGCATGTAGGTTGATACGGGGCGTCACTTATTTGTGGCAGTTAAAGACGGAGCACGCTAGCGGAGTAATAAATCAGAGCAGAATTGGCGGCAAGAAAATCGAGGCCTAGTATGAGATCGTGGGGGCATGTTGCAATTACGGTAAAAAGGACGACCACTTGATGACCGGCTACGGCAAGTTGAGCTGTGCACATACCGACGACAGGGACTGTTGCGCCATCTGCAACTTGGACGACACTGGTCAAGGGGGCCGTGAGGACCTTCTTCATGCGATGACGAAAATGCGAACTCATACTAGAGATGTGAGAACACTTCAAGGGTGTTCCGGTTCAAACGTAAGGGCAACAGAGGACTTTTGGGTAAGGTCGACAGGGCAGTTTCAGCTTCAGAAGCTGCGCAGCCTAGTTTCAGGGACATCCTAAACGATGGCGAGGGAGAGTGGTGACGACGACGGGACAGGGTGGCCGTAGTCCTCAGGGGCAGTGAATGCTGTAGACTTAGTGCGGGTCGGATAACGGTGGTTCGGTGGACGGAATGAATTACTGTAAGTGGGGTACGAGCCAGAAGGCATAGATGGTCACTGGCTGCGGCAGTAACGAGCGATGTGTCCCGCGCGACTACAGTGGAAGCATATTGGCTTATCATGAGCTGTTCGCCATTGAGACAGGTTCCTGATTCGAAGAGAGTACGGACGGTGATGTCTCATGTCCAAAGAAGCTATCGAGGGCTCAGTATTAGCCTGGGTGGGAGCGGTGGACAGGATAAACAGGTTTGCGAATTCCTGGCGGACGACTGCCTGGATCAAGGAGACAGCTGGCGTTGAGGCGTCGGGCAACGTCGGTTTGTGGGCAGCTGGGTAACGCGCTTCGAGTTCACGTCGGACAATGCGCGTCACGTCTTCGGTTGTAGACAGCTGACAAGGAGTGGCTTCGCAAGAGACGTTGCAGCGGTGTTGGGTAGGCGCTGGAACTGGTGTAAAATGCGTCGACTCTTCACCTGCTCGAAACGGCAGCATTATTTGATCACGGAGTCGATGGTCGTTACGTTCCTAAATACAAAAACGCTGAACGCATCGTCGGCGATTCCTTTTAAAATGTGCGATATCTTGTCAGCCTCAGTCATGTTGGGATGGGCCCTTTGAGACAACGCTAAGACGTCTTGAATATAGGTAAAGTAAGGCTAGGTGGACGTCTGTGTACGTACGGCCAATTGCTTTCGGGCATCAAGCTGTTGACCAAACTGGTTGCCAAAAAGGTTCCGGAGCTGTTGTTTAAACGTTTCCCAGCTTGTGCTTTCGTGCTCGCGGGTCTCAAACCAGATGCGAGGAGTCTTGTCAAGATATAAAATGACATTCGCAAGCATAACGGTTGTGTATCAGCCATATTACTTGCTGACGACCTCGTACATACTAAGACACTTGTCCACATTCGCGTTGTTCTCTCCAGTAAAGGTACCGGGATCACGGGGTTGCGTTAGGGTGACGTACCGGATTGCTGTCGTTGCTGTGGTAGGTGGTGAAGGCGTATCCTCACACGGAGCCATGATAGCAGACTTAAGGAGGCGTCCCCTGCGTAGCTCCGTTGGCAAAACAGCACCTAGCACTTCCGCCAAAATGTTACCTGAAAAATAACAGTAGCCAGTGCGCAGCCACAACACAGCTCACCGGCAACGTCAACATTTTCACTATCAGTCTGAGGCGCCCTTTTTGGTTATGTCCCACTATACCTTGTTACAAGCAGCCGAAACCACGTAAACACACACAAACACACACACACACATACACACACACACACGCGCACACACACACACACACACACACACACACACACACACACACACACACACACACACACACACACACACACACACACACACACACACACACACACATATATATATATATATATATATATATATACCAGTCAATATTGCTCAGGAATGTGTAGGGGAAGTTATTAAACCAATGTAATGTAAATAAGAAGAAAGAAAAGTGGGTGAAAAAATAACTTGCCTTGAGCAGGAATCAAACCTATGACCTTCGAATAACGCACTCGAAGGTCGTAGGCTCGATTCCTGCTCATGTCAAGTGTTTTTTCACCCACTTTTCCTTTTTCTTATATACATTACATTGGTTCAAAAAACACACCATATACATTCCTTGGCATTATTATCTGTCGGATCTCAAATATATATATTTATATATATACATATATACATATATATATATATATATGTGTGTGTGTGTGTGCGAAACACGCGCAAAACAGATGTGTAAATATTCATCTAATTAGGATATTGCGAAGCCAGGCATACAATGCTTTTATGATTGTTAAGCCGCCTTGAGCTGCTTGGTAATGAATACTGATAGTCTTGTGTGTTCTGACAATCGCCTCAGCCTCTAAGATCTCTATTAAAATAAGTGCACCAGCCCCTTACGTGGCCGGCACACTTATATTTAGCATTTCACAACCACAGGCATAACTTTTGCTGCTAGAGACAAGTAGGCAATAGTGCATTGGGCGATAGTGATCAAAAGATTGCATATCACCTTTTTTTTAAACGGAAACATTGTGGATACGGTTTGCGGAATTCTCGCTAGGTTCGCGGAAAGCATGTGGAAGGGATGGCGTTGGCCACGACGGTATTTCGCTGCTTTTTCATTGGCGGAAAGTGGCTATCGCTAAAGGAACGTTTTCCCAACAAAGTGGAACTTAAGATGCGCTCGGAAAGAGCCGTATTGATTCTTCATCTCTACGTGCGCCCACCAGCCCCCACCCCTCAGACCCTCGGTATTAGGTCAAGTGCCCCCCCCCCCAAAAAAAAAAAAATGAACAGACCTATACAGAGCCACGACATCTATCTGGAAGCACTCACGAGAAGCCTGGGGATGTATTCTAGTCTTTCTTTAGGTGCCTTACGAATTCTAATGAAGCTAAGTGATAATTATCGCGCTATCCATGAAGGGTAAATAGTAATTTGATGAATATCGTTCTGCGTAAAAAAAGAAATTGTCCCAATGACCCAAGTAAAGAGTGTCCACAAGAGCTTCAACGTGTATTTACATCGATGCTTTTCTGTATTTCAGCAGTTTGGCGAAGGAAAATTCTTGTGGTCTCCCACCTTGTCTTGGTCGTAGCGAAGGGTCAAGTGTCCAAAAAACGATGAACTAATTTCGTTTGTGGAGGGTGTGTATCGTTGGACTAAATATACTTGCCGGCGGCTTGTACAACTGGCATGAATGTCAAAGTAGGCTTTGAATCTATCGCATCTTTCCCTCACCCCAGGCTCCTTCCCAAATCGCGCAACTTTCTTTTTTATACACTAGGCGCCACTATGGGAAATATCGCAAATGCGACTTTGATTATCACTTCCGGGAGACTTGGCGGATCGAGCTGGCTGATATTGCATCTGAACGCATCGCTCATGCAGAATTCAGAATTGGGGTGTCCTGTACGTGTTATGAGACCATGGATCTTCCCATATATAAGATGCCAGGTGTTTTCCGAAAGGCAGTAGCTCACCTCGTTCCTGGAAGCCATGAGGATTCTGGTGAGTACAGTGTGAGCGGATTCTTCCAGACTTCTGCAGAAAATATTTTGTTTGAGTGTGGGCCCTAGGTGGACATTATTCCATGATATAGAGTCGGAGGTGATACGGAGTGTACCCTGCACTGTGCACATAACACATTTTCCAGAAGAGAACCATTGCCGTATTATACCTTTGCGCGGTAACCATGTATGCATTTTTAAGAAATAAATCCTAACTTGCGTATGCTACCGGCAGCACTGCTGTAGTCCTCCAGCAATGGTGCAGGATAGCGGGTTAAATCAAAAAATAGTGTGTATGTTTAACACCACTTCTCAACTGAAATTGATAATGCGTGTTTACGTCAGTAACCAGACACAAGAAAAATCACAGAGCTCCCGATTGAACAAATGTGCATAGCAGACTGATCGAAATTGGCAAAATGCTTCCTAATGATTTACGTTTACTGACAAGAAAACGAGATATATTTCGCAAACTGCAACAGCACATCAATTTGAAAAAAAAAAAGTAATTGTAAATATACCACGACTGAGTACATTGAAATAAGACCGTGTTAATATTGAACTTCTTGCGTAAATAAAGCGGCTGTAAAGATGAGGTATGATTGATTTGAAAATACTCGTCCTATTAGACGATATGAGTAGAGCTTTCTCATATGCAGGCGCTAACATGATAATTAAGACATGGATATCATGTACGGCGTCATTTACGTCCGCATCGTAACATTGTTCTGATTTTAAACTGACATATCAACCTCCCTCAATCGTGTTTCGCAAATAATCAATTCCTACTGTACGTGGTATCTGCCAACTCTAATAATAATAATAATAATAATAATAATAATAATAATAATAATAATAATAATAATAATAATAATAATAATAATAATAATAATAATAATAATAATAATAATAATAATAATAATAATAATGTTCATTTCATGTGCCCAGAAATAAATGCGAGGTCTTTGTACTGTGGCACGAAAAACAAACACAAACAAAGGCTAAAATTCTTACTAAAATATCAGGGATAACAACGTTATAGAATTGCACATATACGACTATACGCAGGAAGAAAAAAATGTCAACACTGTACGTGGCTATGCAATTACAGTGCAAAGCTAAGATTAATATTATTATTATTATTATTATTATTATTATTATTATTATTATTATTATTATTATTATTATTATTATTATTATTATTATTATTTGGTTTCATTGCTAATCGCAGTACTATAACACTATTAGAAGAGTTTAGTGATGAAATATATTCGGCTTTAGACAAGAACCTATCCTGTTGTGTTCTATTTTTAGACTTGGCAAAAGCGTTTGAAACAGTGAACAATACAATTTTGTTAGAAAAGCTATTTCGTTTGGGCTTTAGGGGGCCTTTTTATGATGTGCTCTATAATGACTTATAAGACAGGTAACAGGTCGTTATGAGATGTAGGGAGCTAATTAGCAATAGAAAATACATTACTGCTGGTGTGCCACAATGATCGGTGTTGTCACCTTTGCTATTTAGTTTATTTATGATTGACTTCCCCTTGGGAATTCGTAAAGCCATTGTGTACCTGTATGCAGATGATACGGTACTATTAACACGTCACATACATTATGAAGGTTGATTGATTGATATATGGGGTTTAACGTCCGAAAACCACCATATGATTATGAGAGACGCCGTCGAGGAGGGCTGCGGAAATTTTGACCACCTGGGGTTCTTTAACGTGCGCCCAAATTTGAGCACACGGGCCTACAACGTTTCCGCCTCCATATACGTTATGAAGGGGCGATTAATGCTCTTCAGAGTGAAATTCATAATGCTATGATATGGTTTAAATAAAACTCCGTAATTGTAAACGAAAAGAAAAAGAAAACTTATCTGCTTTCGAAGTCCTGTAAAAACACAAAAAATGACTATACAAATTTTTATTCACACCGAACATTGTAATCCACGCATATGTTCTGCAGTGGAAAATGTCGAAACATTTAGATACTTAGGCGTAATTTTTCATAGTGGTATGTCTTGGCAACATCATATGGCATGTATTTGTTCTAAACTGAGAAGTGTGGCATGCCTGCTTTTCAATATAAAAAGCTTGGTGCCTCTACCAATGAAAAAAATGATAGTTCAATCGTTAGCATATAGAGCAGTGAGATATGGGATAACAGTTTTTGCATTTTGCACAGAACACTGGAAAACACGCATTGATAGTTTACTTCGAAATATTTCAAAAAGTGTAGCTTACGGTAGTGAGATAGATGTCAGTACTATTTTTCGGGATTTGGGCTTTTGTGTATTCCAGGATTTGTTTATTAAGACAGTTGTTCGAAGATATAATTGGTGTGATGACTTTAAAGTGTCATATGTAACGCGTCGATCGCTGAGAAAAAAAAAACGTTTTTATAGTGCCCCGGTTGTCTACCAGATATGGAGAAGCAGGTAGAAGTGTATATATTCCGAAAATTTTCAATGCACTACCTGACGAATTTTTTTCAGCGAGTTCAAAAAGGCAAATAAAGAAATTGCTCGCTGAGCTGTAAAATCACATGGTCTATTTGTATGCCACGTATGCTCTGTGTCCCTCCTTTGTTACTCTTTTTTTATTTACTGCCTGTAAAAAGTAATGGTGTTAATCGTTTGTCTGTTCGTTCGTAAGGAAACAACAATAGTTTTGTTACCTGGTATCTACATCGCTGTAACCGGCTCTGCCGGGCCTAGTCGCACAAGTCCTGGGGACTTAGGCCCGTTTCTTTGTATTTCTTATGAATGTGTACAATAAATCATCATCTATATTATTATTATTATTATTATATCAGGAATATTCAGGACCGCAATGTTCCATCGGTTCGGGCTTGTGGGATAGCCTTGATAATATGTGGGGTTTAACGTCTCAAAACCACCATATTATTATGAGAGACGCAGTGGAGTCATCTGTGCTTCGCGCCTTATGGTGGTTGTTCAATGGAAGGTGCTTCACATCCAGGTGGTCGCCGTTGTTATTCTTGGCCTGCTGGCCACTGCATGGGCCGGGAACCTGGCTTTGGCAGGTGGACTTGGTGGTCTAGGCAGTGGTGGAGTGCTCCTCAGTGCAGTCCCGGCCGTCGGACTGGGGGGTGTCGGCGTAGGCAGCTCTGTAGCTCTATTGAGTGGCGGACCAGGCTTCACTAAGTCTGTGGCGGGACCGGCTTTCTTGGTCAGGACGGTGCACCACGTCAGTAAGATTAACGGCGGAGGTGCTGTCGTAGCCCACAGTGGCCTTGGAGGTGGTGGTGGTCTCGGAGGTGGTGGTGGCCTCGGAGGTGGTGCTGGCCTCGGAGGACTTGGTGGTCTCGGAGGTCTTGGTGGCCATGGAGGCTACGGAGGTTACGGCAGCTACGGAAGCTACAAAGCCTACGTCCTTAAGGGCTGATAAAAAAACGTGCAGTCAATTACTAGATCCGGTAAGCTCCACATTACAAATCTTCGGAATGATCTTTATAACACAGTGCACAGATAGTCCAAGTTTTAAAAAATATTTTCAGTTTCGAGACACTTAAATATCAGCGAATGCTAAACAAACCATGACAACAGAACTTACAAACAAAATGCTGGTAGAATCGTGAGGAGCTGAATAAACATTAGAGATTTTCACTGCAGCTACATATTGCAATGAACTTTATTATTATATTAAGAATCACATTTGAAGTGAAGGCACCTAGGCCGTATTTGCGCTTACAAGCTTCCATTCTGAAATTTTTCGCTTGTTCTACATTTCAGGTGTTGCCCCACGTGTACGACCTACTGGCAGCTTCTACCTCAGTCATAATAGATTCTTAATGCCAAGAATCCAACTCGGCAGTCCTCAAGCAGCTTCAGCAACGTGCACAAAACATCATCAATAAAACCATGCCAAAAAAAAAAAAGACTGAGGCGTGTCTTCCCCAGCCATAACGTTCCGCTATTACTAAGAAAACATCAACTTTATGCCAGCTTGCATGTTTATAGCAGCATTGCTGTAGCTATAGGTGCAGGGCGACAATGTAGCGTCTTTATTTAACTTCAAAACAGTGCTCTTTTGCTGTAAAGTTTGGATCTGCTTCGCTTCATCACAGGTATTACCATGAACTTTTCAACATGATTGAGAGCCGTATTCTCTAGTTTAATAGTACTCTTAATTTTGACAACTAATTAAAAAGCTTCTCCTTCTAAGTTGTGATGTTTTATGCCATTTTATAGTTGGTTGCTAAATTACTGTTTTGACACCCTTGAGGACAACTCAGACCTATTCGAAGGATATGTGCCTGTGTTCATAGCAACACGTTATACTGGACGTTTTTGTGGCCATATATTTCAGTAAATAGTGATGAAGGCTATATCTTTATCAGAGGTGACCAGCGAATGATAGACTGAACATATGGAAGAATAGCTTGGTGAACCCAATCTCAGTAAATTACCCCCATTATTATTTACGAACTTATCTGTACAAAACGACGACTCCTGAGCAGCTTTTTCCTACCCTTCGATGAATCCGACACATGCATACCATCATTTACCCTCCTACCATCGGCCACTGCAGAGGTGCCGCTCTAAATGAGGCTTACTCGAGTAATTTACCCGCATTGCGTGCTGTCATCCTTAAGGATTCCATCAACGCTCTTGCTTAGGTAACTACCGGGAAATCACGTGTATTGTCCAATTGTGCATAGCTTCAAGTCTGCCGGCAAAATTCGTTTTCATAGGGCGTCATTCATCTTCGAGTGATGACCAAGAAGAAAGAGGTTTATCAAATTGCTTCCACTTCTGTTGTTTAACGAACGCGTTCAGCAACACATTTTGTTGAACCTTGATAATGTTTGAATGACAATCGCTGTTGTTTGGCCTTGTTGCGACAACGACTCTGAGGAAAAATCACCTCAAGCGCTACAGCACCTATGTTGTATTTTCCTGTGTGTCATTGCTCTTCGAACCACTTTGCTTCATGAATAATTGTCTCTTCAGTCGTAATTACTATGTGAAGTATAATCCAAGCTACATGTTTGAAATGAATACTTTACTGCATGTGTTAGCAATGGGGACTTGTTTTGTTGTGTTTGAGCTCTAAGACTAAAGCTAAAAGGGTTGCGTCAATCTTGACATGCGACAATATGCGCTGACACGAACGCGCTAGCATTGAGTCGTGTGTGTACACTGTACTGCGATTCTTACGAGGTGCCTGAGCCTATTATAAAAGAATTTTTTCCTCCTCTTCACCGTGCTTCGCTAGTAGAAAAATAATGTATGCTCAGCTGGCGGTTTAGGACCCAGAATAATATCGTGCATAGGGCCATTGTAGTTCTTCATGGAAGCCTGCTAATTGAGTTCAATATGCTTTACCTCAAGAAACCCTCTTTTCTCCCCGTTTCGATAACTTCGTGCATTTTTTTGTATCTGTGCTTCTTTTGATTTTCCTGGTACCTATTACTCTGAATTGATTTACTCTTTCTTCGTGGCATATGCATTGCAATTCACCCCCATTGAAATGTAGTACTCGTATTTATATTCTCAACTAACACTTTGATAATGTTACGTCTTCGTAGAATGATAAATGATAATTTATTACAGCATTCAGATCATAATGTGGCTTTTTCAACGCTCGAATGTGAACTTCAGGAATAGGCAAGCTGTTCATATAGAGATAATATATCACCTCTTGATGGTAGCTGTATTTCGTTGGCTCTTCCAATGAACTCTGTGCTCAAGCGAACCTTACGTGCATGACAAAAAGAAAATTGTTCTTTCAGAATTAGGCAAAACACTGAAAGTCTTGGAATATTTATACCGGCATGCATTACTGACATTGATTGATATGCGAGGTTTCACGTCCCAAAACTACCATGTAATTATGAGAGACGCCGTAGTGGAGGGCACCGGAAATGTCGACCACCCGGGGTTCTTTAACGTGCACCCAAATCTGAGCACAGGGGTCTACAGCATTTTCGCCTCCATTGAAAATGCAGCCGCCACAGCCGGGATTCGATACTGCGACAGCCAAGTACCTTATTCACTATAACACCATGGTGGATCTGCAATGATGAGATTCTACTATCCGTTCATGCGATCAATTTCCATGTGCGTAAAGGGCAAAATGAAAGGGATAGAAAATATTCCAGCATCTCCACGGAGTGGATGATGGTTAGGTGGGCGAAGCTCGGGAGGTTTTTCGGTGGTACCGTGAATGCTCCGAAGAGCAGCATCCGGGTCTGCCCGGCACCGCGTGCGCTTCGCCACCACTTCCCGCTCTCACATTGAGGAGTCCACTTTTCGTTGAGATCGTTTTGCAGTGGCATTATTGGCCCGCACCTACACCAGGTCCGCTTCTCGTTGCGCATGTTTCACACTGGCATCCTTGCCGCCTGCACTCTTGGGATTCGCCCGGCGCTGCACTCGCTTGGCGGCAGCCTCTAGAGCCATTAAGCGCGACCCTACATGTACGGCGACAATCGAGGAGAATGAGAGACAACGGGCGCACCAGAGAAGATCCTCGCAGCCCGCGCAGCAGCCAATCGGACAGCAGCGGCACCTCCAAGAACATCTAGCACGGAGGAAGGAAAGGTAGGAGAGGCCCTGACGTCAATCGTTGTGAAGCCGCGATGAAGCCGAAAGTCGGTCATATGACCATGCGAATTCTTCTCTCTTGTTTACATCCGAATGTAAAGCACAGGGCACGACTCTCTCTCCGGCTTGGAAAGCACGTGAGCTGTGCAGCGCGCGTGTCGTGACGATCCGAAACTAATGGAACGGGGCTCAACACTCTGGACCAGCGCAACACCTTCGGCGGAATCACTTCGTCCGAGTATTAACAGCTAGTAACAGCTCACCGACAACGAAGCAAATACAAGAAAACGCGCGCTAGATGCACTGACAACGGCGAGTGTTTTCACGTCATTATTTCAGCAACTGTACAGACAACATGATCAGTCGTGCGCCTTCTACAGTTGCATTCCGCTATTCGGACGACGCAGCGTCCGACCACTGTGTCCGTGTTCCGCTTGAAACTCACCGGCGTCAGCATTCTGCAGCCGTGGTGACTTTGAGCAAGGTGCAAGTGACACTTGAACGCGGTTGCTGTTACGTTGAGATTACATGCAATTCTGTGGGGAGAGTATACGAAGCGGAACAGAAAACGTGTTTTATTACGCACATGCAGGTTGTTACTGTACACACACAACACGAAACTACATATGTGCACATGGTCCTCATTGCGTTTTGCTAGGGTCAGCGGCTTTGTACGTTGTCACAAGCAGGAGCACTGCCCAACCGTCACTCACCTGCGAGGCGTTTGTCGTCGTTGCGCTACGTCATGGTGCCCAATGCAATTTCGCTGAAGACTAATTGCTTCATCTGCGTCATCTGCCGCACGACACATGGATATGCACTCGTTCTACGCACTGTTGAAACCCCGTGATGGACAAAAGAATTTGTGAACGTTGCTAAGAGTACAATAGCAGCCAGGAGAGCACTACGCAACCAATAACGTGGCGCAGAGCACGGATATTGTCCGCAACGGCTCAGCATGATACCTGGGGAAGCACACATGCCACCACCAGCCGCGGCCGCTCACTGCTAGACAAGCTCCATTGCGTAACGCGTAATCATAGCAACACCGCTATTGTGCCCAGTGAATGTGGCTACCATGACGTCATTTCCTCCACACTTTTCACGTAGCGCGCCGGCTGGGCATGCCCTCTTCTACCTTTCCTTCCTCCGCAACATCTAGTTTTCATTAACTTAACCGCCGTATTGCGCACTTCGCCATGAGACAGCGCCAGCTAGGAAACTAGACGAGAAATGGCAATGACGACATAAAATGCGTACAGCGCTATCTAGTATATCGTGACCAAACGGCAGTTTGCATGCATCTCTATGGGCTGCACCATCTATTACATGATGAGGCAGGCGCTAATGGGTATGCTGGAGGCACGAGAAATCGCCATAGACTTTGAGGAGCTTCGCCCCTAGAAACGAAGGAGAGGGACAGGGTGATTAACCAAGCTGGGCTTTGTTGGCTAATTAGGCGGTACGCAGAGGCAAGTGCCTGGAAATTCGTGTCTGGTGTCAGTGTCCGTGAGTCCCTCGTTAGTCTCTCGTCTAAGGAGTGAATCATTTTACTTCCAGTGTTCACTTCCAATATTTAAGACATTGTATACATGGATTAACTTTTTTATTTTCTAGCAGTTATTGGCTACATATTGAGCCTAGGAATCTTCAACAGAGAGAAGACAGTAGTGTGCAAAAATATGAACCAACGAGTAATTCAGTAGGTGTTATAGTACTGCTTTCTGCCATAACTAACTTGAGCTACCAGACATCAGCTATGTATCCTTTGCTGAGTGATATAATATTTTCATTTTCGCATATCTTGCAGCTGCGAGCCAGATCCTGAAGAAAATTAACTATAATGACTACATACTAGGCGAGACTTGTATAGATTCATGGCGATACTTAGCGCACAAAAAACAGGACGCAGCGAAGACGACACGAGAATAGCCATGTGGTATTTGTCAGAGGCTGAGTGACTGAGTATGCATACGTTCTGGAGAAACTTGTAAGATAACTTTTGGTACTATTTATCTGTAATTTTCACTTTTGGTGATGAAAACAATTGATTAAGAGTTTTCACGCATGTCATATCTGATCTTTTTTTGTTCTTGGTTGGTCACGTGAGAACAAGGCCTTTAGCTGTTGTGTTGTAACGTGAGTGCCAACTATAAAGGTTGGTGCACACCGGCGACTAGCAGCGGTCGCGCGACCATTTACGACTGGTCGCAAATAGTCGCAAACGGTCGCAAACGGTCGCAAAACGACTGCTTTGGCTAGTCGCTTCCTGACCAATTTTTCAGTCGCGCGACTGCGGTCGCAAAGCTACCGGAACCAATCAGCGATGCTCAATTTTCGTTGTTTTTTTTTTTCATTGCGCTGGCGAGAACGGATAAAAACAAGAACTGCGGTGCGCTCGGTTTGCTCCGCTCACTCAGCTGGCGGCGATCAGCTGATTGGCGCCGGTCTCCGGAGTTTTGCTGATAGCGAGATCCGGACGTGACTCTCCGCTATTGCGACTTCCGGCAGCTCGCATGCAGCCTCTGCCGGTGTGAACATCAGTCGCTTTTTGGTCGCCAGTCGCAAATGGTCGCGTGACCGCTGCTAGTCACCGGTTTGCACCAGTCTTAAGACGTGGATTTGCTTTCAGTGTACTTTAGTTTACAGTCGGCGATCGTCCCATGTCTTCGCTGTCCTGTTTTCCCGCGTGCTAAGCCTCGCCACGAATCGTATACTTGGTTTTGGTCACATGTAACAATTAATCGCCCAACACAAGAATAGTTTGTTAATGCGGATTAATTTCGAAAACTGTAACGGCAACATTATTTAACGAGCCGAAGCCTAAATAAGCTATGGGCCTTTTTTTTCTTTATAACTCTTCCTTTTCTTTATGACCCATCCTATACTACAAGAAGTAGAAAACGAAAAGAGTGTCTTACAGGCTGCACCTTATTTTTTACGACATGAAAGCTTTTCCCTCGTCTGTCGGAAGTAGTCTGAAAGACTCATAAATGGTTTTGACGCAAATCGACACGTAGAAAAAGCTTTATCAGCAAAAAGGTATCATTAATGCGAAACTATGCCAGGTCCACAAATTTGTTCATTTGATGAAAATACATTGAAGAAAGTATCTCAAACTAACCTCAACTAGGAGGCATGAGTCTGGAAATACAGTTCCAGAGGGGCAGGGACAGTGAAAATAAGGGCGGGAGGGAGAGAAATCATGTGAGCAAAACGCCACCTAACGATGTCATTTGAAAGAGCATCTATTCAATATTTCATATACACTTTAAAAAAAAGCGAGTAAAAAGAGTGTCTTTTTGTCCCACAACAATAATCGTCATCTATACTGCGTTCCATCCTTGCGCTATCGCCCCGCGCCTGGTACATTCCGGTCACGATCGACATGCCCATTATCAGGGTTACATTGCATTCTCGATAGGAAAGTGGCCAGCGCCGAGTTTTCAAGAAAGGAAGGGCACGCAAGCCTGATGACGAAAATTGTTGTGGGACAAAAAGACACCCTTTTGACTCAATATTTTTTAGAGTGTATGGGTAATTTCTGAAGGCGCTTTGACGTCAGGGTGAAAAAAGTACATACAGATGTTGATAATGACTAAAATTTCAGTGCCGATTTCCAAATATACAGTTATTGTTCCTAGGTGATTGTCAACTCAATTCATTGTGAGCACAAGAGGTGTCTCACAGATAAAAATGTTTGTGGCGAGTCCCGTCTCTGTAGCTTACGTGAACGAGGTGCTATTATCACCAATGGGCGAGAAAATTATCCGAGTATAATTTTAGCAAAATCACAAGGCTGTTTCGTACAAAGCCGCTGGCCATATCCTGCTGCAGGGAACGTGTTTGAAACTCCTGCCCTAAAGGCTCGGAAGCCGTATAGGAGGAAATGGTCAAAAAATTAACACACAAATTAAAAATCAAGTGCAGTGATTTAAAGTGATAAAAAACATGCAAAGATTAGTTCAGAGAACAGTTATTGACAATCCTGATTTCACGTGTTAGTAATAAATTAGGGTAATTTTTTTGTCTTTGATGGCTGTGACACTTGAGGGAAGCTGGTTCTATTCGTAAGGTGCATGAGGAAGGAAAAACTGAAAGAAAAAGTTAACCCAACATGGTTCGCGTCGTACCTTATGCAAGCAATTGACGATGTTTGAAACGTACTGAAGCTGGAGCATGCAGTCGTCATGAAGTGGGGAGTGGAGAAAATTCTAATGAAATAGTGACAGACGGGTGAGTCAGGCCGTAAGCATATTCCGTAAGTGTCGGGCTAGTTTTCATTTATGTTGCATTCATGCAACGTGAGAACCCAGCGTTAGAAGAATAATGTTTTTTTACACCGTGTAGCCAATAGCGCTGTTAGCCGCACATGGCGTTCTTCTCTCGCGAGAAACGCCGTATGGGGTTCCAGCTCTAGTAGGTAGCGTTTACGGTTAAAGAAATACTATGAAGTGAACAAAAGAAACAGCGTTCTCGACTCGCCGTTGGGGTTTCACATCGGTGTCTCGAGCACACATTTCCGAATATTCTTGAGAGGCGCCCAGCCAGGGAACGGTCGAGAGTGATAGGAGACGAGAAACAGCAGACGAGAAAGTGGGGCGCATGCAGGAGAGGAAGCGAATGGCGAGAGAAGGATCAGTGAAGCTCCGCATCTGTCATCGTACCTGACGGCCACAGTGTGAGTGTGTTATCAGCACAAACGCTACAGAAACACTGCCAGCACAAACGATACAAACGCGTTCCTAACGCACGGTATTGAGGCGGTGGCAAGTCACGTTCAAGTGAAGGAGGTGGGGGCTCCGGTTGCTAGGGGCGAGGGCGCTTACGCCCGCAGCTGTTGCTCGCAGCTGCCGACGCCGAAGCGTGACATGGTCGGGGCTTCGGTAGCTAGGAACCACCGCGTGCCCACAGCTGTTGCTATAGGAGAGAGTTGTGGACGGATCCTGACAGACGCCTGACATATCCCGACTAAGAAATGCATTTGCGTTCAGAAGGATGAAGTGAGAATGGTTATTTTGTGCTACTTGACCTGTAGAAATAAATTTAGCGGCACTAGGACTCTTCATTAGATGCATATTTATCATGGCTTGAGCCGGCATCGAACCCAGATGTTCGGCGTGGCAGTCGAGTATTCCTTAAACCACTTTGCAAAAGGCCCCCTGCGGTCGCCATGTCCAGCAAAGTGTTCGGTAAAAGACGTAATATCGCGTTGCATCGCACCAGGCTTACACCTTGAAAATTACGTATCGAGCAAGTAGTTGAAAGTGCAAACAAATTATAAAAGACTCAGCTTTAACTCGTCATCACCATCATCATCATTACTATCATCATCAACACTCAAAGCATCAACAAAGTGGGAAGCTGCTCACGTGACCTCCGAAGCTCCGATGATGAGAATAACACAACTCCACTGGATGCCTTCACCTTCGAGTCATCTCGATAGCTGATAGAAAATTGTGTTTGTTGTTTTGTTTTGTTTCCAAGGCAATGACTTACTATGTGACCTACTGTGTCATTCCACTTCTTAAGTAAATAAATGATATAACAAAGTTTGGACCCAGGTTTCTAAATATATTGGCCAGAGCTTTAAATGCTACGGTTACTGTCACTGTTCCTCTCATATATTATCCACAGTTAACATGTCTTTTACATTCTAATTTGAATGTGAACGGTGCGCGTTATAGTTGGCACATTTGTCATATATCACCCATATCACTTGAGGTAGCACTCGAAGCCCTCAATAGGAACATGAACAATGCAATTCATTTATCTTTCCTTATGTCTCTCTGACGTGCAAAACGATAATCAGATGCATTACGCTGAGCGACGGCTCCGTGGACCTGGAAAGAGACATCGTGAGTGCAAGCAACCCCTTGGCCTTCGGGGTGAAGAGAATCAAGAATACAGGGACCATTATTGTGGTTTTCGATGGTTTGAAGGAACGAATTTTGTGAAATACGGTCCCGTGAGAGTGCAGTGATTTCTCTATCCCAAGCATATGAACAACTACTATACGTGTGGAAGACTTGGTCATCGTTTGTTCAAGTCCTAACTAAACGGCGTGCAGGGGTTGTGGAGCTTCGAGGCCGGGTGACCACCATCAGTGTACGCCAAAATACAAGTTATGTGGAGGTCCGCACATAACAGCAGACAATAAATCAGTCAATTGATTGATTGATTGATTGATATGTGGGGTTTCACGTCCTAAAACCACCATATGATTATGAGAGATGCCGTAGTGGAGGGCTCCGGAAATTCGGACCACCTGGGGTTCTTTAATGTGCACCCAAATATGAGCACACGGGCCTACAACATTTGTGCCTCCATCGGAAATGCTAACAGTGGACAAGATCTGCAGGTAGCTGTATCAGATTCGTTATGTCATGAGCAGAACATGGGAGAAGGCGGTGGAAGCTTCTGGAAGCAAAAACGATGGCGTCATGGCTTGGCGCCCATCTGCACAAGAATGCTGGGGGCGCTGCCACTGCAGTCGTTCCCGTTCCAAGGAAAGCTCCCATTCCAGGTGAACCTCACCCAACAGACACAGTCCAGTGGGCAGTTCCGTTTTAGAGGACACTCACGCAACACAGCCGGGTCCAAGCCCCAGTCTAAAAAGTGCTCCAGTTCTCGACGCCGAGAAGGGCAGGTGTCGTTCGAGACGAGTTCACGGTCCACAGATCAGCAACATCGGGGCCAGCCTTCATGGGCAGACCTTGTCCGTCAAGGTGCAGCTGAAAAGGTAACACTGGTTTCACCGCCAGAGCATCAAAGGGGTGACTAGTGCAACTCAAACGCGAATGCAAAGAAATGAGGGACACGATAGCAAGACTTATGGCCGAGATATCTGACATAAAGAGTGCAGAAGGCCAAAATTCTGTTGAGGCCATCACGCAGAGAACCAAGTCAAGAGAAATGACCGTCGTTGAAGAATGTGAGACAGAGAGACCTGCCAAAAAGAGGGCCATTGTTAGTGAGCAGGGCACGACCTCATGCAGAGCTAGGTCAGAGAGTGGCGAAATGCTGTCTTCACTTAGCGAGATCATGAAACAGCCAGGCGGGGCGGTTTTGAACCACAGGGCAACATGCTAGCCATAGAGGAAAAGTACAATGAGAGGTTTTCCAAGATAGGAATGTTTCTGGAAAACATTGTTACACCTATCGTAGAACCCGGAGTGCTAGCACTTCCGGTAACGTCTAATCTGACGGCTTGGTCGCCACAACAACATGATGACACCACAAACTAGTGTCTTCATAACTTTGCAGTGAAAGTGCAGTTGATAAAAAAACGCTCTGCAGCTATTTATTCACTGACATTTGTAGAAATCGTATCTTACAAAAACACAAACCGCTAACGTCACGCTGACGGGTTACCGCTCTGTCATGAAGAAAGATGAAGGGTGAGGCATTGCCACGCTGATAAGTGGAGACCGGATTATGGGCAAATGCCTATTATGTTCCTTGCGTTGACATAGTGACATTTCGATATATGAGCATGAAATAAATGGTAAACAATGGCTTTTATAGTGTTTTTATAGTGCCTATAATTGCCTATTTTCAGAGTTCGTTCCTAAATGCCTATTTTCGAAATATAGCCTATATGAGCGCTATTGAAGCCCAAATTTTGTTTTGGAGAGTGGTTTTAAACTATTATTCATGCTAAAAAAGACAAAGTTGATAGTTCCAAATACTATGAGGCTCAACAAAGTCATCTAGTTATAGCAACTTCCACAAAAAAATCGCTAACAGCAGTGAAATATCACTCGCTGGCCACCATACGCCGCAGAGCTGACATGATGCGAGCATTCGGAGCTTGAGGAGTGCAAAGAACATTTATCGTGCAGTCCTAAGTGGAAGCACGTCTCCGCGTCTTCAGGGAATGAGGAGAAAGAAGAAAGATGATATAACAATAAGATTGGCGTCTATATATGACGGAGGACGAGCCGACCGCCTTCTACAGACAGCAGTCGATTGTTTTAAAGGAACTGAAAAACCACCATGAAAACCTGCGTGTTGTGGCGAGAAAGGAACAGGAGGTTTATCTGTGCAGCCGCGGGAAGATGCAGAACGAATGAAAAACCATGGAGGGTGATCATAGAATGCTCATGCTAATTCAGTGGCGGCGAAAGTTGCCAAATTTTCATACTTTATACAGAGAAGCCTGAGACAGGCGCCAGAATCTTTACAATCAACGGTGCATTTAGCATACATTAACCCTATGCCTGAATACGCTTGTGTCGTATGAGATTCCTTGGCATATATCTTAAAGTGGCAAACATGAATACAAATACATAGCAGAGCTCCAAGGTTTGTGTCAAGTCAATATTCAAAGTATGACAGGTGTACCATTATGAAGAATAAACAAGGATGGGAATTACTATCATCGTGTCGAATTAAACTGTGGTGGTTTAAGCTCCTATGTATGACATTTCCTGGTGAAATTCACATTCGAAAATGATTTCACCTGATCAGTCTTTTTTTCTCAATGATGAATGTTCAAGATTTGAGTATGTAGTATCAGATATAAATTTTATACTACGGCGAAAGCTGTTATGAGATCACAACTCAGGTCTCGCGCAGTTGCATGTTGTCCACCCCCACCACCACGCCACCACCGCTGGTTTTCGTAACCACATTGCGCGAAATCAGAAAAAAACCTTGCACCAATGGCACAGTGGGCTCGAACCCGAGTCCGCTGGGTGCCAGCCCAGTATTTTACCACTGAGCTAGTCCAGTGCTTGCGACTTGTTGTGAAACTTGCCTTAGGCTGGCTTGATGTCGGAAAAGCAATCGCGTTAATACGACTTTTAAAGCGTTTTAAAACAGCGAAATAACAAGGAGTCGTCGCACAGTGCGATTAGCGTAACGAGTGGGTCGTTCAATGCTGCAACCCATTTCAAAAGGTTGTTTTTGTTTCCCTATTAACTGTGGTGCATACCCACTTCAGCCATAACTCCTCATCATCGTCAGCCACAGCATGGATAATTTGCAGAAAATTCCTTGCAACTGTTTAGCGGATACCACGCTTCTCAGAAGAATGACGAAAAATAGCATAGCGAGTTGTGGCCTACTACCCAAAAGTTTATTATTAATGGCCTAGTGGGTACCAAGCAAGTGTGCTTGCGAAAGTTACCCAATGAGTGTTTTGAAAAGGCTCTGAAAGGCTGCTCTTCTAGCTTTCGCTGTGACTGTGCTGCGCCTACCGCGCATGCCTGGTGTGATTTGTACTTTCGTTTTTTTAGAACCATGACTGAATGAAATGACTTAAAAAGAGAACCATAGTTGTGTATCAATGAAACCGTATTTTTTTGACATTGTAATCCTACTGTTGCAGTGCCTTCAGGTACAATTGTGTTGTGCATATGACTTTTTTTCGTAATTAAATTTTTAAGCACCCCTGTATAGGTGACATAAGAAGTTGTAGTTAGACTCAAGAAGTTCTTGCGTGGTCAATAAAAAGCGTTCCACCACGGCGATTTTTAAAATTGGTTTGCTATGAGCCACAAAACCATGATGCGAAGGGGCAAGCTTGAATTTCTTGCCTCTCACTCTATGTAGCTATAGCGAGCCTAATTCCTTCCCGGTGGTCTTTGGTATCGGGGATGGAGGATCACATGATGCATATGCACCAAGAACATTATGCGCAAGGAAGGGCATACATACCCCAGCCTCCTAGAGCACGCAGGCCATCGATGTTGTGTCGTTTCGGCGTACTATGTTGTGTGTTACTCGTTTTTGTGGGATGGGCCAGTCTGTGCGCGTACTCTTAGAGAGGCTGGCATGGATCATGTATTTTGGCTGTGATACACGACGTTGCGCTGCTGAAACTGCGTTCAGAGACGACGCACCAAAGACAGCTAAGCTTTATCAGTGTTGGCGAAGGCACGTTGAAGGAACGACGAGAAGACGAACGTAAGCGAAATGGGGTGGTGTAGGTGGTGGTGGTGGTGGTGGTGGTAGTAGTAGTAGTAGTAGTAGTAGTAGTAGTGGTGGTGGTGGTACATGTGGTTTTACATGGAAAAAATAAGATATGATTATGTGGAATGCCATAGTAGAGGTATCCGGAAATTTCGACCATCTGGTGTTCCTTTTTACGGGCACTGAAATCTCGCTGTACACGGGCATCTACCTTTTCATCTCCATCTAGAAGAGATCGCCGCAGCCGGTATCTGACCCGCAACATTCGGGCCAGCAGCGGAGCACCCTAGCCACTGGTCAACTGAGGTGGATGCGACACGAGGGGCGATTAGTGTAGAGCATCTCGCGGCCTCTGAAAACAAAAACAAAAATATTAACAAGTTGACATTCCCATTGCGTGTTTTATGATTTTTCCCAGCTTTTATTCATTACACTCAGTTTAAAAATTTATTACACTCATTTTAAAGGGGCAGCGCAAAGAAGCAGGGAAAAGACCAACTAAAATAGCTTCGCGTGCACCGCTCTTGATTAGGTACCGTTTAAAATGCAGCATATAATTAGGAGACAGGATTTCTTTGGTCTGTTTTTCGAAGTATAGCTAACGTTTACTGAAGTTCTGATGAAGAGCGCACAGTAAGCGACGCCAGAGCCCAAATGTCAACGTACAGGAGCGACGTGAAAGCAGGATGTCATTTTTTTGCGGTACGTCACTCCCTCCATCTTGGGGCGTACGCCCGCGAGAGGGACTGGTGGATTTCAGAGGAAATTAAGCGTTTTTACGTGACACGTAGCATTGTATATCTTAACAGGCATGACCCTGAGTGTCCAGTGCATCCATAACCCTTGTCAGCTTGAAACGGCTAAAGTTAGTGAGGGGCCCTTCAAGGAGTTCACCGACATGAGAGAAATTGGTCCTACGCGATTGTACCTGGAATCCTTCCCTTCAGGGGTATCAGTGGTCTGGGTATTTGCTGCTGTGCGGCGCTTCCTAGCCACGACAAAACAAAATAGAACCAAGAGAGTGGTGATTGGATGGTGGACACTTGACTCACAATGCTGGACAAAAAACGATAGTCCGTAACCTGCGAAACGTGGTGGAAATGCATGCCTATGTTCGACCGTTCGTGCCTTTGTGCTACCTTAAGCAATATTATGTTTTGCTTGTTGTCGTAGACTCAAGTCACCGAAGTTTTTGTTTTAAATTATGTCAATTTGTAAAAATTTTGTGTCTATATTTATGATTTCGAAGGCGTAAGACAGCGTTTTACCTGTCTGTCTTTGGCGCCTAAAACACACTTTTTAGTGCCTAAAAATCTGGCCTCTAGTGACAAGCAACAAGCTTACTCCCGTCGTTAATAATCTTGGAATAGGTTCATGCAAAGTCGAGCACATCATAGTAGAAATCATCCCTCGATCCACTAATAGGGCGAGCATCGTTATTCTCAAAATATACCGCAATCTTAAGGACTTGAGACAGCGCTTCAAGGCTCCTTTATCGAAGCCCGTATAGCTGTCCAGAGGATCCTCCTTGATTGTAGTGAGTGACTTAATTGCACCTTATTATACTTGGGGCTATCTGTATGAAACTCGTAAGAGGGAGGTTCTATAGAGACAGGCGATGAACCAGGACCAAGTGCTAGTAACAGACACTTCGTTCCCTACCAGATGTGGTACTTTGTTTACTCGGGACACGACACCGGACTTCACTTTTATCTGACACGTGGTGGAAGTCATATGGTCTAACCTTAATGTGTACTTTGCAGCGAAAACTACCTCTTGGCCACTCTCCTGCAAGTTGGACGGACAAAACAATTTAAGTTCCGAGTGACCGACTAGGACAAGTTCCGCAAACTGAAGGAGGAGTGGTCTGTGAGTTTAAACAAGCTTGACATCGAACTTTAAACGGGGCAGATAAGAGAGGTCATCCAGGCTATTACTAAAGAGCTGCCTTCAGAAAAACTGGGCAGCAGACTAGCTCATCTTCTTGAGGCTAAATAGAACCTCCTGGCCAGATGGAAAGGGCAGTGCCTCAACTGCAGGTTTCGCAAGAAGAGTGCGGAGGTCAACAGATGCATTGAGGAACAATGGGCCGAGATTCGCGATTCGGTAGACAGGCAAATGCGAAGGGCAGACCCTTGGAACCTTCTAAACCACCTGTTTGATGTAACCAACGCTATTTCAAGCCATAGCTGTACGTTGACTCGCATCAGACAATCAGGTACTGGCAGAACTGCTTGGGAAGTACCTGCCAATTGCCTCCACCCCCGCACCTCGTGACCCCGTCTATGGAGGGAGTGCTAAACTAAAGCTGGACGCGGGATTTGGAAGCGAGAAGAACAGGTAGCAATGCATGGTTTGAATGGCAAGTCGGCATCGTGTCCAGATACCTAAGACAACAAACAACACTTTGAGAAACTTGGATGACAAGTCGGTAGAGTACCTGGATGTGATCAACCAGGCGTGGAAGAGTGGTAGTGTCTCAAAGAAGTGGAAGACAGCCACCACCATCCTCATCCCCAAACCGGGCAAACCTCTCAAACTCGACAACCTCAGGCCCATCTCGCTGACCTCATGCTTTGGTACGGTGGCTGAACATGCCATCCTGAACAGTGTTACCCAATATCCTGAGGAGCGTGGTATTTTTCTCCCCAACATAATAATCTTTAGGGCAGGCATCTTGACGCAAGGCGCCAAGAAGCCCACGAGAGACCAAGTTATCAATATCAACATAAAAGACATAGGAGACATTCTTGTTCTGGGCTTGGAGAGCGCAAGTGCTTCCACGACTACACAAAATCATTCCTGACGGACAGAGAGGCTATTATCAAAAATAGATAATCTTTCTTCTGATCTGGTAAAGCTTGGCTTTACAGGGACACCACTCTTTTTAACCTCGCCTTAATAAGTCTGTCTCAAAAACTATATGAAGTAGGTGACATTAACCACTCGATCGATGCAGACGACATCATCATATAGTGTACTGGAGGCAGCGATGGACGAATAGAGGTGGTGTTTCAAGAATTTATTGCGGTCACAGAAAACTACCAATAATCGACTGGTCTTCTGTGCTCGTTGCAGAAATCAGAACAGCTTCTGCAATTGCTCTAGCGCTGGGGCCCCAAACGGAGACAGTGGTATTCATTAGAGGACGTCGGCATTACTTATTGGACAATTGAGGGCAGCTTGATCTCTAGGATGGACTCCTCCAGGCTCTGGGTATGACCATCCAATGGAACATCTCCGATAACCTGACGGTAACATGACTTGGCAGAAAAACTGACATTGTCATAAGGATGATAACAAGTGTTGCCAACAGATATCGGGGACTTGGAGAAGACAACCTCGTAGGCTGGTACACGCCTTTTTGATATGTCAATTCACCTACGCGGCAGCCATGCACAACTGGCACAGGTCAGAGTGTGGTAAGCTGAATACTTTAATCAGAAAGGCCATCAAGAAAGATCTTTGGCTCACCATGTGCACAAGCGGGAACAGACTGTTTCGTCTTGGCATGCATAACACGGTGGAAGAAACTGTGGAGGCACAGGAGAGGGCACAGTCATCGAGGCTGTCCACTACGCGTTCCGGTAGAAACATCCTGAGAGAGTTGGGGATTCACCCGATGCAAATCAAGCCTTGCTTCTGCAGCATTCTTAGTCGACAGCGAGAGCAAATCACCGTTGCCCGGATCCAAAGAAATATTCACATCAAGCATAACAAGAATAAAAGGCGAGCAAAGGCAAATGCTCTACTACAAATGGCACAAGAACACCCCATACACCTGCTTCGTCGATGCGGCCCGTTATCTAGAGGGAAATGTGTATGCGGCAGTGAGCATCAACCACGACGGCAGTATCACAAATTCGACAATTCGAACGACGAGGGCTGAAATAGCAGAGCAAGTGGCAATCCCGTGGGCCTTGCTGGACAACAGGAGGTCCACAATTTACAGCGAATCGAGATTGGTGGTCGCAGCATTTGCCTAGGACGCAATATCGTAACTAGCTTTGTGGATTCTTCAGGACAAGGATTCTTCAGGACAAGGAGATTCTTCAGGATCATACAGAAAACTGAGCAGACCTCAGGCTCCGACACTTAAACTTCTTCAAGTCGGGGAGCATCCTATGTACGTGCTATTGCACAAGGTTTTTTGGAAATACAGTCATCCAATTCATGTTTCATCTGCAATGATTTAGCTACTTTAAAACACATGCTCTGATGGTGCCCCGCGTCATGCTGTGGTGAAGTCATCACGCCATGCAAATAGGAGGGTGATATAACCAGCTTTGGAACTACAGTTATGGGCTGTCCAACACGCCCGTAATGCAACAGAGAGATTGCTATTTCTGTTCCGACGTGGGAGCGGCCAGCAACGTTCTGAAGCGTGTTACGAAGAATCCATCCATCCATACATCCACCCACCTACCCACCCACCCGTCCATCCATCCACCCACCCACCCACCCGTCCGCCCGTCCATCCATCCATCCATCCATCCATCCATCCATCCATCCATCCATCCATCCATCCATCCATCCATCCATGCATGCATCCATCCATCTGTCCATCTGTCCATCCGTCCATCCGTCCGTCCGTCCGTCCATCCATCGAACGGCACCGTACATCCATGAAAAATTAAAACAGGTAAAAACAGTCAGTGCTAACACGCGATGTCAGGGGATAGAGAATATGAAATAGTATCGGTAAATTGTATTTCCCCTCCAGCCAGCATGTTGCCTTGAAACGTCATCATCATACATATGAAGATTACTTCGCACATTTTAGCATGCTATGAGAATCCGCCTGTCTCATAAAGTTGCTCAATGCAAAGTAGGAAATGAAACCGCTCAGCTGTGTACATACTAGCAAAAATTTGAGTCTCACACCTACGTTGCATGTCTGACTCATAGAAAGCATTGTTAAGCCTCGCTGGGCTTCCATGCCGCAACATATGAAAGTGACTCTAAAACCTTACAAAATGACATAGATCCTGCCGAACAAAAGTTGAACGATTCTTGTACGCAACAAAGGCTGTTTGAACTCGATGGCGAATTACGAACTCAACAATTCATGGCAGCCAGTGTTATTCCTGATTAGTTCATGCAGTATATGATGTCCCAGCTCATCTTTGCAACGGCTTCATTAATCATCTGTCGGAAAACAAAGCATAAATAAAATACTATTTTCTTGGCTTATAATTCATGAGGCGATGGTTAACGGCCACGGTCACATTACGTGTCATGTGATGAAAAGCGGCGCTGGTGGTCATCATGAAGTGGAAATGTTGTCGACGGTCTGCAAAATGCCGAATGCCTCCAGTGCATAATGGACGTGCCTACATTCAACACATTATTCACTTCATAGACAGCTTTTGAAGCAGCTAATAATGCCTGATGAACGTTCTGTATTGGTGGACCTCCAGGCTAATATCTCCTTCCAAAATGAGGCTTGTCGACAGGACAGGGAGCTGGGACAGTAAAGTACTTCAGCATGATATGCACTTTGCTAATGGTGCTGAAATGAATTCTGCAGTATAGCGAGTAGACTTAAGCACTCACGATTATGTGAAGAAGCCTTCCACTAAGCGCTCTTCTTTGCTCCTCATTGCGCTGATGAATTGACCGGGAGTTTTGCCAATTGCTTCCGCGATTCAGGGAGCCGCACGGTTCTTCCACGTGAGACCTTAGCGCGTGCGAATAGAGCTGAACAGAGCGTTATATTTGGGCTGCCTGATCTAATTATGTAACAGGAGGCTGGCGAAAGAGTTGATAATTGTTCTGTCAAGAAAGATGACGACTACAAAAAGCGATCTTTACTATGTAGCTTCGCGGATTGGTCAAGCAACCGCAAACAGAGAACAACAAAAAACAACATACATATATCCCTTGAGTGCACAAACTTTATAATGCAGCAACACTGTAGTATAGTGTATCAAAACTTACTTCGCCTTTTGAAGAAGTACAGAATGCAGTACATGTGGCAGGAAAGCAAAATAGCTTTCTTCGTGCAGACAAAAAAAATGGACATATATAAGATGTATATCCGGAAACGTGTACACGTAGCGAGCCATATATGATGCGATTTTCATAGACGCTTCAAGCCCGGTGGAGGCGGAAAAGCTGTATGCCCGTGTGCTCAGATTTGGGTGCACGTTAAAGAACCCCAGGTGGTCTAAATTTCCGGAGCCCTCCACTACGGCGTCTCTCATAATCATATAGTGGTTTTGGGACGTTAAATCCCACATATTAATCAATAGACGCTTCAATGCACCGCTACATGGGCGTTGCCTTTAAAGACACGTGTAAGGAACCTATTAGGATGATTATGGGTTTTACTTTGTACTAGCAGACGTAATGATAAAATGCAGGAAAGCGCTGCTTAAGCTTTCTCTGTCATTTATCAACTGTCAGCAAGGCAGCGCTTTTACTCAAACTCACAAACAGAAGTGTTGTTCTGCTAGTAATTTGAGCATGGCCTTACAAGAACACGAGGTAATTTAGCTCAGCATAACAGTGCTTAAGTAATACACTTAGTTGGCTGTGTCATCCGATACCTACATACGATTGGGTGTTCTTCAACTCTTTACTAAACGACAACTTGCCACCTATCATGAGTGAACCTGCAGTCATAACGTGGCCGATGCTCTGACAGCTGAGCCACTTTGGTCGGCCTTTCGTCCACTTTATTGGGTATTTCTGTGCTTATAAATCTGAGAGCGTTAGCCAGCGTCACTCGTGGCCCTGATGGTGAGTGTGGAACACTTTTGTCTGTGGGCGTCACGTAATACGAATACTTCTGTTGCGAAAGCTACATTGGCCGTATTCTCTCCGTTTTGCTGTGACAAGTGACCACACCTCTTGCCGCGTCATTTGACAGTACGTCAAAGAAGGCGCCAGTGAAATCGTGTTGCAACTGCGTTTCCACTTGAAAGTCAGCTTTGTGTGTTGGTGCGCGTGTTCTTCCTTGTCGGCGCTCGGCTGATATTGAAAGTCATTCACACCTAATAAAAGAGGCCAGAATTCGTCGTCGGAACTAAACCAAGAAGAGGCAGTGAGGCGAGGAGACGAAGAAAAAACAAGCCACACGCCTCGAGAAGCGTAACCGTGCAAAGAACTAAGCTAAGCAATAGACAGATTAAGTTGGGCATCCGCAGCAGCTCATCAGATTTGCTGCGCCAGGCTGCGTCCTCAAAGCTGTGTTGCGGACACCCAACCGTGAGACGAGATGAGCGTACATCTGAGATGAGCGTGAGATGAGATGAGCGTGAGATGAGCCGTACATCTCACTACGCACAGCAAGGCATAACTGCGTTAAGCCACAGCCATTTTATTCACTTACGAGATGACAGCTAGTTTATTGTGGGTGAACTTGTGCCCTGAAAACTAGGTGCAAAAATAAATGAGCGGCTAGAGCGTTCCAAACAAAAGTTGTTCATCAGCCAACGCGTCTTTTTCTTCCTCGCAGGTCAAACCTACACTGACTCGTGCCCGTGCACGAGAGGCATCAGTCGCGCTGCCAGAAGCACCAGGACGCGCGAGACCATGGACGCTGATCCCTCATGATATCGTATAACGTAGTTAGTCTCTGTGGCAATACGAAACACCTAAAGTTTGGTGTTTTTATTGATGTTCTGTTTTTTTTTCTGTTGTAACTCTTTGATGTGGAGAGGTTGAGGTTCATATCACTTCGGCTACTCTGTAGCAACAAGTTATGCAGGGAAAAAATAACGAAGGGCTCCAAAAATGAACGAACAACCAAAAAAAACAAAAAAGAAAGCATAATAGTGCACTGAAACGAGTTTAAATAACATGTCATTGCACAGTTTGCTTGCAGCAGTTCACACGCACGCCTTATTATTTCTACCCACAGTAGGTGTCGAACATATCTTTCCATATATCAGAAGACCTAGCTGTATATCACAAGCACTTATCCAGTGCGCTGTCCACCGAGAAGTTCATCAAAAAAAATCTTCGTATTTTTTTACAATGCATATCAGGTCAAGGTGCCACTGATTTCCTTAATGTGAGTGGTGCGTCTGTCCAGACTTGCTTGTTTATTCATTAGTTGTTCTCTTTCATTTGCGTACTTTACGGTTCCGAAAAGAACATA
Source organism: Rhipicephalus microplus (assembly GCF_043290135.1). Lineage (NCBI taxonomy): Eukaryota > Metazoa > Arthropoda > Arachnida > Ixodida > Ixodidae > Rhipicephalus > Rhipicephalus microplus. The sequence goes on along the minus strand of NC_134710.1, from coordinate 200,530,849 downwards.
ACAGTTAATTCTTCACCACCAAGGTGGCGTTCAGGTGAGCTGGATCAATGTATTTCGGGTAGGAAGCACTTAGTACTTCCAGTTTAAGCCTGTGGAGTAACATCCTTATGTGTCATGGCATATTGGTCGCTACTAACTACTTTTTGTGCGGATCAACTTCGTGATTTAACGGTTGCGTATTCCAACAAACAGCCATCACCTCTAAGGCATACAGAACTATCATAGGAGCTGCGAAATTTTCTTTCCAGTTGACCACTAGTTCTTAGCACAACTTAACTTCGAGGAAAAGCCACCATTGGCACGTCTGTTGCGAATATTTCTAATACCTAAACGCATAAATAAATAAATAGGTAAATCAATAAATAAACAATACAAACAGAGGTGGGCATGTCGGAAGATCACCTTTTTTATATCAATACTTCTGTATGAAATCTACGTAAAAATAAATGTATTCACACATTTTGTGATATACTCGAGTGTGTAATTCAAGCTTCTCGCATTTGTCCATGAATAGTTGGAATGAGTTAAACAGCAGACTACTTCGTAGAAACGAAAAAATTGGTAGAACCCACGTAGAGTGGGAATCGATGATATGCCAAGCACAAATTAGAAAGGTTGAATTGTCACATTAAATTGAGCAGAACGTTACGACGCTGACGTAAATTATGCAGTACATGATTTTCGTGTCATGATTATCATGTGTGTGCCGGGAATTTGTGCTCAGTCGTCCATTCATGTCCCGTAACACCAAATTTGGTATACGTGAAGCTAACAAAATGGCCGAAAGCGTGTTGTGAGTGTAGCATAGTCATGTTTTACGGCACACCCATGTCATTATTATCATGTTTGGACGTGTCATTTATCTCCGTCGCCTATGCACATCACCTAATACCAAATTTGGTACATGTGAAGCTGGTGAAACGGCCGCGAGCGCATCATCAGCGTGGTATGTAGTCATGTCCTCACATGACAAGCATATCATGATTATCATGTTTGCACCAGTCATCACCTTTGTCATCCGTTCACGACACGTAATACTAAAATTGGTATACTTTAAGCTAACAAAATGATTTTGAGTGCATCATCAGCCTGGCGTGTAGTCATGTTCTTACATGAAACGCATGCTATGATTATCATGTTTGCACCAGTCATATACGTTCATTATCCATTCACGTCACGTATAATCAAATTTGGTGTATGTGAAGCTGGAGAAACGACCACGAGCGCATCATGAGCGTGGTATTTAGTCATATTTTTACATGACACGCATGTCAGGATTTGCACGTGAAGGCCTGTCACTTATGTTCTCCATGCAGTCATGTCATACCATAAACGTTTTACCATATGTCATGTGAACAAAACCACCGCAAGAGCAGCAAGATCTTGACATGTAAATCATCACATTCATGACTTGTCATGATTTTCATGTTATGACTAGTCATGCTCATCGTAAAGTCACGTTATGCCATACCAATTTTGATGTATGTCGCATTATGCAAATGGTCCCGAGAGCTAAATGTCGTATGTGGCTAGATAGATAGATAGATAGATAGATAGATAGATAGATAGATAGATAGGTAGATAGATAGATAGATAGATAAATAGATAGATAGATAGATAGATAGATAGATAGATAGATAGATAGATAGATAGATAGATAGATAGATAGATAGATGTGGTACCACTCGCCCAAGTTCGCTTGGAAACGCTTCGCATGAAAAAAAGGCAAAAATGCAAGCACTCAAGATTGTGATAGAGCACCTTTGGATTTCCGAGCGCAAAATATGAAGTAGAACACTGTGCAGCTGCTGTTCAGACGCCGTTCACGTTCCACTGACGTTTGGAATGCCCATTTTTACTTTGATTAGACGAAGAAACGTTTTTATTATTTTCAATAGTGCGAGTTTACGACGTCTGCCTCAACTAGAGCGCGTCAAAATTATTCCTTCAATTTGCTGAATTACTATTTGTGAGGCTGAACAAACAGGAGTTCACAGTGCCTTTAGAGAGCGCATAACTAGATACGATAATTCGTGACTCCAAATGAGCGCTCTCCCCCTTGCTGCCGCGCCTGGACACGGCGCTGACAGGGTGCACCTGGAAGTGACTTGTTGCCACTTTGCGCGCGTTGAGAATCGGCCGAATAGTTCCTTTATTTTTCTTATCACATGCACGAGCGCGAAAAAGAAGAAAGCAATGTTCGAAGACCACTGCAGTATGTCGCAATGCGTGGCATCATGGTGAAAAGATGGCAACGTATTGTTTTGGTGCTTCCTGACGTACGCAGACGATGCACAGTGGAGAACAGCGCAAATCAGAAACTCACGTATTAGAAAGAAGGTGACGCACATGGCAGTTCATTCTAATCAATTAGCTCGTGAGGATTTGATTGTACTGAGTGAGTTTACCATTATTTAGCTTGTGTGCAGTCTTATACATATTGATAAGAAGCATGCATTCTTACCAGTCTAATCAAGCGCGGAGTATAGTTCCGTCTTTAGCAAGAGCTTTGAAATTTTTTGCGTTACGTGTGCAACTATTTTTCACATGTGCCTGTTTTCTTTGCAAGTTGTAGTGCTACCTATTCTCAAAATAAGGTGCTGTATATTTCCCCCCAAACATTTTTTTTATTTCGCATGTGTGTATTAGCCCGCACAAAGTTCGAGCGAGCGTGCGTATATGTATGTATGTTCGTGCGTATATACACCATGTGTGTGCATTCCTACTCCGCGTATATATACCTACTTTGAATATAAACTACTGCCAACACGAAAAAATAAATGGTCAGAGACACAAGACTTTATTCTTCAAAAACCGAAGAAGATAGATCGGTGAATGAAAAGGAGTGCTTCTATTAAAATCAAAACAACTATTATTCTTATCTCAACATACACTGGCCCAGGCACGTTTTTGTTCTGTAATCAAGTGAATGGCATGCATATTCAGGTCTTGATGGCATAACAAAACTCAATGGGGTACATGCTACCGGTAGCACTAGTTGCAGTGTAGTTACCTCGAAAACGGATAAGCTCTTGCTTGTATATAGCACTGTAGCAACGCCGGGCAAAGTTGCTGACACCTTCCGCCGAGGCCCGCTACACGTGAGAAGGTGCCTTCTACAACATCGGGCTCACTATACAGGTTCTTGAAGTTGAAGTAAATCTGATGCGGTTCTCTAAAGAGGCCCAATGTTTGCGCACCCAGAACAGCTATTTCTGATGTTATGGCACTGAAATACTTTATGCCGACGAGAATCAGGCGCTCCGCTGCCAACACCCGTTCGACTTCAACGAAGCAACGCGATCCGACGCCACAACCAAGAAAGTTCAGCATAACGCCATGCGAAAGTGCGTGTTGACCCTGTTAAGCACACTCATGTTTTTTTTTCTTGACGAGTATTGCCAGCACACGGAGCGTTTTGTGGAGTTACGAAAATTGCAGGCCAGTCGCCGCGAACACCTCATTACCGCGTGTGCGTTTTCTCCTACACGAAGTATTGCAACTAAAAACAGACATCACGTTCACTAAATGCTCTCATGAAGGAGTATTCTTTAAAAAAAGCACGGGGAAATTCTTTGCTGAAATTATTGCTGAAAACGCTTATCCAATGACAAGTAACACTTAGTAACAGAACTCATCGCGAATTCGCTCTGTGGTATATATGAAGAAGCTCGCTGCAGGAGGCTGTGGGGCTAAAATAATATGGTAAGTTGCATTTTGTGCAAAGACGCTTCCGAAGCCATGAACAATGTGGTTGGCTAAATCAACATATTGTTGAGAATAATACGTCTTTCTCAATAACAAAAGAAAGCCTGGAACGGGCTGTCACTAACAGCTTTCATAAGCGAACTATTCCAACTGACTCTTTTGAGCGCATACATGTCATATTATCTCATTCAGTAAATTGTTACAATTTGATTGTGCAGACTGATTCACTCATATTTCGAATAAATAGCGCAAGGCAAAGGCAAACACTTCCACGCGCTTTATTTGACAAGTAGGCCGATCCAATCTCTTCTGGGAATCGGCTTTATGCAGAGCAGTCGGCGTGCAATTGTATGTGCTGCATTTCTCGGCTCTGAGCCAAGCTTTACGATATAGATGGAAGTGCTGTTACAGGTAAAGTAGTTTCTTGTGCATCGAGGGCTCACCAGGAACGTTGGCTACACTGGCATTCAAGAGGGACTTATGGTAAGACCTAACGTCAGCACCAGAAGCGTAGCCAAAGAGGTTTAGAGATTCAGACCCCCCGAGACTTTTCAATTTTCTTGCGTATGCAGACACGCACACATACAAATGCACGCACGAACATAATGTAAAGTTATGTAATGCAGGTAATTGAATAAACTGCAACTTATGGCGGCCATGCAATGAAAATAGACATGCAGGAGCAACGCAAGAAGCCGCGGCCTAGTGAACAGAAGCATCCGAATCGGCCTCGCTTGGCTATAAGCAAACGTGACTCGAGTCACTTCCCCAGCCCTGTCGTTTGCCACAATGGCAAAGCGGTTACGCTGCTCGGCTGCTGAACCGATGGTAGCGGGTATGATTTTAGCCTTGGTGGTCGCGTTTTCATGATTGCAATATACTGTAGGCCAGTGCACGATAAAGAACACAAGTTGGCCGGAATTTTCAGAGTCCTTCACTATGGCGTACCCAATAATTATGTCGTGGTTTTGGCAGGGTAACATTCAGCTAATAATATTTGCCTGTCTAGTCCGTGATTGCTTGGCAGGGCTAACTACACAGAATGGGCGCGGAGCATGCACCTAGCACTGCTTCTCGCGCGAATGATGCGAAGACAAGGTGGACGAAGTAGACGCGCAGCCCCTTCGCTCATATGCTTTGTTTTTAATTTCCGGACCATGGCTTTAGAACAGATATTCAAGACTTTTAAGACTGTCGCCTTAAAATTTTTCGGAATTTGCACATCCCCCGCTTGCACACACACAGACGCAAGAACACACACACAAACACACACACACACACACAACACACGGTTAATGGCACACTCCATACTTATCGTCCATTCTGACAATTAACGATACTACTGGAGTATTAATAAACTGGGGTGTGAACGGTAATGGCTGAACGATTATTACAGAGAACCAAATGTAGTGTGCAAGAATGGTTTGCACTATAGTTTGGATCAAGCTTAGAACTGATTCCGTTCGTTCTCGCTTCCCATAAGGAAAAAAATGAAGACACGGATGAACATAAAGCTCGCATGGGACTGCTGCGGAACATGGCCCTCTTTGTGCTATACTTGGCGCCGTGTTTAACAAGGGGGCCAACGAATTGCGTCGTTATGAAACCAATGCTATCCACGTAGACACCTGGAAGTTCGAATCACTGACTCTGCAGGTGGTACGGCACAACATTCCACATTGACATTCGAATGCCTCGCGGGACTTAATATTTTCCTCATGTAGCCTTTGTTTGGAACAGCCACCGAAAACACGAAGAAAGCTTTGAAAATATCGGCATGTATTAAGTCCCCACTTACCACGGCACAGATTTTGGGACAGTATAAAAGAAGCCCGCTTGTTCGATGAGAAGCAGTTGTACCAGCTTGAGCTGATCCAGTGAACCAACCAACGTCATGAAGGCTATCGTAAGTAAATTCTACAACATCTACACTTTTAACCACGCAGTTGCATTCAATTGGTGCTATATTATATTTCAAAAATTATTTAGCTGGATGGTGCTGCAATATAGACGACAAATTTATGTTTTATGGTGTTTCCCAGAGAGAGCGTGATGTCATCTTCGATCAATGTCGATGCTGGCAGTACGTGACACTGAATACAGCACTGCGGGGGGAATTTGCGTACGCCAGAAGCTTGAAGCGCTGGAAATCGTTTAAACAGTCAAAAGTATAGCGAGCTATTATTGAACCGTAGGCATTTTGTGTGACTTTATTTTTCATTATGAACTTTCTGGGGCCGCAAGAAAGGCAAGTGTAAATGCGGTACTATATCGCAGAGCAATAGCGAGTAGCGCGGAAGAGTGGTGTGTGTGGGTTAAAGTGCTACCTTCTCTAGGTAAGGTGGAAAACGTTGTGTTAAAGACTGGACGGTTTGTTTTTGTATTTTTATGATCTAGGAAAAATAACAAAACAATATAACATATAGTAGAGTTGGCATCTGCTATCCATGGAAAGTTTTTACATTCTGAAGCAACAGAAACTTCTGCAGTTGGCCGAAATTTACCCAAACATGAAAAAAGACAAAAAAACCTCTTAAAGTTGAAGTAATATTCTCCATTTTATGCTCAAAGATTGCAAATCAAGAGCACCCGGACTTATTTTTGCATCGAAGAAGAGAGCAGCTTCTATGAACTTTTCCTCTACGGAACAGCTAGCTACGCAGACGTTAAGGCTTCTTAGGTGGCTTTGCTTGTGCCTTGACCTCGGCAAAAACAAAGTGACTCGTACAATCAGCCAAAATAATTTACCAGACGAAGAACTATTTAAAAAAGTAGTGACAAATTTTCTCATTTCGCCTAAAAGGGGTTCTAACGAAAGCTATATTTATAGTAATTATATTATGTAGAGTGCATCATAAAACCATGATATGATTACAATGGACGCCGTAGTTGAGGGCTCCCAAAATGTTGACCGTTTAATGTTCGTTAACGTGCACTGAAATTGTACAGTACACGAGCCCACAGCCATTACGACTCAATCGAAATGCGACCGCCCCAGCCGGATTCATACCACGATCTTCAGATCATCAGCCGAGCACCGTATACACTGCGAAGTGGCAGCTACTTACAGTTACCTTTATTACTTGTCCCATCCTTAATATTTGTCATGTAATCGCTGTTTCAAAAGAAATGCACATCATGCAAATTATGTGTTTTACTCAAAATTATTTTTAATAAGGCAGTAATGCTATCTATGCAAGAATGCGACTGTAATCTTGCATGACAGCCTTTTTTTTAAAGGCTGACACGTATCTTAGAGCAGCTCGCAAGGCACTAGTCAAGTTGAATCAGCAGGTTGTAAAAGTAGATTCTTTTTTGTCATCGTGAATGTAGTTTTGCGTTTATTAATTAACGCGAAGCTTCTAAAAGCTTCGTTTTATCCAAACACTTAGTGGAGCAAAAGTTCTTCCTGAAAGTAAGAGGTAGCTGTCTTGCTAAACTTTACGGGGTTATATGAACAGGGAGCGATGCTGTTTTGCTGTTCGCTAGAAGAATGTGAGGAAGCAGTCTTGGCTTCGTGCTTTCAGGATGCCATTGCGTGTTTTCAGAAGCAGCTTGAGAGCGCACGTCTGTGCTTTTGACTTTGACAGGCAGTGGCCGTCATCTTGTGCTCGCTCGTCGCCATCGCGCTGGCCGGCGCCGTGGCTGATGGTGGATACGGCGGCGGTGTTAGCACCGGAGTGGGCGGCAGTGTGGTGGTACTGAACTCCGGTGGACATGGCCACGGAAAAGTCGTGCTGGGGCCTTCATTTCTAGTCAAGACGGTTCACCACGTGAACAAAGTCAGCTCTGGCGGTGCGTTGGTGGCACACTCGGGCCTGAGTGGCACAAACGGAAACGGCGGATATGGAAACGGCGGATATGGAAACGGCGGATATGGAAACGGCGGCCTCGTCTACATGCCCGTCTATGGTCTCGGCCTCGGAGCTCTGGGTGGTGTTGGTATGGCTGGTGTTGGCGTGGGAGCTTTCGGAGGCCACGGTGGCTATGGAGGCTATGGAGGCTACGCCGGATGGTAGAGAATGCCTCAAAGTTGACCAGTAAGTAACGTATGCTACCTAACAATAGGAATTAGTAAAGATTTCATGTCGAAGAGTTAGACGCCCTACCTGTCGCAGCAGTGAATGGTGACCATGGCTTTGCGTCGCTTGAGTTCGAGGTCATTTCAATCCTGGTATAGAGGCCAGATATCGGTGGGGTTGAACCAAGTAGAGGCACCAGAGCATGGTTTCTGAAACACAGCAGAAAGTGATTAGTATAAGTGGCTGTTTCACGTCTCATAGAATCCTAACGTGGGAGAACAAGCAAGAACTTGAACGTAAGACAGAACTTACAGTGTAAAGCATGCAGAATTGTCATAATATATTATTACTAACATCAGTGATAAAGAATGCGGAATAACAACAACTGGATAGCTTTTAATAAAGCACAATAATTGTACAAATAAATTTCTCAATTCAGTGTTTCTGAACAAAAGTAAAATGAAATTTGACACGACACATTTCATTGGTTGAACAAAACGTGTATCATGCATACACAAGTTTAACGTGTCGAGCCTACAAAACCAATATTCAAGGCATGTCGTACACTGATTCATATTTTTTTGTTTTTTTCAGGCCAAAAAACATGTTTCTTTCCAATTCACAAGAAGCTTGTCTAAATCACTACAAGTACCATCAGTCAAGAAATATTCACCCATTCTAGCCTCGGCCAACCCTACTACGACAAAAACAATTTCTCATAATGACAAAAAGGATTGAAGTAAACTTTTGCAAGAGCAAATAAAAAAAATGTTCTACTACTAAAAAAAAAAGCTCTTGAGATTTCGCAGGTGGCATCACGCAGGGTGACGCATAGACGGATTCCCGACGTCAGCCGTCCTCAATTACCCAGTTTTCAAAAATGTTTGCTAGTGGCTGTTTAATTGCTAGAATTTTTGCTGTTTACATACAACTAGTATGACGCAAATGGGTAATATAGCAACTAACAATGAGTATTACGTGTATTTATGCATCTCAAATTTCTGACGCGCTTCAAAGAAAGAGAATTTTTTGAAGGGGCTCATGTCTTTCTGAGACAAAACTAAATGAATACAACAAAATTAAGCCAAGGGTTACTGGGTTAATTGTCCGTTGAGTTCCTTTGGCCATTTGCGTCAGGAAATTCATAAAGAAAAAAACATGAACAGGCCAGTGGGAGCCAAAAGTAGTGGTTCAGCATTACGATCCGTACGATCTGCCAATTAAAATTGCTTCACCGGTGGAAACTTTCGTCAACATTTTTTAAATTTCCGTTCCAGTCAAAAACAATCTTGCCATGATTTGATGATATTCTGCGCTTGCTGATACGTTTCTGATATGCAAGTACTAGGCCGGTTTTCAAAACGTGCTCTCCTTAAAAGTGAAGAGATCGCAGTTTTTACCTAAACGCTGTACAACAGAACTCATTTGAACTCGTAAATAGGTGAACGCCACTGTATTTGACTCGCCACATTGTCCGAGAAGGATAGGCTACGCTCCGTGCTCCTGGTGTCAGCACTTTCGTACAAGAGCTGCTTCAAGAATTGCAGCGGTACACATTGGACATCTAGACGGGTAGTGTGAGATTCATAATGTCCCTCCACCTTCCATAAAAGAAAAAAAAGTTGCCCAAAAATTGGCATCGAGACCTCCAGAGGATGACAAAAAAGTCTAAAATAATAATTAACTTCCAGTCCTTTGTAAATTATTGACATGACAAATCACCAGCTGATGGGCTGGTGTCTTGGGCACCTTTATTCCAAAAGTGGAGGAAGAACTGGCTCGAGACCTGGACATTATCAAATATACTTTTGATTTTACAAATAGTACAAGAATGGTTTCATAAAGTGTCAGAAAAGCAAGAAAAAAAAACTGCTGTATATTTTTTGCGTCTAGCTGTCCCTTCTAGAATAGAACTGAAAATGCTCAAACGAAGAAAGAAGAAACGAAATGGCTGTCCTAACCTCTGCCGACCAACCTCTCTGCAGGCTACCGATATGCAAAGCAATCTGAAAGACAGTGTTCCCACTTTATTGAAATAATCAGTTGCCAAAAAAACATTTCAAGGCGAAACATATCAACCAAAGACTTGCGGGATCTCATTGGCAGTCACCTAAAACAACTGTAAGGGGAAAGCAATGATCTGTTTCGTCTCAGTCGATGTAAAGTTCCTCCCCTGCCTTTTTAATAAAGCCTTCAGCCCCTAACCTGTTTTTGCACTGCTTGCAGGATGGGAGGCATTGCACACTTTCTGCACTGCCTCCGTGGGCAGCCAGCGTCTAAGTGACCGTGTTATGGGATGACGTCACATGCTTTTGTGCTCTGTGACGTCACAAAGACACAATATGCTGACTTAATTTTGTGATTATTTGTTAGATCACTCGTGTTGACACCACCGGTTTTGCATTCGATGAGGCTTTTGCCTTATTAACTCACAGGGACCAAGAATGATTCAGTGTGGCTTTGGAAAAAATAACTATGAGACTTTAAGATAAGAAAAGTGAGGTAGAAAAGGCGTGCTGACTTAGATATTAAAGTGAACAATAATGAAGACGGAAGTCCTGCAGCTGATGCACGCAAGCATATAGGAATCCTGAAAGTTCATCTTAAGTATGACGAGCTCAATTACAGAGGTGATAAAGTCGACTCTCTTGCTCAGTGACTTCAGTGTTCGACTGCCAACTCAAAAGACATGGTTCGATTTCAATCGCGGCGAAGTGCAAAACGTCCGTGCACTGTGCGATGTCCGTACACACCGACAAACCTGGGACGTTGAGGTTGCAGAACCCCCAAATCCTCCAAAACGGAGTCGCTCGAAGTCCGAATTGCTTTCGGATATGAAACCTCATAATCCCTGCAGGACAATGATGAAGCGTGGGAATCGACACTAAAGCTACCCCGGCCGAATATAGGCAGCACCAGGTGACGGCGTTGAGACGTTGAATCTCACATATATATCAATCAGACCCGCTGACGGACATACCATTTCGGCCCGATAGGCGAGAACGCTTGATCTCACCTCCTGTTTTCGTTCTCTTTGGTCAGTGCACAGCAGACGCAAAATTGGCTGTATAGTACGGAAACCCACCAACAAGAAAAAAATGCGCCACAGTGGTGGTACATGCGCTACAAGCAGGGTTGCAGGGTAGAGCTTAAGGGTACTTCTTTCTCGAAAGTATCCTGCAGTGTAAGTCAATAAGCTGAGTCAACTATACAGAAATAGGGACAGAATGCATGACACCTCCTCGCAAATAATCTACATTACTTTCAAGATGAATTACTATACAATCGTGTAAAGACGCGCTCCTTCTCGAACTATCCGAAATCCTTCTTTGAGGGCACAGGGCACAATTTACCACATCATTTCTGGGTTCTCTAAAAACCCTTTTACTAAAGCTTTTTGATGAGAAAAATTCGTGTTTCTTTCATTTAATCTGTCGGTGTCTCTTCTTGCAATAAAGTTACAATTACAATCACATGTAAAGTGTTCACAATTTGTATTTTTAGCAAAGTTATTATTTTGTCAAAATTTTAAAAATAGAACTTGAACATAGGTAAGGCATCCCACGTACTTACAGTATTCTAGCTCAGTCGCTTTGTATTGGCGTTAAAAAAAAGAACCTTTTCTCTTTTCAAGAAATAATGAGACAAATGTAACCGAAAATCCATCTCGAGGTATTGAGCGTTATAGAGTAAAAAGACGCTTACTTCATTTTTGTTTGAAAAAAGCGGACAGAACAGGTTAATGAATAGCAACTAGTCTTATAGTGATAAAATGAGACAGTTCTTCGCTCCTTTGTTTTCTCAGCTCCCTCGATTGCTTTCTCGTATCTCCAGTCCCTCTAATGGCAAAATACTGTGTACGTTGACTGATCTCGCCCAACCATATTACAGTGTTTCGCCTTAGTGATATACCAAACAGCCTTGATTAAATTTGCACGCGCCAAGCAATGTGTTGCAGAAAGAACAGTTGCGAATATGGCAGTCTAAGGGTATTCATTCTGAGGAACACAATGTACAGTGTTTTCTATGATTGCCATGGTTCCTCCACAATTTGTGCAGACACACTGGCTCATGATGAAACTTCGAAGAAGTTCCACATCAATGACTGCACAGCCATTGCTACTATAGGTTACATTTTGTCTTTGTGGCGACGGGAAATGATCGGAAAAGTTACTTGCTGAAGCAATTGCACGAGCGCCCTCGGTCTCCTTTTTGTTATCAGTCAAAATGTGTTGATTTCAAAATGTGTTGATTTCAATTATATTGCGCTTTCCAGGAACTCTTATTGACTTTGTCAACATGAAGAGACATTTTGCTGCCCCAAGAAAGACAATAAATAACCAACCAAACTGAAAATAAACCCAGAGAACAGTGTCTGCAAGCGTGTTTCACGCGTAGACCAGGCAAGTGAAGTGGGTAAATCCCACACGTGTTGGAAGTTTAAATAAAAGCTTCATTATGTGCTTTTTGATAGCGATCACAGCTTTAAAAATACCTGCTAGCTCGGAAAAACTGCCAGTGCTAGTTTAAAAAAATCAACTGAGGTAAAAACAAGAGTAAGGAGCCCGGATTGTGCATGGCCTGAGAAAATGGCTTGGGCAGGCTCAAAAAACCTTTTTGGCTCAATAAAAATGCGAAAAAATATGTAAGGCACAGGGTTTTGTTAAGAAAGGCTTCACCACTCTAAAAAGATCCAAAAACAAAGTGGATTGAAATGGAACACAAGTGAGAGCTAAAAACAACTTTTCAATTTTTTTATATTTACTGTAACCCGTGTTTCTATGGACAGAAGAGCTTGCAGGAGCAAAAACTTGCAGGAGCAAAAAGCAAAAACTTTTTGTCCCCACACGCAGACGCAAGAACACAGACGTACGCAACAAACGCACGCATGAACTTGCATAAAGTTTGACTGCCCTCTTGCCCCCCCCCCCCCCGATTTCACCACCAAAAAAGTTTCTGAATACGCTACTGGCTCCTTACTCTTGTTTTAATTATATTCTGTGAATTTATTCACAGTCAGTGAAACAAGACCATACTATATATGACTTTGCTGTAAATGACTTCATATACATCATTCCTACACAACACAGGTCAATTGCGACGTTGCCAAAGCAAATGAAAGATGAAACTTATGGTTCTGTTAGGGTGTCGAAAACTCCTTGAATCTCTTACTGGCTGTTGGCGAATGTGTAAGTGTTTCATTGACCAGGGTACTTACTCCCCGCTTTCCAGTCACATGAACACGTGACGGTATGACTATATTGAATGTTATCTTACTCCTTCCTTTACAAAGTCGTTATTTGTGCTTTTCAATGATCAAGGAAACTAACAGTGCTAACGTTCTTTTCACGTCATGCTTATTTGCATGGAAGTGGTACGAATGAAGGTAATAAGGTGGGCCAGTTTTTGAGCCAGTGTTCCAAGTCAAAATTAAAAACTCCAAGCTGATGGCTCAGCCAATGCGTACAGAGGTTTTAACTCTATAGCCAAGATCTTTGAGAAGTGATAATTCTAGGATATGCACTATTTTCTGCCTTGGAGACTTCAATTTTTCCCCTTCAAGATTTGATTGATATGTGGGGTTTAGCGTCCCAAAATCACTATATGATTATGAGAGACGCCGTAGTGGAAGGCTCCGGAAATTTTGACAACCTCGGGTTCTTTAACGTGCGCCCAAATCTGAGCACACAGGCCTACAACATTTCCGCCTCCATAGAAATGCAGCTGCCGCAGCCGGGATTCGATCCCGCGACCTGCGGGTCAGCAGCCGACCCCTTCGAGATTTACGTTAGAATTAGGTGTCTACTTGCAAGTGGCATTGGCATGTTTTTTTTTCAGTTTTCAGTAAGGAGGTAGTTATTAATTACTTTAATCCGCAAGAACGCGTATCTATGATCACGTCGTAGTTTTTGTGTTTCCTATATTGGTACCTTTACTTTCTTTAAAAATGTTCCTTTTATGGACGGGTTTTCCTGCACCAACTGACAGCAAAAAAGGCATACATATTGACAAAATAAACGCTGTTCCTCAGTTCTTATATATCTGTTCTTTGAACGTGAAGTGGTCACAAGTCTGTATTTAGAAAAACAAAACACATTTATTTTTTGTGTGAACGTACAGCAAATATGCTGAAATAAACTGAACATAAAAAAACTGATAAACACTCCGAGCAATATGTGCAAAAACTTATCAAACCAAAAGGAGCTTACAAAGAAGATTTCATTATTCAGGAACAGTGCCTTGCTACATTTCAGCTTTTGATTTTGACTGATTACACATTAGCTGTTTGAATACTTTGGCCACCCAATTACTGCTTCGAAATATCGTTGCGTGTTCCGTCCGAGTCATTGGCCATCGCGGAAAACAGCATCGTGCACAATGAGTCGAAAATTGCCGGTGCCCCTGGGGATAAAGTGATTCTTGCTCAAAAACTGCAACCGCACGCCTGAACTAATGGTGGCCTATTCGGCCGCAAACAGGTCCATGAAAAAGGAAGGGTGAACGACGCCGACTACCTGGCAAGTGCTTTCGCTTGACTGAAGCAGGCACAGCCACCGGTGTGGAACATGCCGTTTGATCGTATGGGCAGGCATGTCAACGTCGCGCCGTCACCCGCGCAGTCCAAAATATCAAGCCATTAGCGCTCCACGTTATGCTCAGGGTATTGTGAAACGTGATGTGATCGACAGCGTCCACTGCGTTGTCATCCCAAATGATATAGAACAGATATATAGAGATTACGTAGCAACTACAGGACTAATCCTTGAAAGTGTTTTATGGCGTTAGGGTTTTTTCTCGAAAAGTGTAAGCATAAAAGCAAATCACAGCATGAAAGAAAGAATGATTCATTTTTAAAATGTAGAAGACTGGAAACTTTCCCCTCCCCTACTATTGAGGGAGGCGATATATGTAATATCAGCCATATAATGTATTTCAGTCGAAAAGGATACTGTCTCTCTCTTTCTCTCTCTCAATATATATATTTATATATATATATATATATGTGTGTGTGTGTGTGTGTGTGCAGAAAGAAAAATGGGTGAAAATATAACTTGCCGTGGGCAGGAACCGAAACTGCGACCTTCGAGCAACGTAAGAAGTATACACTTCATTTCCTTAAATCATTAACGAGGGTCTCGTACTGGCAGACTTGGTGCCTTTACGTTGTATACCAGAGACTATTGGCCAGCTGCCCACTCGTAATAAGTTCACGGGCTACGTGACGCAGAAAACAGGCTCATAAAGAGTGTGCTACACTCTTATTCATTTGTCATAGGAATGGCCGACAACGCTCTCTGCGATGCCTGTCGTTGCGAAGAGACGCTACACCACATCCTGTGTTACTGTCCGTTGTATGACATCCAGAGGCAGTCACTGGCGTCTGTTCTTGCACGCATCGACAACAGCCTAATGTCTGTGGACACTATCCATTCATGTGCTCGAAAGAGAACATTGCCACAAAAGGCGACAAAAGCACTGATGAAATTCCTACGCGACACGGACTTGAATAAGCGTCTGTAACAGCAATGTCACACTCCACAAAAGACAAGACTGCACTATGACTGAGTGTGCGCGCGTGTGCTGCTTAATGTGCTGTGTTTATCGTTCTTCTTTCTCTCCTCTTTATCTTTCATCTCTCCCATCCCCCTCCCATGCGCAGGGTAGCAAACCGGCTGCCCATAGGCTGGTTAACCTCCCTGCCGTTCTTTTCTTCCTATTTTCCTTCCTTCACCGCCATGGCTACAGATGGCGCTGAGTGACACTCCCACGTTTAATTCACATATATAAACCAAATAAAGTGGCTGCGAGGATATACACCATGGTAGCTCAGTGGTAGAGCATCGAACGCGTTATTCGAATGTCGCAGGTTCGGTTCCTGCCCACGGCAAGTTATCTTTTCACCCACTTTTCTTTCTGCACATTTACATTATAGTTCAGTCTAATATCTTCCCCTATACTTTTCTTGGTATTATTGTCTATTATATATATATATATATATATATATATATATATATATATATATATATATATATATATATATATATATATATATATATATATATATATATATATATATAACAGACAATAATACCAAGAAAAGTCTGTTATATATATACATATATATATTATATATATTATATATATTATATATATACCAAGAAAAGTCTGTTATATATATATATATATATATATATATATATATATATCTATGAGATCTAACAGACAGTAATGCCAAGGAATGTACAGGGGAAGTTATTAGAACTAATGGAATGTAAATAAGAAGAAAAGTGGATACGGGAACTATTAATCAGCTGCCCGCTCATAATAAGTTCACGTGCTACGTGACGCCAAATATGCGCATAAAAAAGTGTTTTCACACTCGTCGCTGGGCTTATAGATGGCGCTGACTGTCACTCCTACTTCTAAATTCACATATAAACTCAAAAAAGTGGATGGAGGGAAGGCCGCTGTGGTAGCTCAATGGTTAGAGCATCGAACGCGTTGTTCGAAGGTCGTAGGTTCGATTCCTGCTCACGGCTGGTTATTTTTTCATCCACTTATCTTCTTATTTACATTCCATTAGTTCTAATAGCTTCCCCTGTACATTCATTGGCATTACTGTCTGTTAGATCTCATTAATATTGGGTTAAAACACGGAAAAATGAGCCCTTAGGTATACACTTCTTTCCCTTATATATATATATATATATATATATATATATATATATATATATATATATATATATATATATATAACTATATATATGTGTGTGTGCATAAGGTTGCTTGATCACACTGTACCCTGTTGCGCCTTTGGGTAGCGTGGTGCGGACTCGGGCCATCCGAGTCCCCGGAGAGGACGAGTAGAGAAGCCGGAGAAGGAGAAAAAAAATGTTTATATACAGTATTTACATGGTAGCGTGGTACAACATGAAAAGAGAATCACACACGAGCGCCTCTGCGCTAGCGTTTTTATACATCGTCCGCCTTCCCAAGATCCCTTGCAAAGAAAATTTATGCGCAGGATACTCCAATGAGATCGTCGTCTTCCTCTCCGTCCCCGAAGAGGGAAAGCCAAACACCGCCTCCCTCTGAACCTAGGAAAGGGGCAAGACATGCCCAGTTCGCTGTTTGGTGAGGGAGACCCCACGCGCCAGCGTGGCACCACAGTGAGATGACGTGGAATCCCATGCGCAAAGTCGCTCCCTGATGCAGCCAGGTTGACTCAAGCAAGGCAGAATACCCCGTACAGCTGCTGGGTCGACGCTGCTTCGGAGTGTTGCTCTCGGCGGCTGACAAAAGCTTGGCCAACGACTTTTGTGTCAAGAGGGGCCGGCGACGTGGTTTTTCCAGATTGTCCGCGTCCGTCGCCGTCCCGGTGCAGGGTTGACTCATCAACAGCTGCCAGGTGCCAGCAGGCCGCGAAGACCACGTGGAACTTGGGCGAGGCACAACAGCACCCCCGCCGCCAGATGATACATCGGGAGGTCGAGTTGTTCCATGCAGCTCGGCCGGGTCGATGTCGGCGACGTTCCGGCAAGGCTCTTGCTTTCTCGAAGGGCCTGGTCAAACTGGAATGCTCCAAGAGCTGGCCTCTGCGCCCCGCTTCGGTGAAAAGTGGGTGACAAGCTCCAAGAAACGACCTTTGTCAGCCACACACAATGCGACAAGCACCGCGTGCACGCCACTCTCATCGCCAGGCCTCCGATTTTACAAAGCAAACATCTTATCTTAATAACTTAAGCTCAAGGAAACAATGTGCATACCAATCGGGACAAGTGTCCAGTAACTCTTTCATACGTAACTCCATTTGGAATCGAGATAACATTATAATCAAGCTAAACAAGCAAACTGTAGAGCTCGGGACAACGAGGGAGTCAGTGAAAAATTTCTCTACGCCCTCACTGTAACACATTGAAAAAAAAAAGTACACATAAACTAGGTAAAGGTAAACAAAAAAAATCAAACAAACCTTCCGCGTCTTTTGACGAGTCAAAACGCTCGACTTAGGGCGTCTGCATTTGTATGAAGGCCACCTCTCTTGTAGCGCACCTCGAAATTGTGCTGCTGCAGTGCTATGCTCCATCTGAGCAAACGACCATTCTTAGGTGACATTTGGTGTAACCAGGTTAGTGGAGAGTGATCAGTTTCTATAATAAACTTAGAGCCAGCAACATAGCAGCCTAGTTTTCGTACGGCCCAAACAATGCAAGCACATTCTTTTTCCGAAGTGCTATAAGCCTCTTCCCTGCTGCTCAATTTGCGACTCAAATACAAAACCGGCCGCTCCTCTCCACTCTGGTCCGTCTGACATAGCACTGCTCCTAAACCGCGTTCGCTTGCATCACACTGAATAGTGAAAGGTTTTGCAAAATCCGGTGCCCTCAAGACGGGTTTCTCACTCAATGCGAGCTTCAGCTTCTGAAAAGCGTCTTCCTTTTTAGAGTCCCATTGAATGTTCACAGGTTCGGTCTTGCGTAAACTATCTGTCAAAGGGCTGGCAATCTCGGAGTAATTCGGGACGTAATGCTGATAGTAACCTGTGAGGCCGAGGAATGCTCTCATCTCGGTCTTGGTGCTGGGACGACGATAACCGACCACCGCGGCTACCTTGAGTTCGGACGGTCGACGACGCCCATTTCCTACAATGTGCCCTAAATAGCTTACTTCAGCACAGCCCAAATGACATTTCTCTCTCTTTACCGTAAGACCTGCATTTTTGACCCGTTCCAAAACCATCCGAAGGTGTTCAACATGGTCTTCCCATTTGTCCGAAAATATCGCCACATCGTCTAGGTAAGGCAGCGCAAATTTCTCGAGCCCGTGGAGAACCTTATCCATCAGGCGGCTGAAACAATACGGCGCGTTCTTGAGCCCAAAGCTCATCATCAAAGGACGAAAAGTGCCCAGGGGTGAGATAAAAGCAGCGTATCGACTCGCGCGCTCTGTCAAAGGGACCTGCCAATACCCCCTAACAAGGTCTAACGTAGAAATGTATTTCGCCTTAGACACTGTCTCTACCCTCTCTTCAATGTTAGGAATAGGGTAAGTCTGGTCGACTGTTACAGAGTTCAGGCGGCGATAGTCCACGCATGGCCTTGGATCACGGCCCGGAATCTCAACCAAAATCAAAGGCGAGGTGAAATCACTGTCTGCTTCGATGATAACACCTAGGTCGATCATGCGGCGAATTTCGGCCTCTAGTATCTCTCTCTGTCTAGGTGACACCCGATACGGCTTACAGCTGATCGGCTTGTTAACCGTCAGCTCAATGTCGTGCTTAATCACATCCGTTTTGCCTGGCTTCTCGGAGAAAACGGTAGCGAATTCCTGTACTAAAAGCTCTAAATCTTCCTCTTGAGCCTTACTTAGGGTGTTCCCTGTGTCTACCCTATCGGACAATGTGCTGCTGACCGTGCCATCGGAAAGACAAAGGATTTCCGCGCCCTCATCCTCAGGAACATTGAGTGCAAGGTTTACTACTGCTTTTCGTCGCATGTAGGGTTTCATTAGGTTACTGTGATACACTTTGGGGCATTTCCGGCCCCACTTTACCTCGTAGTTGGTGTCTGAAAGCACTGACAACACTGTCGCTGGTCCCTCCCATTGTACGTCCAGCTTGTTTTTTCTTGAAGGGCACAACAGCATCACCTCATCGCCCACTCTAAAGACTCGCTTTCGAGCTGACTTATCGTAACGGGCCTTGGAAAGCGCCTGTGCTGCGCGCATGTTGCTCTCCACCACTTCGCGTGTAGTCCCCAGTCGCCCCAATAAATCCAGTACATAGGAAACTACATTAGGGTCCTCCCCATATCCAGTCCATGACTCTCGTATTAAGTGCAGCGGACCTCTCAAGTTCCTGCCGTAGACAAGTTCAGCCGGACTAAAACCCGTACTCTCGTGTGGGGCCGACCTCAGAGAAAACATCGCGGCTGGTATACACCCCTCCCAGTCACTTTTATGCTCAAAGCACAAAGCTCGCAAAACGCGTTTCATGACCGAGTGCATGCGTTCCACAGGGTTCGACTGTGGATGGTGAATAGAGCTATGCGCGATTTTTATCCCGCAGCGTTCTAGGAATGTAGTCGTAAGGCAGCTTGTGAACACACTTCCGTTGTCACACTGTATCTCCGAGGGAAAACCCACCCGAGAAAAAATAGACAACAATGCGTCCACCACGCATACTGAACTCAACTCTTTCAGTGCGATTGCCTCCGGGAACTTGGTGGCAACGCACAGCGCGGTCAGGACGTACCGATATCCTGATTTAGATGGAGGCAGAGGCCCCACGATGTCAATCACGAGCCGACGGAAGGGTTCTGTGACTATTGGCACTAGTTTCATTGGTGCCTTCCATTTGTCTGTTGATTTTCCTATCCGCTGACAAGTGTCGCATCCACGGACAAACATCTCTACATCCTTCCAGCACCCGGGCCAGTAGAACTCCTGAGCCAGCTTAGCTTTCGTTTTCTTTATACCTAAGTGGCCCGCCCAGGCGTTGCTGTGGGCCAGGTCGAGAATGTTCCGCCGGTATTTTAGTGGAACTACCACTTGGTTGTAGACCCGCCCTTTAGCGTTCTCATACCTGCGATGCAACACCTCGTTTTGGGTGTAGAACGAAACGTTCTTCCTAGAGTTACCTTCCTTATGTATGGCATCTAGCAGCATAGAGAGTGCGAGATCCGCCTTTTGATCGACCACTAGCGTTGCACGGTCAGTTCTGGCTAGCTGACACCAACTGGTGGACGCGGGTGTTAACACCGAGCCTGTCACCAAGTCCTCGTTTTCGGGCGTTAGAGATATTTCCTCGCTGTTGTCGACCATAGCCCCAGTTTCCGTCTCGACAACTCGCATGGCAGACTCATTTTCCGTCGCAACTACCTCAGGTTTTCCTACACTGCCCTCGGACGTCTGTTCCCCAGAGGGTGAGCTGCTCAGCTGTTGCGTCAGCTCGCGCGCCTTCGAACGGGTAAGGGCCATGCAAGCTATTTCGGTGGCAAATGATTCTCCACGTGTTTTTAACATTTCCTCAGACTTATTTGAAAATAGGTAAGGGAAGTGCTCCGGGAGGTTGGCTGAAATTGCTGCTTCCGTACACAATTGGCCGAAAGGGCCCTCGATTACAACCCTCGCTATCGGTAGGCAGACGCTTTGCTTTTCTGCCACTTGCCGAATCCAGGCACACTCTCCTATATAGTCTTCGGAAGATACGCAACTTGGATGCGCTACATCCATTGTGGCCGCCGAGTCCCTCAATACCCTACACATTCGGCCGTTCACTGAGAGTGTCCTCATGTAAGGCTTCAACAGCTTTAAGCTATCCTCTGACTCCTGAATTGTGGCAAATGCCATGTGCCTCTTACAGCTCCTGGCCATGTGGCCCTTTTCTCCGCAGCTGTAGCAAACAACTGGCTTCCGCGCTTCTAACGCATGCGCTATGTCACCAGGCGCCTTTGAACCTGATGAAGGTGCCGCCTTAGTCCCCTCACTGTCCTTTCCCTGCTGATTGTCTAATAACTTGGAATTTTCGGGTTTCCAGTTATTTCTTGCAAACCTCTTGCGTCCCTGGTTTCCCGACCAGCTTTCTACCTTTTCATTTTTTTCCGAAGTTCGTGGTGTATTGCGGAGACTACGGCGTGAGCAGTAATCTTCGGCGAGTTCTGCTGCCCTGTTCATGTCTACGTCTTTCATCCTATCCTGCACCCAAAGCCTTACCTCCTCGGGAATTCCCCGGTAAAACTGCTCAAGTACCATCAACTCAATGACCTTGTCATGGTTGCCATAGACTTGCGCGCTTTTGAGCCACTCTTCAAAGTTGGCTCTAATTTGGTAGGCATAGTCTGAATGAGATTCGTTGCCCCTTTTAGAGTGCCTGAACCGCAGGCGGAAAGCCTCTGTCGATAGGCGATATTTTCGTAGCAATGCAGCCTTTACCCTGTCATACACCTCGGAGTCCTCTTTATTCATTCTTGCGATAACATCGGACACTTCGCCTGGTAGTACGCATATCAGTTTTTGTGGCCAAGTCTCCCTACTAAACCCTGCATTTTCGCATGCTCGCTCAAAATGCACGAGGTATAATGCAATGTCGTCACCCGCCTTGAAGGTGTGGATTAGATCCTTTATCTTTGATTCTCCACCCCCTGAATTTTGATTTCCCACGGACATACGAAGCTCCAGTTCTTTCAGACGGATTTCATGTTCTTTATCCTCGCGATCCCTCCTTATTTCCTCCTCTCTTTGTTCACGGGCTAAGCGCTCACGCTCCTCTTTCTTTGCCAAAATGGTTTCTCTGGCCTCAATGGCCTCTTCTAAACTCACTTCCTCTTTTCCCAAGTGCTCCAAAATTTGTTGTTTTCTTTTAACCGAGCCGACCGAAATATTCAGCTCCTGACAAATTTCGAGGAGTTCTTGGACCTTAAACTTCTCCATCTTAGATATGCACACCGTTTCTCTTCTAAGGTAATTTTGCCCACGAGCCACCCAATTCTTGGTCTGCGAATCAAAATTTACCAAAATCACCCTACCACGTTACCGACCATCTGCGCTAACGAGTCTGGCGAAAAGAAGAGCAAACACGCGGCACTCACCACTTCGATGCAGCCGACGCAGGCGAATCCCATAAGCTGCCAGCCACTGTTGCGCCTTTGGGTAGCGTGGTGCGGACTCGGGCCATCCGAGTCCCCGGAGAGGACGAGTAGAGAAGCCGGAGAAGGAGAAAAAAAATGTTTATATACAGTATTTACATGGTAGCGTGGTACAACATGAAAAGAGAATCACACACGAGCGCCTCTGCGCTAGCGTTTTTATACATCGTCCGCCTTCCCAAGATCCCTTGCAAAGAAAATTTATGCGCAGGATACTCCAATGAGATCGTCGTCTTCCTCTCCGTCCCCGAAGAGGGAAAGCCAAACACCGCCTCCCTCTGAACCTAGGAAAGGGGCAAGACATGCCCAGTTCGCTGTTTGGTGAGGGAGACCCCACGCGCCAGCGTGGCACCACAGTGAGATGACGTGGAATCCCATGCGCAAAGTCGCTCCCTGATGCAGCCAGGTTGACTCAAGCAAGGCAGAATACCCCGTACAGCTGCTGGGTCGACGCTGCTTCGGAGTGTTGCTCTCGGCGGCTGACAAAAGCTTGGCCAACGACTTTTGTGTCAAGAGGGGCCTGCGACGTGGTTTTTCCAGATTGTCCGCGTCCGTCGCCGTCCCGGTGCAGGGTTGACTCATCAACAGCTGCCAGGTGCCAGCAGGCCGCGAAGACCACGTGGAACTTGGGCGAGGCACAACAACCCCTTCTTTTTTAAATAAAAAATTAATGAAAGCCAGGTTTCTGTCATTTTGGCGCATCAATTGTATGTATAGGGGGAAGAAATGCCTTTATACAGCTAAATTGACGCTGACGCAACTAATTAACACAACTTGTTAATGAACTTTTAATTAATTGTCTTGAGAGCAAGTATTCATATTACAAAGTTGTAGTACATGCCAACTTATGGCATAAATAGTTTTCAGAAATCAGAGAGAATGCACGTAGTTTGACATATTGATCAATAAATTTCATGGGTGAAATCAAACTTCATTGCGGAAAGCGCGCAAGCAACGAAAGTGCTCTACAAATTCACACCGGAACTACCCGTCACATGAGAATCACGAATTTTGAAAGATAGTGTGCCGTGATCGCCTTCTGTTCGTGAAATGCTCCAAGTCGTCTCACTTGTGCCCAAGCATTCACTTACTTTTGAAGGCAGTGTTTGGAGCTGTTCTGGATCTTTCGAATTGTGCACAAAAAAACCGCAAAATCTACATTTTTTTTTGTCCAGGGAGTATAAAGCTTTGGGGCAGCCACTACAGCGCTTTTTCTTGCAGGCAGGTTAAGTAGCTTTTGCGTTGCTTGATAAATGATGACCAAGTTAAAAAAACGGGCCATGAGGTCAATTTTCAGTGGATACCTGGTCATTGTGGGATAAGTTGCAATGTATCCGCAGACAACGTGGCTCCCACATCTCACCAAGAAGAGCACACCTTTCTGATTTCTCTGTGAAAGACAGAAGCTGCAAGGCAACTTAGTCACCTGGCACGTAATCTGTGCCTGCTTGAGGGGAACACCCCAAGCATAGGACCATCAAATAAATCCTCAACTGGAACTTCAGCCTCCATGCGGATTGCGTTGACGGGCAGCTTCGCTTCTTTGTCGGCTTTGGTTGGGGATTGCCCTCACAAAAGCATATACGACCCTCATCGGTCAGTCTCTGTGCAGATGCTGTTGGCGCACAGTCCTCGTCTTTCATAAGCTCAAAAGTCAGTCAAAGCCCTCTTGCGCCGTTTGAGGACTACGGGCCTAAGTGAACGCCTTTAATTTTTGTGTAGTGCCACCGCTGCACACGCGTTAGCCCACTGACTGACAATTTTTGTCTTTTTCTCTTCATTCTAATCTCTCTTTCTCTTTCTCATATTTACAGTCTTCTTTCTATTCTCCTAGGGACAGGGTAGCAAACTGGGCAAGTGCCTGTTTACAGCCCTGCCTTCTCTCTTGTTCTTGTTATGACTAGTCATGCTCGTCGTACAGTCACGTTATGCCATACCAATTTTGATGTATATCGCATTATGTAAACGGTCCCGAGAGCTAAATGTCGTATACGGCTAGATAGATAGATAGATAGATAGATAGATAGATAGATAGATAGATAGATAGATAGATAGATAGATAGATAGATAGATGGATAGATAGATAGATAGATAGATAGACAGATAGACAGATAGATAGATAGATAGATAGATAGATAGATAGATAGATAGATAGATAGATAGATAGATAGATAGATAGATAGATAGATAGATAGATAGATAGATAGATAGATAGATAGATAGATACGGTAACACTCACCCAAGTTCGCTTAGAAATGCTTCGCATGAAAAACAGGCAAAAACGCAAGCACTCAAGATTGTGATAGAGCACCTTTGAATTTCCGAGCGCAAAATATAAAGTAGAACACTGTGCAGCTGCTGTTCAGACGCCGTTCAAGTTCCACTGACGTTTGGAATCCCCAATTTTTACTTTGATTAGACGAAGAAACGTTTTTTCTTATTTTCAATTGTGCGAGTTTACGACGTCTGCCTTAACTAGAGCGCGTCAAAAATATTCCTTCAATTTGCTGAATTACTATTTGTGAGGCTGAACAAACAGGAGTTTGCCGTGCCTTTAGAGAGCGCATAACTAGATACGATAATTCGCGACTCCAAATGAGCGCTCTCCCCCTTGCTGCCGCGCCTGGAGACGGCGCTGACAGGGTGCACCTGGAAGTGACTTGTTGCCACTTTGCACGCATTGAGAATCGGCCGAATAGTTCCTTTATTGTTGTTATATCACACGCACGAGTGCAAAAAAGAAGAAATCAATATCCGCTGACCACTGCAGTGTGTCGCAATGCGTGGCATCATGGTGAAAAAATGGCAACGTATTGTTTTGGTGCTTCCTGACGTACGCAGATGATGCACGATGGAGAACAGCGCAAACCAGAAACTGACGTATTAGAAAGAAGGTGACGCACATGGCAGTTCATTCTAATCAATTAGCTCGTGAGGATTTAATTGTACTGAGTGAGTTTACCATTATTTAGCTTGTGTGCAGTCTTATACATATTGATAAGAAGCATGCATTCTTACCAGTCTTATCAAGCGCGGAGTATAGTTTCGTCTTTAGCAAGAACTTTGAAATTTTTTGCGTTACGTGTGCAACTATTTTTCACATGTGCTTGTTTTCTTTGCAAGTCGTAATCCTACCCATTCTCAAAATAAGGTGCTGTAATATTTCCCCCCAAACATTTTTTTTTATTTCGCATGTGTGTATTAGCACGCACAAAGTTCGAGCGAGCGTGCGTATATGTATGTATGTTCGTGCGTGTATACACCATGTGTGTGCATTCCTACTCCACGTATATATACCTACTTTGAATATAAGCTACTGCCAACACGAAAAAATAAATGGTCAGAGACACAAGACTTTATTCTTCAAAAACCGAAGAAGATAGATCGGTGAATGAAAAGGAGTGCTTCTAATAAAATCAAAACAACTATTATTCTTATCTCAACATACACCGGCCCAGGCACGTTTCTGTTCTGTAATCAAGTGAATGGCATGCATTTTCAGGTCTTTAAGGCATAACAAAACTAAATGGGGTACATGCTACCGGTAGCACTAGTGGCAGTGTAGTTACCTCGAAAACGGATGAGCTCTTGCTTGTATATAGCACTGTAGCAACGCCGGGCAAAGTTGCTGACACCTTCCGCCGAGGCCCGCTACACATGAGAAGGTGCCTTCTACAACATCGGGCTCACTATACAGGTTCTTGAACTTGAAGTAAATCTGACGCGGTTCTCTAAAGAGGCCCAATGTTTGCGCACCCAGCACACCTATTTCTGATGTTATGGCACTGAAATACTTTATGCCGACGAGAATCAGGCGCTCCGCTGCCAACACCCGTTCGACTTCAACGAAGCAACGCGATCCGACGCCACAAACAAGAAAGTTCAGCATAACGCCATGCGAAAGTGCGTGTTGACCCTGTTAAGAACACTCATCTTTTTTTTTCTTGACGAGTATTGCCAGCACACGGAGCGTTTTGTGGAGTTACGAAAATTGCAGGCCAGTCGCCGCGAACACTTGATTACCGCGTGTGCGTTTTCTCCTACACGAAGTATTGCAACTAAAAACAGACATCACGTTCACTAAATGCTCTCATGAAGGAGTATTCTTTAAAAAAAGCACGAGGAAATTCTTTGCTTAAATTATTGCTGAAAGCGCTAATCCAATGACAAGTAACACTTAGTAACAGAACGCATCGTGAGTTCACTCTGCGGTATGTATGAAGAAGCTTGCTGCAGGAGGCTGTGGGGCTAAAATAATATGGTAAGTTACATTTTGTGCAAAGACGCTTCCGAAGACATGAACAATGTTGTTGACTAAATCAACATATTGTTGAGAATAATATGTCTTCCTCCATACCAAAAGAAAGCATGGAACGGGCTGTCACAAACAGCTTTCATAAGCGAACTATTCCAACTGACTCTCTTGAGCGCATACATGTCATATTACCTCATGCAATAAATTGTTACAATTTGACTGTGCAGACTGATTCACTTATATTTCGAACAAATAGCGCAAGGCAAAGGCAAACACTTCCACGCGCTTTATTTGACAAGTAGGCCGATCCCATCTCTTCTGGGAATAGGCTTTATGCAAAACAGTCGGCGTGCAATTGTATGTGCTGCATTTCTCGGCTCTGAGCCAAGCTTTACGATATAGATGGAAGTGCTGTTACAAGTAAAGTAGTTTCTTGTGCATCGAGGGCTCACCAGGAACGTTGGCTACACTGGCATTCAAGAGGGACTTATGGTAAGACCTAACGTCAGCACCAGAAGCGTAGCCAAAGAGGTTTAGAGATTCAGACCCCCCGAGACTTTTCAATTTTCTTGCGTATGAAGACACGCACACACACAAATGCACGCACGAACATAATGTAAAGTTATGTAATGCAGGTAATTGAATAAACTGCAACTTATGGC
Organism: Rhipicephalus microplus; assembly: GCF_043290135.1. Taxonomy (NCBI): domain Eukaryota; kingdom Metazoa; phylum Arthropoda; class Arachnida; order Ixodida; family Ixodidae; genus Rhipicephalus; species Rhipicephalus microplus. The sequence goes on along the minus strand of NC_134710.1, from coordinate 200,503,554 downwards.
GGCCATGCAATGAAAATAGACATGCAGGAGCAACGCAAGAAGCCGCGGCCTAGTGAACAGAAGCATCCGAATCGGCCTCGCTTGGCTATAAGCAAACATGACTCGAGTCACTTCCCCAGCCCTGTCGTTTGCCACAATGGAAAAGCGGTTACGCTGCTCGGCTGCTGAATCGATGGTAGCGGTTATGATTTTAGCCTTGGTGGTCGCGTTTTCGTGATTGCAATATACTGTAGGCCAGTGCACGATAAAGAACACAAGTTGGCTAAAGAACACAAGTTGGCACAAGTCCTTCACTATGGCGTACCCAATAAGTATGTTGTGGTTTTGGCAGGGTAACATTCAGCTTATAATATTTGCCTGTCTAGTCCGTGATTGCTTGGCAGGGCTAACTACACAGAATGGGCGCGGAGCATGCGCCTAGCACTGCTTCTCGCGCGAATGATGCGAAGACAAGGTGGACGAAGTAGACGCGCAGCTCCTTCGCTCATATGCTTTTTTCTTAATTTCCGGACCATGGCTTTAGAACAGATATTCAAGACTTTTAAGACTGTCGCCTTAAAACTTGTTGAAATTCGCACATCCCCCGCTTGCACACACACAGACGCAAGAACACACACACAAACACACACACACACAACACACGGTTAATGGCACACTCCATACTTATCGTCCATTCTGACAATTAACGATACTACAGGAGTATTAATAAACTGGGGTGTGAACGGTAATGGCTGAACGATTATTACAGAGAACCAAATGTAGTGTGCAAGAATGGTTTGCACTATAGTTTGGATCAAGCTTAGAACTGATTCCGTTCGTTTTCGCTTCCCATAAGGAAAAAAATGAAGACACGGATGAACATAAAGCTCGCACGGGACTGCTGCAAAACATGGCCCTCTTTGTGCTATACTTGGCGCCGTGTTTAACAAGGGGGCCAACGAATTGCGTCGTTATGAAACCATTGCTATCCACGTAGACACCTGGAAGTCTGAATCACTGACTCTGGAGGTGGTACGGCACAACATTCTACATTGACACTCGCAAGACTTAATATTTTCCTCATGTTGCCTTTGTTTGGATGTTTGGAACAGCCACCGAAAACACGAAGAAAGCTTTGAAAATATCGGCATGTATTAAGTCCCCACTTACCACGGCACAGATTTTGGGACAGTATAAAAGAAGCCCGCTTGTTCGATGAGAAGCAGTTGTACCAGCTTGAGCTGATCCAGTGAACCAACCAACGTCATGAAGGCTATCGTAAGTAAATTCTACAACATCTACACTTTTAACCACGCAGTTGCATTCAATTGGTGCTATAATATATTTCAAAAATTATTTAGCTGGATGTTGCTGGAATATAGACAGCAAATTTATGTTGTATGGTTTTATGGAGCACAGCCCTCGTCTTTCATAAGCTCAAAAGTCAGTCAAAGCCCTCTTGCGCCGTTTGAGGACTACGGGCCTAAGTGAACGCCTTTAATTTTTGTGTAGTGCCACCGCTGCACACGCGTTAGCCCACTGACTGACAATTTTTGTCTTTTTCTCTTCATTCTTATCTCTCTTTCTCTTTCTCATATTTACAGTCCCCTTTCTATTCTCCTAGGGACAGGGTAGCAAACTGGGCAAGTGCCTGTTTACCGCCCTGCCTTCTCTCTTGTTGTTCTTCTTTCTTTCTCTATGGCTTAAGAAAGAAAAAGAAGGCCCCACTCATCACACGCCGACATTAAGCTGTGTACTAGTGTGTTTGAGTATGTTTGCCAATTTTTCTGACCAGATTCAGCTTTGGACACTTTCACTCAAATTTTGTCACGTGTCCCATGCATGGACTTTTTATCTGCCAGCTGACCTACACGTACTGTCTTTCGCACTATTCGAATATTTTCTGGGGGGTACCATGGTTCAAACCATTACCATCTGATATGTGTTACATGCTTAAAAAGCTTGTTGCACAGCTTCAGGAAGCCAGGTCGCTTCTATAGTATGCAGCTGGAAGACGTGTTAGCTCCACGGGACTTCTCATATATTTATGCAAATCGTATATACTTTTTTATTTCATGGAGTGTTCGTATTTAGTTCTTCAAAAAAAAAATAACTAAAAACGTCGTCCGAATCGCCCATGAATTTTCGTTCTTTCTTCTCAGGCATGTGGGCACTATACCCGGATTGGGGTAATATCAAAAGATAAGGCCTGCATAGCCAGTTTTGATGTTTCTCGCTCTACGCATACGTAGTCAGAGCTTTTGGAATGCGGACAGGCTGAAAGAAAGAAAAAAAAAAGATAACGTTTGCCATTAGCTTCTCTCTGTACGCGGCTGGCATTCGGTGTTTAGGGAGAAACTGATTCAAGGAAGTACTTCATACAAAATTGCATTTGTTTTTTTTCCTTCGTCAGTAGGACAGATGAATGCATAAGGAGACAAATAAACCAAAGAAACACATAGAAGAGAGGGAGGAGAGGACAGAGAGAGCAAATTGAAACGCAGCAAACCAGAACGCGTCTGCTTGCATTGAAAGCGCAATCCTGCCGAAATATCCCCGCAGAGACTAGATCAACGTCCTCTAGGGAGAAGTTGGCCGATCGTGCGAGCATCGTACGTGTCTCCCAGCTGCTTCTAGATGACACAGAAAGTCCCCGACAGTGCCAGACCCCCTCGTAATTCTACCGTCTGGGCGAGTGCGGCCACAACCGTTGGAAGGTGATTTCCTTGTGTCCCGGATTTTGTGGCGAGGCGCAAGCGACGCTCTACACTTGCGCACACGTGTTATCGGCACCAAGACACACCTCGATCCGACCGGCACTTTGCCCGCAGCACCATCCCGAAGTTTCCGCTACTTATGAATTTCAGGCGTGCTGGAGAAGGAGGTGTTTGAGGTGGCTCTCTTTTTTTTTCTCCTCACCAGCCTGGCCCGTGTGTGCGACAAGAACGAAACGAGAATAATAAAACAATGACGCATAAAAGACCGGGTGGGAAGGGGGTGGTGTGACGCCTTCCCTAGCCGTTACTGAGTCTCTCGTTATTCAGAGCGCATGAAACGTGAGTGGAAACGCTTTCCTTAATTCAGGCAAATAGCTCGACATATAGTAAGAGGAAGGCCAGCCGAAGTATGTTTCCATTTACAGTCGAGCCTGTTTGCCGAAGGATGCCGACAGACATGACGCGTGTGCAGTGGTGCTATTTTATAACGCGGCCCATTTGGAAGCCGTGCAGCACGGTTTAGCACGTGGCACGTTGTCGAGGAAGCAGGGTGAGCTTGCTAACGCCGTTAGCACGCGTGATTATTCCCGCGATCAAATACCCCTCCTCGGAGGCGCATTCATGTCCTAAAAAGCCGTAGGCACAAGATTTTCTTAATGAACTGCGTTTGAAGTGACCGGCTGAGCCACTTACGCGGACAGAAAAACAGAAGACAAACAAATTTGCATCGCGAACAAGAAACACAAACAGGAGGGCGGTACCTTGCCGTAATGTAATGAGTGGCCAAGTTGCCGATAATCGGCTCTGTAACAACCTGAATGTTGAGAAACAACACCATGTGTAAATGGCACGGGCTCACGCGACGACGCTGAAAGCGCATTCCGACCATCGAAGTTTCGGCCTTGGGTACGTACATATTAGCCTTCATTGAAAGAGGGCTATAGAGACACTACATCCGCTGAATGTTTCTAAATAATGACGGAGAAAAAGAAAGCACGTGTCACTTTTATGGTTGTTTCACACACACACGCTCTTAGCTCCTTGTTTGCCTCCATGAGCAATCACTTCGCAGGTACAGCCAGACATGTTCTTAACTCGCAGTAGACTTTTTCCACGCACTGAAACCCGTTCGATCAATTCTGGGCAAATAGCGTGAGCAACAACGTAAGAGAGCCGGCTGCGAATCCTTTTTAAAACGATATTTATTTCAGTAAGAAGTGGCATAGAAAATTTTGGGCCTGTACCTTTAACTGTAATTGCGATATAATGGATCATAAATGCAAACAATTCAATGTGTTTCAATAAATGTGTTTAAAATCCACAAATCTCAGAGAACAATTCTTCGATGTCTTCACAATTATTTTTTCTGTAGCTTTAGGCATTTTTGCAGGGCAAAAACTTTACGATGGGACATCACTGAAGAAGGTAAAATAAATAACTTTTAGTTTGGTGTTAGGTTTTCATGTCTCTTAGTAGAATTTGAGTTCTACATACAAAAAACCCATTGTACCTTTGATATTACGAAAATCCGGCTTGTTGTAATACTTGCGAAGAAACGAATTTCACCAAGTTCAACGGCGAATTCTCGACAGACATGCTGAAGAAAGAAACTGCCATATTCTTCTGAGACGTCCAGAATTATAGACACCTTTGTGGCGTCATTTTAGGACTGATGAATATATCATTTGTGGATTTAATTAAAAGAGTATATATTTAGTTTTTTTATTTACACTAAAATACGGTTATGTGAAATGGGACAACTGAAGTTCTTTAGGCGAATAACCTATTCCTGCTTGAGATATACAAAAAGCAACCAAGTGGTTTACTCATACGATTCGTTTCAAACATTGAAATTCACGTCCTTTAACGTTTTTTTTGTATTTACCGGAACGATTCCTTATCCCCGAATCCCCATTCACTACTCGAATATTGTGGCGCGTTTCACACAAGGCCAGCAAAGGTGGTTAAGATTGCATGCCACCGCTACCGGCCCATTCTCGGTTAGTAACGTTTTCTTTTTTCCGCTCCGTAAATTGCGAACAAACTCTTCGCACATCGTCACTTCCTTGTCTAAACGACCGTTTTTACGTCGGCGTTCTCCTCTATACATGAATGGCCACGTGTTGTGATTACTAGACGCTGTTTGTGAGAGCAGGAAGAAGCTTCGAGGAGACGGAAATCAAGACTGCCAGAAAAGGGGACCAAATATTCGTGCTTTGCCAGTAGCTTAGTAGCCTAAGTGAGAGTAGTAGTAAGCTCCGGGTCTGTAGATTTGGGGCAAAGGCAACAAAATTTACATACTTTTGCCCACACTGTTTCCAGATTTGATTTAGTGATGCTTTGTCTTGGCCTTTATTTTTCTTGCTGCGTGCTTGCACGGGATTATTGTGGTGTTTTTTATAACAACAGTTTGGATTCAGAGGGCTTATAAAACATATTCATCTTTTTTCATTAGATGTTGCATAACTACACAGAATATTATGTTTTAAAAAAAATCCGCAAGCTAAGTGATCTGTGATGGTGTAAGTATATTGAGCGACGTGTTTTCATCAATTGTTTAAAGATATTTGTCAACAAAAAGGTGACTGCCATTGGTAGGCACTTTTTTATAAAAAACACATATATATGAAATATAACAACTTTTGTGAAATGAAAAAACACAAAAAACCAGCAAGAACGACTGAAACAAGTCACTTTCCACGAGGGTTCTCGCCGTAATACAGACTATGCATTCATGTGAAACGAAGGACGCAAAGCAGGTATTTGAAAATGGTGTTCGCTGTGTTTCGTGATGCAGGTGAGCTGTGTGCCGTTATGCACTGGTGCATCATCTTTATGTGGTAGCGTTATCGCTTTTCGGTAGCACTATAGCTTTTCAACTAACCGGCTTCGTCACGAACACGATTATCCAGTCAAACTTTTACGCTAGAGGAATGACGGGAGAATGCATGTATTCAAGTCTGTATAACGTGTTACGCGTCAATTTGGCATTTTGTTATTTACGCTGGTCATAATAGCTCTCGTAATGTCTCGGCAAACAGTAATCATCGAGAGAGGGCAAAATTAAAAGGGTTTTTAAGGCTACTACCATCTAAGATACCGCCAAACCCCTCATTTAGAAAATTGTACATAAGGAAGGGGGCAAATTATAACTGCTTACCTATTATATATTATAACCAAACAGAAGGCACAATAATGCAAATTGTAACAATCAATTGGTAAAGTTCACAAACAAAAATTGCAGAAAAAGAGCTCAACGGCTCTATGGGTGCACACAGATGCACATAAAAGCAAAACAGCATAAAAACATTAGGTTTAGCTGGTTAGTGATAAGAGGATTAGATCTTGGACTTTGGTTAGTTCGTATAAAGTGGAAATGTGTGCTGCTAAGGCGTTCCAGTGAGGTATTGCGCGTGGTAATATGAAAATGCGTAATGACAGTAGTGGCAGTTCATTCGTTTGACTCTAGTAATACTAATATTATCCGGGTTCAGCGTCCAAAAACTAGGATTTGATTATGAAAGACGCTGTAATAAAAGGCTTCGGAAATATCGACCACCTGGCAGGTCTTAATCCAGCACCTAGATCTAAGTATATGCGCGTTAAACAGTTTCGCCTCCACCTAAAATGCAGCCGTCGCCACCGGGATTCAAACCCGACACCTTCGGGCTAGCAGTCAAGCCACTGCGGCGCAATCATGCGTTTATATATATATATATATATATATATATATATATATATACCTAAGTTTTGCTCACCAGAAAAAAGTCATCGTAAAAGAAAAAATGTTGATAATCTTATACAAATGATATAGACGGGACCGTCTACAGCAACGGTAGCAAGTTGTCTACATCAGATTGATTTCTTGACGACGACGCTGGTTTGATCCCACTAATCTGTAAAAATCAGTCCCGCTGCACTGTTCTGCAAGTGAATAACATGCGGTGTTTTGCGTTGTATATGATGACGAGAGATGTCGAAGTAGAACACTCCGGAAATCTCGAAAATTTGGTGTTCTACAACGTGCAATGGCTTTAACGTGCAACACGGGCCTCTAATATTTCGCCTCCATTGCAATGCGACCGCCACGACCATCCGTTCAGCAGCCGAGCACCATAACCAGTGCTCCACGATGGCCAACGTGGTTTTGAAGGTCTACAAAGAGATAGTTTATCAATCTCTTTTGAGAGCGTTCTTGGCAAATAGACTTCCTTTCAAAGGCATGAAATGCACGTTTGAAATGAAGGAGGCAGGGCTTTTCTAACAGCCCTCACACTGCAATGTATGTCATTGAACTCTTTACGATGCTGAAGAAGAAACAGTTCGTTATGGTACTGCAGCAAAAACATGATGTTTTTATTTTCTGCAGATAAAACTGCGCAATTAAAGCTAAAAGGATTGCGTACAAAAGAATATTTTTAACTGGCAGCGAATGCCACTTGCCGATCTTTCACAACAATTAAACTATTACATTGTCCATTATTTTAACACAAAAGCTGTTATGAGCTCGCAACACGGGTAACGCGCGGTGCCGTAGTTGTCCGCCGTCACCGCGGTGTCTGTAACCAGTAAAGAAAAAAACAGTAAATAAATGACATTTACCGATACAATCAAATTCAAACCCGGGTCCGCTACGCGCCAGCCCCGTATTTTACCACTGAGCCACGCCAGAGCTCGGAACTCGTTTCTAAACTGGCCTTAGGCAGGCTTGATGTCGGGAAAATATTGGCGTCAATATGAGTAATAAGAGTTTGGAACATCAAAGAACCAGCAAGTTGTCACAAAATGCGACTTGCGTAACGAGTGGGTCATCCAATGTTCCAACCCATTAGAAAACTTGTTCATGATCTTCTATTACCTGTGGCGTATAACAACTTCATGTATTATTCTTAATCGTTGTCAGCCACTGCACGAAAAAGTGCATAAAATTGCTAATATATTTGTAGCGGAAGCAAGGTTCCTCAAAGAATGACGAAGGATAGCACAGTGAACGCCGCCTTACTACACAATATTCATTATTTATGGTGTAGTGGGTACCCCGCAGTGTGATCGTAGTAGTTACCGAATAGTGTTTAGAAAAGGCTCTGAAAGGCCGCTCTTCTAGCTTTCGCTGTGACTGTGCTGCGCGTTCCGCACAGACCTGGCATTTTTTTTCTACGCCATTATTATACCCGTGACACAAGGGCCAAAGTAAAGTACCTTGAAGTATATTCCGTTTGCTTCCGAAAGGAACCATTTGCAGAAACGATTTGCGCCGATGACGCACGACACTGGACTACTGCTTTAGGTTTTTCTTCATAAGAACGCTGGAAAAAAATGGCAGTGTTTGGAAAGTCAGAAAGGTTGGAAGAACAACAAAACTTAAGCGTATTTACGTTACGTTCAGAAATAGTGGAGTAAAAAAAAAAAACGCGTTTTTTCAATTGCCTCAGAGCTTATGATGCGCATACTTAAGATTTTGTTTTGCTTTTTGCATTTTTTGCCGCAAATTTAATTCGTCTGGCACGTTTTAACAATCCTGGTGTCTTGGTATCCTTGTTTATGTCTGTGTCAGTGATGGGGTGCCTCATTTGCCTCGGTGTCAGCAACTAGCGTGCCTATGTGTCCGCAACCAGTATCGAATGAAAAAAAAACTCAGCAAATAAAAAAATACCAATTACGCAATCAGATCCGAACCCAGGTCCGCTTGGAGCCACCCCAGTATTCTGCCACTGAGCCACGCAAGTTTTCTTTAATGAAAGAAATTATCACTAGTAAAGTACACACAACATAGTTCATCAGAAGTCAGGCAAACACACACAAGCGTCAAGAACGGGAAGCCACTCAGGAACGGGGTCAAAAGTCTCAACAACACTGTGCACTTGAGCAGCTGCTTCTCGGGAGACAGATCTCGTCGACCGTGGCGGCTCGGCGTGTCTATCAATCATGCGACTTTTCCATAGTGAATAAAGTCCTAACAACATGAACAAGTCATAAGGAGTATTATCAGTCAGACTCTTTTTGAATGGGAGGAACCTAATACTATGAGCTGTTATTGGAAGTTCTTTTTTAATGTCCTTTTTAGAAAGTCCCGAAAATAAAAAGCGACACGACAATAAATAAAACAATGCTCTATAATCTCAGGTTGGTGTCAGAGCCTGCAATTTGCTGTTCAGGGTACGTATATTGATTTTTGATTCAGCCACCTTTTCCTTGGTAGCGTGGAAGTGTGCAGTTTAAAGACAAATGTTTTCGCTGAAGGAGATATCCACATTCTACGTACACAAAATAATACATCGTGACCAGGCAAAAGCGAATATGGCTTTCGATAAACAGGTTCGGGTAAAAGGTTATTCACAAGTGCAGTGGTTAAATTTTTCTGCCAATAGTATAGAAATAATCTAATCTAAACCTGGCTTTCCCAATATTGTCAGTATCAACAATTTTTTAGGAATCCCCGCAACGGCAATTCCTTACCAGCGCTTGTTGTGACAAGAATAAAAGGAAGGTGGTAACATAGATGGTTACGAAGAACCTCTAAAAGAAAGGGGTGGCACACATCCTTGAGGTAAAAAAATCGCAACACCAACTGTCGCACGAACAAATGCACAAGGCCGAGGCCACCCTTTTCAAGCGGAAGAAAAAGATTGTCTCTTCTCATGGGTTCCCAGGAAGTGCTCCGAATAAAGCAGGCAAATATCCTATGAAAAGCTTGAACGTGTACACGAGAGCAGTGTAACACCTGCAGAATATAAATAAGCTTTGATGCAAGAAATATATTGCACGCTTTTGCTCTGGCAAAAATGCAAAGCTCCCGTCCGTGCCATGCTGCCACCTTTCGGCGGATTGTAGTTATCGCAGCGGTCCAGTGTGGGCCGCTGTTACGATAGTTATCGAGAGGCACACCAAGGTATTTCATAGGAGTAGCATTCAAATAAATATTTGTGAAGATCGAAGGAGTTTGGGCCCACATACCTAGTCAGAATTCACTACTTTTATCAAAGTTTATGCTTGCGCCAGTGAATTCACAGAAACGTAAAGTAGTGTTGACTGCTTCTTGAACGCTGGGTTTATCAGCGCAAAAGAAGGCATTGTCATCTGCATAAGCTGGAACTTTTAACTTCCTCAGCATCATATCGGTAGCCTCCTATGCTAGACTTTAGAAGTACACTTAAACATAATGGTTCAAGAAAAATTGCAAAAAGCAAAGACGAGAGCGGACATCCCTGACGCACAGATGAATTTAACTCTATTATATTGGAAAGTGTGCGATTTACAATTAGCCTAGTTGTGCACTTCTTACACAGTGAAACACCAATTTACAGTACATCACCCAACTGCAGGTGTCTTAGGAGCCGAAAAAAAAAGCATGCTGCACCTTATTGAATGCTTTTGCAAGGTCTATTTGAAGGAGGGCTACCTGGTCCATGCTACCATCAATACACTCAGGAACTGAACGTGCAATATGAATATTTGTATGTATAGAACGACCACGAATTCCACATGTTTGGTGGTCACCTGCACATTTAGTAATCACTGTCTGTAGCCGATTTGTCAACAATTTATTAAATATTTTGTAGTCAACGTACCATAATGATATAGGCCTATATTGTTTAACTCTCTTTAATGCATCAGGATCAACACTTTTTGGGAATAATGTTGTATGGCCCTGATAGAAAGAAGGAGTAAGTTCACAATGGTCATAAGCCTCTTTAAAAAGTTGCTCAAGGAAAGGTAGCAGGATTCCTGAAAAGCTATGTAAAATTAACCACTAAGGCCATCTGGGCCAGGAAATGTGTTTTTCTGCAACATTTTTATTGCAAATCTAATTTCCTCTCCGGTTATGGGGCCATCAACAGTGAGTCTATCATCATCTAGTAACTGAAGCACAAGGGCAATAAAGTGGTTAGCTTCTTCCTCAAATTATCCTGAAACTCAGCCGTGGTGAACAAACTTTTGTAATAATCTTCAAATGTGGCTCTTATTTCACATGTCTCTGTGGAAAGGTAACCCCGCGACTTAATTTGGAGTATCTGTTAAGAAAGTGCATATCTCTTTTCATCCCCGAGGAATTTTTTAGTGGGTTCCTCTTCAATGAAATGGGTAACACGGGAACGAATCTTTGCTCCTAAAAATATGTATCATGTTTCTGTATCTGTGCTCGAATCACATTTATCTCGTCCACGCACAATCACGGCTGTTGAGTTTCAAAAGTATAGAGCTTATGAAGTAAATCATAAAGATAGCGTTTTTCAGCTTTTTTGCGCTATTTAGCATGAAATACTAATTGCCTGATACTTGACTCTTTCTTTGAACCTTTCGCATTGAGGGAAAATTGGCAGCTGTCGACACTGTGTTACCTCTTGTACCGATTCTTTTACTATATTAACAAAACAAGCTTCGCGCAACAACTGTACGTTAACCTTCCATAGGTCCGAGTTTAGAGGGGTTTTAAGAAAATTTTCAGGACCCCAAGAAACAGTGACCAAGCAAAGGTCTGTAAAGAATACTGGCTTTACAGCATAATTATGAATGTGAGACTATAAGCTTAGAGATACATATACACGGTCAAGCCGAGCATGACAGATGCCTTGAAAGTGCGTGAACCTCACCGAGGAATGTGCATGTGCTCCCACATCTATTAACTTATGGTCATTCAATAATTTATGCAGTAAGGTTGCAGTTGCATCATAAGAATTTGTTATATATGAATGATCTCTCGCGTCACAAACACAATTAATGTCTCCAAAAACTATCAATGTTCTGTCAGTGTTTAGAAGTGAAGTTAAAGAGAGGAAAAAAGCATTCCTGTCATTCACTTGGGAGGGAGCATAGACACAGATAAACCTCCAATTATGGGAATGAAAAGATAAGTTGTAACATGATAAGTCGTAAATGTGGTAAGTCATAGCAGATAAGTCGTAAATGAGGCGTACTTCCCCATCAGCATATAGTGACGTCAAAGTATATGATTCAAGCGGTTCCTAACTAAGAAAAAAGCATCCAGCGGAAGCACCGCGGGCTTGGCTGATGTATAAATTGTAATATCGAAAAGCTTCCAGTGCAAGGTCGGTGTCATGAGCAGCCGAAATCTTAGTCTCTTGCACTGCAGCTACATCATTGTTCTACTGCTGAAGCACGTGGCGCAACTGCCACTGACGCCTTACAATCCTCAAGCCACGTACGTTGAGCGTCGCTACACACATGGGAAAGGTGAGCATGGTCGCCATTTTGCTCTCTTAATACTCTTGTTGGTCGCCTTTAGCCACAGGGCAACCTGTGGCTTTACCTCCTTTGCACTCCTTAGGAGCACTTTTTTTTTCAGGACGCTGGCACAGGCGGTGCGTCCCTCAGTCTCCAAAGAAGGTGACACGTGGACCACATGAAGACACTTGCTCTGTCGTGTCTGGCGCACTCGTTGTTGCTTCATCGGTGACCGGTGCCTGGCGCTTCCTTGTCAGACCGCTATCGATTCTTTCTTGTTCCTCATTTTCAGGAGGCTTGTCTTTAAGGTCTTCCAAGTAGTGTTCTTCTGCAGCATTGCATTCATTTATGCTTTCACTGGCGTCGTTAACGATGTTATTTTGAGTGTCGAGGGTGGACAAGTGTACAGCTTCCTTCAAGGCACCTTCTGCTCCTCCCGATGCTTCTCCTGTCGCATCAACTACCTCAGTGACATACATAAAATGATCCAGATGCTGCTGTTCTGTGCCTTGGCCAGAACGAAGTTTGTTGGCGTAAGTGGACACGTAGGCATCCGACGAGTGACTAAATCGCTGGCACTGCAAGCACCTCGGTGTTTTTCACTGTCGACGTACATGTCCCACTCGCTTGCACTGAAGACACAGTGGAGGCCTACTGGGAATAAGTACGAGGAATTGGTGGCCATAGATTGACATAAGGTGTGGTAGTGAGCTCACAGTGATGGTGTCCTTGAGCTCCAAGGCAACATCCCTATTTGTTGTCATCCATTGTTCCCTTCCTGCACATCTCCATGCCTCTCTCTCAACGGACTTCACAACACCGTAAGTTTGGAACGCCTCTTCAACACGTCGCGATTCAAGATGAGGCGGAAGCCAAAGAAGTTTCAGCCTAATATTCTTGGTCTCCGGATCTCGCACCATGCACTTCAGCCCTTTTACACGGAGCTCACTACAAGTCATGAGTTTCTGTTTCGCCATGCCGCTTGCACACGTAACCATCCATACATGGCTCATTTGATACTGGCCATCTCCTATGATGTCCGCTGTGCTCAGCACTTTAAGCAGTGCGTCACTGAAGTTAGGGGCACGGTACCGCCTACCACTCAAGTCGGCACGAAGGAAAACGGAATTCGAAACGTCGTTACCGGTTGGAAGACGTGGCAGGACGACTTTATAGCTTGAGTCTTCATCATGAAACGGAGTCGATGATCCTCGGCCATCGGCCGATACGCTGTTACCAGCAGAGAACATTTCAGAACACAGCCGATCGGTGTGGCTTCTTTCTTTCTTTCTTTCTTTCTTTCTTTCTTTCTTTCTTTCTTTCTTTCTTTCTTTCTTTCTTTCTTTCTTTCTTTCTTTCTTTCCTTCTTTCTTTCTTTCTTTCTCTCTTTCTTTCTTTCTTTTTTTCTTTCCTTCTTTCTTTCTTTCTTTCATATTTTTCCTTCTGTCTAGATGTCGGGTAAGCAATCACGTGAATATGAGTATTAAAGCGTTTTGGAACCTCACAAAGAACAGCTAGACGTCGCACAAGGCAAATTTTGTAACGACTGGGTCTTCCAATGCTCCAATTCGTTAGAAATTTAGTGCTACATCACCTAATACCTGTGGCGCATTCCCAAATCCTGCACATTTTTTTCATCGTTGTAAAATATAATAGAATTGCTCAAAATTATAGCAAGTGTGTAGCGATACCACGCTTCTCCGAATAATGACGAGGGATAGCATATAGGGAATGCTGGCCTGCTAGACAAAATTTATGATTATTTATAACGTAGTACCTGCTATTCATAACGTTATTTATAAAGAGAGTACCCAGCAGTGTGCTTGTAGCATCCCAAAGAGTGTTTAGAAAAAGCTCTGAAAGGCCGCTTTTCGAGCTTTTGCTGTGACTGTGCTGCGCGTTCCGCGCAGGCCTGGCGTTTTTTTCAGAAAAGTGCGCAGAGACGCCCCTTGACGTCGCAAGTAAACGTGCACACAACACGAGACAGTGGCCACATCGGTCAAAGAAAACACAGCGCAAAAACCGATGCGCTTCTTACGCGCTTCTTACCGAGCGTTTTGCGGGAAGCGGATCGCGTAAGGCAGGTTCGCCAGTGAGAAAGAGAGAAACTCTTTATTTCAATCATAGAAAAGTGTCGGGAGGAGCTTTCAGTTCAGAGCTCCAACAGCCGCTGCTGCGTCCCACGCCCGCCGAACCAGCGCCCGCCGGCCACTCAGGCTTTCATCACGCAGCATGGCATCCCAGTCTTCTAGGGTAGGAATAGGAGAAGAGTTGGCAGAACGCCTGGCAGGCGGACGCTGACATTCCAACGTTACGTGAAATAACGTCGGTACCGCTCCACAGCCATGTAATTTGTCAGGGAAGAAGTGTGATAGAGGATGTGGAAGAAATAGAGGCTCGGAAATGTGTTCGCCTGCAGTTGACGCACCGCAGTTGCACCTTCTTGTGTGAGCGTGTTGTGTGGTGGAGGGTACTGAAGGCGTTCTTGTCTATAGTAATCGAGAGTGTCTCAATATCCTAGAAGTTCCGTGTTTGTGTTCTCCTGATCTGGGTGTGACAGCTCTTCCTCCATATCCCGGTTAGTGAGTTTTCGGGTAGCTGCAAGAGCGCAGTCATGACCGTGGAGAGAGGCGTGCCCAGGGGTCCAGACAAGTGGTAACTTGTGTAGCGTGTGGAGTGCGGTGTTCCAAACTTGATGTGTGTGTTGTGAGACAATATCCCGTGTGAAGGCGCGGCAGGTATCCATTGAGTCTGTAAAGATTAGAATAATATCTGTGTGAAGAAGGTTTATGACAGCGTGGGAAATCGCCAGAGCGACGGCACACTCTTCACTATCAGATATGTTCTTTGTGGGTACGCTGATCAAGGCTACTACGACGTGATCATTGTTCCCCACTGCTCCAGCTGTCAAACTGTGGAAGTTGTGTCTAGCGGCGTCACAGTATAAGACAGTGTTTGGAAGAGACTGATCAATGATGCACGTGAGGTTTTTCACCCTTGCCCGCCAGCGCTGAGCGTTACGCTCAGGGTTCTTATTGCGTGGAAGTGGCGCGACTGTAATTCTTGCTCGGAAGTCAGTGGGTAGCTGTTTCCCTGGCGTGCTGTATCCCCATCGATTCGGAGGGTAACCTAGCCTGACGAGTAGCCGCTCTTCCACTTGGGTGCTGCGGAGTCTTCGTAGCTGACTATTACGTTGTGCTTCGGTTAATTCCCTCAGGTTGTCGTGTACACCCATGGCTAGGATACGGTTTGTGGATTCGTACATAGGTAGTCCAAGCGCTGAGTTGGCAGCTCTACAGAGGAGAATGTCCAGTCTTCTCTCTTGTGCAAGCGTTAGGGTTGAATAAGGGACGTGGTAGGTGATGCGATTTACTATGCAGGCTATAACTATACGTAGAATGTCTTGCTCCTAAAGTCCATGCCTTTGGTTGGCGATGCGGCGGATCACATGTGTGATTTTAGAAACTTGCTGTTCTAATATTTTCATGGTGTGCGTTGCCTTGAGATCAGCTTGCATATGAAGGCCATGAACGCGGAGTTTCCGTACGCAGGGAATTACATGGTCCTCTAAGGTGACTGTGATTTGCAGGCTGCTGTCGCGCTTTCTCTCGGGACGACGAATGAGTAGAAGTTCCGACTTATTTGCAGAGCACGTTAGACCACCTGTTCATGCATATGCTTGAACTGTATTTACTACTTCTGGGAGGGCATCTTGTATTTGTCCATCTGAGCCTTTCGTCACCCATATAATGACGTCGTCCACGTATAAAGCATGTCGCAGACTTAGAATGGTGGCGAGAGGAGGCGGTAACTTAGCCATGGCATTGTTGAAAAGTGTTGATGATAACACCGATCCTCGTGGCAAGCCTTTACCCGCGAGCTGGATGATGTCACTGCGAAGGGAGCCTAATCCTTTGGTTGCCGTCCTGTGTGTTAGAAATGCTTTCACATAGTCGTAAACTTGTCGTCCTCATCTTGTTGACGCAAGATTCTCCAGTATTAGGTCAGGCGAGGCGTTGTCAAATGCACCGCGGATGTCCAAGGCAAGCAGAGATCTAGTTTGCGTAGAACTGAGCCTGTCCATCACTTCTTTTAGTTGGAGAAGTACGTCTTGCGTGAAAAGATGGGCCGGGTACCCTAACAGTGTGTCTGGAAAAACCCTGTGCCTCAAGATATGGTTGCAGTCTTTGGAGGACGACATGCTTCATTTATTTACCGAGGCAAGACGTCAATGAGATTGGTCGCAGGTTTTCAAGCTCTAGGGGTTTGCTGGAGATAAGAATTAGTGTTATTTTGGCATGTCTCCATTCCTGGGGTGACGTTCCGGATTTCCAGTGAGTGTTGCGAAATTGTGTGAGCTGTTCTAGATTTTCATCTTTGAGGTTTCGTATGAGAGAGTATTGGATGTTTTCTTTCCCTGGTGTTGTGTTGCGCTTGATATTCAGAAGTGCAGCTCGAACTGTGAGTGCCTCTGCCGTGCGTTGGAAACACAGAGCTGCTGCCGCTGCTAACACTAACAATGGCGGCTCAAGTGTTGTGATGCGGGCGTTTGACACTATAGGTTGCGTATAAACCTTCAATTTTCTACAAATCGCCTTGCTGCTAAAATAAAAACCTCTACCACCACAGAAAAATACCCACAGTGCACCACAGTCTGGCAACTAGTTTTTCTTCTGTTGATAAATAATGGACACTGTATGCGAGAATACTCTTTTTCTACCGGAAAAGTAGATACAGGATCTCCTTTTCCGAAGAGTATCTTTGTCACAAAAGAGTTTTTGTGACAAAGATCCTTTGTCCCCATGTCGGCACCTTGTCATTCACTTGTGATGCCGCACCACTGATCTCCTGCCGCACAAGTTCTGAACTTCTCGTGCACAGCTGTGAACCAGTTCGAATTGGTGCAGGTGAACTAAACTGACCCTTAAAAGATGGAAGCTTGAAAATATGAAAAATATGTCAACATAAGGGGTCAAAGCAAATGTTTCGACAAGCAGTCTTGTCTTCTGTGAAGCTACAGTGTCATTTGTTTGAACCCATGGAAGCCAGAATCAATCTAAGTTTGCCCACTACTGTATGACTCACGATCACTTCAAAGTTGGCATGTGAATCTTCGGAAATTATTATTTGCACTACATAATGAACACACCCACAATGATGGGCATTAGCAGGCTTATCGACATTTAGTTGTGCCTTGTGACAGTTTGCCAACAACACCCAGAACTGTTTTGTCTTAAGTAACTGTGTTTAGCTCATACAAGTTTACAAAAAGATGCACCAAAGCTCATAAGACTGCACTCAATTGCTTTAGCTTTGCAGATATGTTAAATGAGCTCCTAAAATAATAAATCATAAAGGTGATGAGCAGTTGCTGCACAGCTTCCTCAAAGGCGTGAATGCTGTCAAGAAGAGCATGATTGTATTCATTGCATGTGGTACTGTTTTTTTTTTTGGCAGAAAAACTTTCCAGATTTCTTTGCGCAGATCTGCTTCTGTTTAAATTAAGTTGTCGTAACTATAGTGTCTACCACTACGAAGTGAAATTCTCTGCACTACGGTCATAAAAAAAAATCTAGGAAATCGCACAGGTAGTTGAAACATACATGATCTTCACTTATCTACAGCCACACTGCAAGATATATAGTACGTATTTCAAGTCCTAACCTCTAAAAGTAGCAAGGAGAAAACAACTTTATTTTCAAGCACAAGTATACTGAAAATGTAAACATAATAACAAGTGTGTGATAAATGTGACCTTTATTGATCTAGTATTTGGACGGATTCAGATCATGTACCACCAATTGATTTCAGGAGTGCTTGATTGCAAGAGAGTACTCAAGTTCTATGGATATGTCTATGTGAAAAAAGAGATTGTGCTCAGGCCTGAGCAGATAGTGTGATGTAAGAGTACGAAAAAAGATGTACAGGCAAGAAAATTGTACAATGCATACCTGAAGCTTATTTTCTTAGAATTGGGCCTTTTCGATCGTTAGGCACACACCTCATATGTGTCCCTTTAGCATACATGTTTGCTGCATACTCAGCAGACTGGTCATTACCTGCGACGAGAAACTCTAGCTGTGGTAACTGTGTAACTTAACTCAAACAATAAATGTAGAAAGCCTGAAATATTTTCAGGCCCATACCCTAAATACATAATACCTATAATATGGGCTCACGGCTGAGTATTAAAACTAGTGCCTACCCTCTCGACACGACGCGACATTGCAGAATTGTGAAGTACTCAATGTAGCATTGCAGAGCGAGAATGATTCAGAAATGCACGCATCCGCAATTGCTTTTTTAACAAATTTAGCAAAACTACATTGCTCTAACTGCGCGAGCTATCTATCCGCAATGTGCAAGTTTCCATCTCGATTCCACATCATGCATTCGCTTGAAGATCAACCCTACGGGGCAAGCGCCGCACCTGACGGCAGAATCGGACCCTTGTTCTGAAGCCGCGCTATTAAACTCGAGCGCCGCAACACAATGAGAGCAACGTTCATTCAGCGATTTCGATGTTCAGTTATATGCATTTGCTTGTTAGCTTTCAAGAGTCTTTACACATGGGTTGAAAGCTTTCGATATGTATGAGTGACATTTTTTGATCGGACCCGACCGTAGACATTGATTGTACCGGCTTGGACACTCGCAATAAACGATGCATACCTTACTTGATTTACGTTGTTTTTGCCAGTCGAGGCCAGCTAGGTCCCCTGGCGATAATTACAGACGCGAAACGCGATTGGGCAACGAAAAAAAAAACAGAGGAAGCGAGCAGCGCGAACCAGCCGCAGCCCCCCCCCCCCTGCAGCAAAAAAAAATGCGTCTGCTTATTTATGATGATAGTAATACTAGCGCCATCTCACCTCGCGGTATTGCAGTCAGTACGCCGCCGCTACGTATTTGCATGTTATTTTGAAACAACAGCCCAAAGGTACAGTTTCCATTCTCTAACTGGTAGGTGTTCTGTGTCGCGGGTGGCACAACCGTTCGGCACGGAATCCAGCAAGCGAGTCTGGGCGTGCGCCGCTCTTACGGTATATGGGCATGCGCCGCATTCACTAATCTCGTCACTAGCTAGCGCCCCTTCTCTCGCCGGCCACCAAGGAGAAAAAAAAATGTTGGAGCTACCGTAATTTTTTCCCAGATTGTGAAGCCGGCTTTTGCCCTCCAAAGTTCTCGGAAATAGGCTACTCTCTGGTGGAGTCCGTTTATACATCAAATGGCTTTGAACTATTAAACTAAGTGCTGCGAGATGACTATTTCTGAGGAATAAACCCACAGAGACGAGTATCAATGATTTAATCTCCAAAGAAATTTGCCCTAAATTCCAGGCTTACTAAAGAAAACTAGTAACAGAAGGACGTATTTTAAGCACTACCTAATTACCACGTTAAACTCACTGGGTCAGCAAGAAAAACGCCTCTGCTTAATCGGCAAATGCCAACTACAGATCATGCCCCTAGTAAGATGGCTGCTGCAGCCGCCATTTTACAGTGGATGCGGCTTCACTCGTGCGTGATAACTACCACTCCAGCAATTTTTTAAAACCTTTTTGCCAGCAAAGCACTTGCGTGTTCCCTTATCAGTGGACCGTACTGTGCTTTGGTCGACACGTCTGTTTAAAAGGCTGGAGCATCGAGTTCGCGGCTGCCCGGGTTCAATTTGTAAATATCTTATGAGTGTTTTGAGAATGGCCACACCTGAGCATAAGTGGTCTCCAGAGACATGCCTGCCTTGCATGTTCCCTTCTCTATTCCCGCCATTAGAACACCTGGTTTGGCGGTCAAAATCACTGCTACTGAGAAAGAAAAAAAAAGAGCGGGATTGCCCGGCTCAGCGTCAGACGCGAGCACTGCTTGAAGGTTATCGTAGGGTTGTGGTGTTATCAGAGTTTGCATTGGGAACACAGACGGGTGATTACCCACGTTTTCTTTCATTTTTTGCCGCCCTCCACAAACAGCCCTTCTGACGGTTCAAAGAGTTAAACCAGTTGTCGTAGCAATGGTAGAATATTCAAGGCAGATGCATATTCGCGGCCCACATATGCTTACATAAAGCTAATATTAACCCATGAGTTCGCGCACTCGAGCAGCATATTCTGGCAGCTCAGCGAGCCCGTCATTGGGCCGGCAGGCCAGTCTTGCCAACCCCGTGGTGCGAGAAGCAAGGTGTGTGATCCGTCGTCTTTAGCATGTACCTAATAAAGTTGTTTCACTCATTCACTAAAACCACGTGCTGCCTGTAGATGTCGGCCGGGCAATCCAGAGTACGACGCTCCGGCGTGCTGACCTGTGCAGTGGCACCTTCAGGAACTAATTTGCGAGCGCACGTTCAACGTGGCACGCATAATTTTTTGCGCCTAAGTAACAGAGCACGTACAGCACGATTTTGCTGTCTTTCTGTTGGTCCGCCACAGCACGTACTTTTTCCCGCAACCAGCCGACGTAACCAGCATAGCCATGCTAAATGAGTGACGTGCTTGTAGTTTAAGCACCTTGCTTTCACGTAATAGAAGAAAATAGCGTCGTGCAAGGAGCTGGCCGTGCTCATCTCCATATCAGTGGCTTTTAGCCTTGGTCCAGTTGCCTTGCTTGATCGCAGGATTGAATCCCGGCTGCGGTGGCTGCATTTTCCATGGAGGTCAAAATGCAGTAGGCCCGTGTTCTCAGATTTTGGTGCACGTTAAAGAGCCTCTGGACTAGAATAATAAGAATGGGGTAGAGCACAATTGCAAACACTTTGAAATCATGACGGGTAGATTGCCACTACCCTCAAAAGGAAGGTATATAAAAGCTGCATCTTGCCGGTACTTAGCTATGGAGCAGAGACTTGGAGACTTACAAAGAGGGTTAATCTTAAATTGAATACGAATCAGCGAACACTGGAAAGAAAAATGGTAGGTGTAACCTCAAGAGAGAAAAAGAGAGCAGAATGGACCAGGGAACAAACTGGGTTTAAAGTTATCATAGTGTAAATCAAGAAGAGTCAATGGACATGGGCCGGGCATGTAGCGCGCAGGCAGGATAACTACTGGTCATTAAGGATAACTAACTGGATTCCCAGAGAAGGCAAGCTCGTTATGGGGAGACAGAAAGTTAGGTGGGCAGATGTGATTAACAAGTTTGTGGGTATAAAATGGCAGCAGCAAGCACGGGGCCATGTTGACTGGCGGAGCATGGGAGAGGCCTTTGTCCTGCAGTGGACGTAGTCAGGCTGTTGATGATAAAAGAACCTCAGGTAGTTGAAATTTACGGCGCCCTCCACTACGGCGTGTATCATAACCAATTGGCGCTCATAATCAGTGCTATGTGGGCTAATTATTGAGTGCTCGCAAATAAGTTGGCGAACTTTCAGCACCCTTAGTCAAGAGCCTAATTTATAGAGCGCATTTTTTGAAACATGTGACTATTTCGTTTCATGGTCTGATTCGCGTGCAGGGAACTACTACAGCTTTCCTAGGTTCCGCATTGAAAATTTAACGACTTGAAGCTGCTGCAACTTGGGTAGAATACAGCGGCTTTACCCCATCAAGCACGTGACATTCCATCCGCCTTGGCAAAATGACGGTGACCGTTGGTAAGTGGGGTGTGTAGCTGGCGACTGCTGGGGCTCATTTGATATTGAAATATTCTTACTGACTATTTTAAATATATTTACAGGTACAATATGCCATCTACTTCTACTTCTTTCTGCTATTAGCTTCCAGTGAAAAATAGAAGTACACGGTATATTGTACCTGTACATAT
The DNA here is from genome assembly GCF_043290135.1 of Rhipicephalus microplus. Taxonomy (NCBI): domain Eukaryota; kingdom Metazoa; phylum Arthropoda; class Arachnida; order Ixodida; family Ixodidae; genus Rhipicephalus; species Rhipicephalus microplus. Next base: position 200,481,920 of record NC_134710.1, on the reverse strand, counting down.
ATTCGGTGGGTCACCACATCATGGCCTCTTTCAACATAAATGCCGATTTTGCACTTGTATTCTTAACACATTAGATATGAGTTTCTCTTCCGATGCCTTGTTAGTACCATACGAAGGGATCTCTTCGCGGCGTCATCTCTCAGTGGCAGCAACAGCGTCTTGTCATAACTCAATTGGAAATAGGCGGAAAAAAATCCTATCTCTTGTAAAAAGGTTGTGATCGAGAATGACTCCGGGAACTATATATCACAGACACCTATAGTGAAACGTCTTGGGGAAATTCAGGTATCGCACTACAAAGCATGTGGCTTCCCAGGACAATTGAACACCACTCTTTCGAAAAACATGGGGCTCCATCGTAAAATATTTATCGCTCTAGGAAGCTACGTAGTTCCTAGAGCGTCACTGTAATTTCAACAGAATGTTTAATTAGGTCTATCTTCTAAAGAACCAGAAGTGTTTAATTAGCTTTTTTTTTGTCGCATATGGTATTTTTTCGCCTTTTGCCCACCCAGCTACGTCAGGCCATTGCTGTCGCTGACGAGAGATGGCGCTACATGCGCATGTCGACAATTCCTGGTCATGCTTCTCTTGTTCCGCCAATTCAACTCCTATAGCAAACTCGCCCGCATATTCAATTGTCAGCATCTCGTTAACAGCGACGCTGCTTATGGTTAGGATTTAGACTAAAATTCATCCAAGATGTTGACAACAACGCATGATCGGCGCGTTGTGATTATGTCATCCCTTCGAGGCAGCACGATCACCACGCCGCATCATTCGCGTGGCAAGAAATTTACACTTCTTTGGGTGTGACCCTGCCGAGTGACTGTTAAGTATCAGTGGTAACTGAAACGGTGGTGCAATCGACGCCATCAGCATAAAATGACAGGCAAAGAGAGGGCCAGTGGTTCTAAGTGCAAACACATTGCACACCAGCATTTCGATCCTCTAAAAGAACTGTATAAGCCTATTTTATTGTCTCATAGAGTAACTGCACAAAATCTTTCCTGGCCAAAATGTTTAAGAAAAACGTTGCATGATGACCTCGATGGTGCGGTATTTTCGTAATTTTTGTATGGGAAAATGGCTCTGCTAAAAGATCCCATTGGCTAAGGCTTAGCGCTGTTATGGTTCGCAATTTTCAGAGCCGTGTTAGCCATTTAAATGCGATGGCAAATGCGTAGAATACTTAGCCCACCCGACTAACTTCGATGCTTGACGTAAGCATGACAAGACATGCCAATGTGCACGTCATTTATTTATGAAGTGTTAGTGCATGGTACGGACCTACCCTATACGCTCGCCATCAAGGGGGCGCAAGTGAGGCGCCTGCGAAGCAGACAGGACCTTGCAAGTGAGATAATACGTGAACCGGCTCACGGACAGCCTGGCCTGAAAACCATAAATCGTAAAATGGAGTGCATCACTACCGCACGCCATTCGCGACTAATGCATCATCAATTTATATTAGAAGAAATTCATACTTTCTTTTATTCCTCTTTGAAGCACACCGTTTACCCGTAGTAATGTACGAACGCTGGTTGCTTGTTCTACGTCACCTCGTCTTCTCTTTCGCCACAAAGAGGGACAGACAGAGAGAGAGAGAGAGAGAGAGAGAGTTAACGAGGAAACGAGAATAACCAAGCGTTAGAATTCGGTTTGCCATCGTTCAATAGGGTGGGGAAATGGGGCTGGACATTATGCGATGCTCTGCTTGGTTAAAACTCCAAATATTACGCGTTGAGTCAGCTGCACTTCTTCAGTTCGCGCTTTTTCTAGCAGCAAAAAAAGACGACTTTCTTAAATGATTTGATGTCACGTTTTTTTTTTCAAAGAAAACTTAATTTTCCTTTCTTTTCTCTGTGTTGTTTTTCTTGTTTGTAGAATTTCAATTCGTCGCTGTATTTTAGCTAAAGTTCACTTTTGTACTAGACGTATGAGGCTTCAGCCATAAATGGTCCCTGATGCCAAAATGGAAACCTAGAGATGACAGCATTATTCGATTGTCCTGTATACGTTGGTACTTCTGACTGATTATAAGGGCTGAACGTTGCTTTAAGATAGTTTCATTTGGTTAAAACGTCAGCGTGAGTGCTCGTCTGAGTTTTCAGCACGCCGCGGTGTCACCACTAGTATCTCCACGACTGATTTCGCCATGGCTTACACCAAAAGAGGATTATTGTTCTTTGCCCCATTTATTCCGCCATCAGGCTGCTCTGTAGGTGGTTGTGGCTTCTTACGTCAAGAATGCTTCTCCTTTTAGTTGAAAGGACATGCTCTTGACAGGAAAAACTCCTACCGAAGCACCGACATATTTTTTATATACCCCGCGCAGAGCCCCAGTTTTAAAACTGCGCTCTCAACGTCACCGAAGCTTGAACGCACGTGTTCCAATGCGTTTCCCGCCCTCCCCTCATTGTATAGTGCTAGCGTTATTTATACGATACGTTAGAGCATTTACGGCTCAATTTCGGCGTTGCCAGATACAGTGCTACAAATTACAGTAAAAAAGTCACAAGCGAAAATTTCCCTGTCAAGAGTCCTTTATTGTTAATTAGAAGCCATTCACCAAATTCACGTCATATATGACGTGACATGTATACATCGCTCGCTTCAAGTACACACATCACCTTTATCTTTTTATAGTGGCCCCTTCTACGACTCTCTCAAGAGAGTACAATGATTTCTCAAAATTGGCTAACGTGTATCTTTTAAACTAGTTGTATATGTGAACTCGACAAGAAGAGCAAATGCAGCTCCGTTTTTTTATATTGTAGACAACAAAAGTGTGTGTTATCACAGTAGATAAAGCTAGAGTTTGATACTCTAAACGCTGTTGCCATGGAATGAGTATGAGGAACACAGAAGCGGGTGACTCGAGCTTAATTTTGACCAACTTCGATCCTATAACATTCAACTAAATGCAAGCACACAGGTACGTTGTCATATCAATAATAAACCCAACAAAAACATACCACAATCGCTTAGCCATCATGGGGGGTAATATCTGCTAAATAATGACACCATTAAACATTTACCTACTGTAGTAATGACAAACGATTGAAACATTCGCATTATCATCGACATCGTCTGTTCATTGGTTGTAAATGTTAAAGCAGTGCCATTTGAGAACAAAAACGTTACATTAATCAAAGCTATAGTTTAACTCTTAAAGAATCATAGTGGGTTCTTTACTGTTTATGTGGTACAAAATTGTACGCCTATTAGACTCCAATGTCCCTGGAAACTAAGGCAACAGATAAACGCGTTATGAAGCGGGCTGAATGTTTGTATTGTTCTTTCTTTCTTGCTTCCTGGTAGTTTCTCCCAAGGAAGTGCGCGCATATGCGTGCGTGTTTGTGCGTGTGTGGTGCCGTGTGCTTGTCTCAGCCTACATGACTTGCAAACACCCTGGAATATATTTAACCTAGAGACTACGGAAAAATAGCGTCGGGTTCAAGAATATCAGCTGCATCTATTCTTGCATGTCGCAGAGAAGCGCATCTACTTTGCAGGTACGAAAAGTTTTCCTCCGGGCGTACAATACCAAGCACGGCACTGATTACACAGAGTGCCAAGGCAAGAGGCCCCGATTTTCGCGTTGGCTAAAGTAACAATCATTGCCCAATATTCATTGACCGCCATTGATATTGAAGCACCGGTCCACTCTGGTGGCACGTATTCTGATATACTGAAGCAGCGGCACGCAACAACCGGAAGGGTTTGGCGATAAGCGCACTGATGTCCGAACGCACGCCCCAGAGCAGTACGAACGCAAGTGGGCCCCGTGATTAGGCATTTCTTTCATTGTAATTTTTCGTCTACCTCGGGCCTGCTTGAGCCGCAGGTAATGCTTTCGATTGGCGTCGTCTAATGACTTGGCCCAACAGTCAACCTGCTGTAATTAAGGTGTGCACGCATAAAAGAGGTCGTTGTGTCCGAATATCTTGAAATCTCAGTCTAATTAAGCCGAGAACAGAGCTAAGGTGTCGCGCGGAAAGTGAAGTGACACAGAAAAATACGCGATGCGCTTGGGGCTATCTTCGTTGTGCGTTCACCATTGTTGGTGTATTTAGCCCCGCTTCGCGCTGGTAGTGAACGTGCAAGTAGCAAACACATTCACGTTATTCGACTCTGCCGTTAACAGACCAGAAAAATCCCCGCTGAAATGCACATCCTGCCATGAAACCATTCGCAACGCCTAGTTTAGAAAAACCCATACTTCGTCTCCGTAATTTCAGTAGGAATAAAGATGAAAAAAAAAATTAAGGCAGCTACACTTTAGAGTAATCGCAAGCTTAAAGAAAGTGCGGGGCTGGGACGCCTTCTTTGTTTCGCTACGACTTTCTCTTTCATAATGAAATAATTGGAAGCGCAAACCAACGGTACACAAGAGAAGAGACAAACTTTCTCTTCCTTTCTTCTTTTCCTTCCTGTTCTGATTTACATTGATTACTGTGTATTTTTGTTTATTTAATTTAATTTCTATTTGTCTTGCTCTCCTCTCTCGTCGTGCTCTCTCCATTTCTCACTTGCTTCCTCTTGCAATTTTCATGTGTTGTTTGTTCTGTGTTTCCTTAGTCATAGTAGTAATGTCCCCGGTTGATATCAACAAGGCGCTCGAAGAGCAAGAGGAAGAAAACTTCTGTATTGTTCGAGCAGCATACTGTATACAGCTAGCTATGCTACAGGTGATTTTGCATCCGTTACGCCAAGTGACAACGACAGCTTACGACAGTCTGAGCCCCGAAAGTTCTCCACACCTAATATTCAACCAGTTTCACACTGTCGACACCGTCTGGCAGCGAAGCTGTCACACTTTTTATGAGGCGTTGCACTGTATACGGCTCCGTTTTGTCAACATTTTTGTTGATTTCTTTTTCCTTTTTTGGCGTTTATTTGTTCTTCGCGTAGAACCGTGCCTATCCCATGCGACCCCATGCTTATTCGTATCCGCACTTGAACGATCTGGTAGCGTTTCAGTGCGGCCATGGCCCCGCCGACACACCCACTCACCCAAAGCACGCAATACGATCACGGCTGCGCTCAATAGCGATGAGAGTTGCAAGCGCTGCCATTGAGCAAATCTTCAGCAGTTCCACTTCCACACTTTAACGTTTTTTAGACTAACCATTTGAAATAGATTGACAAAGTTCAGAATGATCCATTTTTCTTCATGCAGAACAAACGCGAAAACACAACAATGCAGAAAGCCACAAGCGTCTTTGAAGCCGCAACCACAAAGATCAGGCAAATGCGTGTACTAACCATCGTTTCCATGGTGGCCGAATGATCGCGTCACCGAAGTTTCCTTTAGGTAATTTTGAAAAAATATGTTTTTAGCCTCACCTCATATTAGCAGTTGATCACAAGACCCCTTTCCCTTTGCCTCTCACAAAGTTCTTCCTTTCTCGTTGGTCCCGCAACCTGTTTCAACAGACGCAGTCGACTGGCGAGCACCGATGTCACCACGCACAGAGCCCATAAAGAATGCTTCGCTATAAAACTCACTTTCGAGAGCAAACATCAGTCGCACTTCACTATTGAAATCTCACTTTAATTCCCACGAGGCGACCAATTTCGAAGGGATCCAGCATTTAAAAAAAATCACCGCCCAAGCATTCTATACATATGGTTAACAAATGAAAGCTCAAACGTGCCGCCCCGGTGTTTACCATGGATTCAACCCGACTTGACCCTGAAGTGATTCACAATTGTTACATGTTCGGGCTTTTTAGTGAGATTAGACACACCTTTCTCTCGGGTTTAAAACAGTGTTTATTTCACATGCAGCTCACTATGTCTGTCATGATCACGCTCATGGAGGAATGTAATGAGCGGTTAAATGCATTTCGCGATGCGTTAATCACGGTGGTTTTTCTTGAACCACGGGTGGTCACAGACGTCGCAGCCGAAGCCAATGTGCCGCTGGTGAAACTCCCGCTGAAAGTGTCGAACCATTTCCTGGAATAATCACATTTACGCCGCAACGCCCCGTTGTTGCAAGCGTCTAACATCGCAGCCAACTTGGCGGCTGCATCCCGGCTGCGGCGGCTGCATTTCCGATGGAGGCGGAAATGTTGTTGGATCGCGTGCTCAGATTTGGGTGCACGTTAAAGAACCCCAGGCGGTTGAAATTCCCGGAGTCCTCCACTACGGCGTCTCTCATAATCATATGGTGTTTAAGGGACGTTAAGCCCCACATAATTATTCAATCAATCAAACAATCAATCAATCAACTTGGCGGGGAAGTCTCAGGAGAAACTGTTGCGTGCGGCCTCCGTGACATGGCTGTGGCGACGTCACTCACAACACAGCTAATGATGCGCAAGTGCTTGGGAACGACGTAACTGATCGAGACCCCTCATGACACCGCTGCCGAATGGATTTTCGTTTCTCCTAGCGACATGCAGCTTTCGCTTTAAAACATTTACCCTTGGAATATTTCGGTCATCTCTGTCTGGCAAATGGCGCTTTCAATTTTACAAACAATTTCGCCTCTGATGCATGATTAGAGTATGTTTAGATGATGCCTTATGCCTACCCAGTGCTTGTGTCTACCTAGTGCTCGCCACGCTTCAGGCGTTTTAGGTCTGCAATTTTACGCATGATCACACTGCGGTTGAACACGTGCACATTTTTTTTTTCAGATGTCGAACCTACTGGAATAAATCTTGTGACGTTGTAGTCCGAATGTTCTCAACTACCGTAAAGAATTCCTTATTTTTTTTTTAGATTAGCTTTCGAAATATTCGCGCAATGAGTCTTAGGTTACGTTGTTCTGATGGGCATTTGTAGATGAAGCTGCATAAAGATGCATTGGCTTAAATTTATATCGTTATGATGTATCATCTTCGGAACATTATTATCGCCTCTAGCATCTATGCACTTGCAACATAAGGTCATGCTGCGGCTTTTGACAAAACCTTTGGGTGTGGAAGATTGAAGCGTAATCTGAAAGCAACCATTCAGCTGTACAGCCATCTTTTGTTTACGTCTTTTTTTTTGCGGTGTTCACATTGTAGGTCACAATAATACTGATGTCTAAAGTAGAATGCTAAATTCGCGGGTCACTATAAGCCTTATGCTGCGCGCCCATTCACTGATATGTCTGATAGGAAGTGTACCCTTGGCTTTGAAGTTTGTAGCAAAGTACTTTTTTCATAGAGCAGTGCGTGTATGAAGACGATGTGGCCGTGTGTCCTGGCTCTCTAGATAACTATCAGAAGGAAAACTTCAGCTGCACTGGGCTGAAGGAAACTCGATAAGGCGTACCCGCCAGTTTCTGCTTTTCTTCCATTTTAGTCGATGTTGTCAGTAAACGTGATCTTTGAGCCGCATAGATAGTATAGGTCATTGCCAGCGGGCGAAGGCGCACGGGATAGCAAATTTCAGACGTCAATCGCGTCGATTTTACTACGTGCAATTGCGGCTTCCTCCTTCCTGGTGACAGAAAGATGGTCGCGAGTAGAAACACGGGGCAGTTGCGCAGTTCTCCGGATCAGCGGGCAGTGGCGGAGGATTTGGTGGAGATCAGTATCTTGCCGTATAAAAGCAAAGACCTTGAGAAAGCGCCCTTTAGTGCGTCCCTTTCTAGCCATCCACAATGAAGCTGCTGGTATGTACCCATTCTTCTCCGAATTTATGAAAAAAAATTGGTGAAACGAGAAAGCTGAATAGTTCTTCGGTTTGATTTTTAAATACATATGAAACACAATTTCCTGTATGCACCTAGCTTCGGTATGAAAGTGAAACTTTTTTAGGCAGATACTGTGCAAAATACACCGTAGACATTGGTCGGACAGTTCAATACTCGAGGTTTGTATCACGAAGCAGCAGACGCAAATCGCTAAAGAAGTGTTCTCTATCTCATCGGCTCACCATGAAGGTATACTACAGTCATCATCTGCGTGTGCCATTGTTTCCCCATTCAGCATGAAGTCAACAAACATGAATACATGATCTGCTGTCCTGAGTGTTTTTACAGTTTTATAGTTAGATACTTTTACTGAGGCACTAAAGGCGGCGTAGATTGTTGAAGCAGCTTTCCGGAAACCTGACTGTGCATATATGAAGCTTAGTTTTAAAACTCACGTTCCATTAGTCCCGATAATATTAGCGTTATACAAAGCGCTCATCTCCGAGAACGGCCTCGTAACCTAACATTCGCCAAGCTCTCGTTTTACTGCCCGACAGCAGGCCTGCGGCGCTGTGGAGCACAGCCTGGCGAAAACAGAACTTGCGCTGTTCTCAAGAGTAAAGTTAATTATGTTTCCATGAATGAAACTGAAACAAACAAGTTGTATTGTATTCCGTCTTGCACTGCACTCACTGCAAATTTCCTTTCCATCATGAGTAGTTAGAGTACTAGTGATTAGTTGTACTGGGAAAATTTTACACCATCGGACTCTTGTTCGATAGTGACCCACTGTTGGATAAATTGTGTCCTACACTTACGTTATTGTTCCGTGACCAAACTTCTGGGCACAGAAGTGACTTTCTATAGGTTTTCAAGTATGGACCTTTACCTATGACATGATTTGTTATATACCTTTAGTGCTATTTTAAGGTGAAGTGACATGACTGGAATTGAACACCAAAGGTGCCGAGTAATATATTTTCAAATTACAAATAGGTTTCAATGCTTCATGCTGAAACATTACCTGCTCAGTATAACGATTGGTGCTGAGTAGTTGAAACGTAGAATCGTGCATGTACATGACCTGTAGATCTTACCATTGATTGTGTTAGTGGAACGAATGAATGAATGAATGAATGAATGCATGAATAAAATAGGGGAATATTACTTGTGGCTTGAGACATTTTGAAAACAAAATATAGTTAGGGTCATAAAGTAATTAAAGATAACCATAACTAGACATTTTTGCTTACGTCACTCCAGCAGACAACTATGTAGCCGAACACATTGCAGACCAAAACTGTTGGTATAAAGATAAAACAGAGACGCGTTTTTTTAGGTATATAAGCAGGGTAGCTCTGCATTAAACAGAAACTAGTTTTTTTGTGGGGGGGGGGGGGGGGATAGATATCGACGCTTGACTGCAGTTTCACCAACTCGTCCTCTTGAGCAATTGGTATACCGCAAGTTAACATGTAAAGCACATTGGAGTCATCTAGTTTCTCGCCTTCAACCACCACTGACCTACTCCATAGTTTTCGTGTAAATAAATTTCGAATTTTCGCAGAAGATGTGGAAGATTGAGTATTTTGATCGACTTCCACGCAGTGCTCACATCAAACAATGACATCATTTTATAAGCAAGGAATGATCGTGCATTATGGCATTTATTCTTTTTCGGACTGCTTCCGCCAAAATCACGGTGGACCTAGTTTGACCCGCCGTTATATTTAGCGGATTGCAGATCATTTCAGTATTCTGGGCAAAGAACAGCCGATGTAGCAGCCCGACGAGGAAATCAGATGAAACAGGGCCTTTTACTCCCAACGCAAGAAAGTGGTTTGTGCGGCATTGAGAAAGCCATATAATGTAAAACACCTGAATTATAGGGACCACATTTTGTACTTACCCTTTTATTTAGGTGAAATGGAAAATACAAATAGAAAATGCTCTGATTGAGTCTATAAATGTGTACACAACAAATGTTTTGCACAGAAGTTGACGCACTCAAATTTAATCATGTGTTTTTTGCCTTGCTTATGAAGCTATGCCACTATTATTTAAAATGTTCTAAACTTCAACAATAACATTGTCCACTATATATCAATAAGGTAGAAGACATTCAAAGGGCCTTAGGAAGAAGGTTCGCCAAGAAGTACACTTGGATCGCATTGGGAAGAAACATTTCAACCACAGTGGTACTGAAGGTACTGGTACTGTTTTACAGTATTTATCTATACTGTAAAAACATTCATTAAAAAACAAATTTTCTAGCAGCTGCCTTGCCAAAAAATTTCTGTTGCGTTATGTTTTCTGTTTTCGCTTTTTGTGTCAACTCACAGTTTTTTCTGTTTATTTCTGTAAAATGGACAAAAACTGTCTGATGCATTACGTTTTCTATTATTACGTCTTCTGTCACTCCACAGGCTTTTGTTTTCACAATGAGCAGATACTTTCCTGAAATTGACAGAACGTTTTTACAGTATATTTTCGGTTTTCCTTTATTTCTGTTATTTTAAAACTTTTCCTGTTTTCAGGTAATTGTGTGCACCTGTTACTTCGCTGACGTTTTTTTCGGCCACAATAGGAGAAATTCTGTTAAACTCCATTTTGAATTCTTTCACCAACCTATTTTTCTTCACCATCATTTAATGATTGCCATGAAGATAAGCAGATAACTTCACGTGCGGTCACTTTTCAACTCATTAAAGTATACCACTATTTTTACTCGACTATTTTACTCGAATAGGCAAGTTATTATTTAACGGCATCGGTGAACGCATATGCAATAATAATCAGACATGACGGCGAGTAGTTTACCATTTCTTTCTACATTATGTGGTTAACGCAAATGTCAGACAGGTCAGCAAAGAAAAAATGCTATAAAATTACCCTTCGTGCCAAGCCTGTGCAGCACAACATTAACTTAGTTGTACAGGAAAAGCATGCAAAATATCCAGTGATCACAACAATTCACGAGGCCACATCATTGAATCTAAAATTATAATACATTTCAATGAAGGAAACATAAAAGCGTAATACCTGTACAACGTAGACATCCATCGACTAACGAATAATCATGAAAAAACGCACAAGATGAACGCCTTGAGTAAATATATCTATGGTGAATAAATCTTCAGAAATAGAGTTATAAAAATGAAAATAGTAGTACTATAGAAACAGTGCACAACCAGTCACTGAACTTTAACTGGAAGTGTATTCAGTGGAAAAATTAGGCAGAACTGCAAATTATACCTTGTTAGAAGTAACAGAACATGAAGCCGTGAGATACGGTGAACAAATCATCAGTTATGAAGCTGGTAGTTCACTCTATTGAAGTGTCACCGCAAAGCAAATAATAGGTGCCTTTTACTTAGTTCGTAAAATTGTGTGAATAAAATAATAAAAAAGAAGCTAATGATACCAGCAATTCACCAAGTGAAAGAACACAATGGCAAATATGCACATTACGAATGTTGCACATACTCGCAAGATATCACTTTCTTTACAAAGTGCGGAAACGATGGGAAACAAGACAAGAAAGAAAGAGCACACAATATCATTTTCACTGATACTTGATAGTTTATTCTTCGATGTTGCCACGTATTAATACACACACGAACCGTCACTATGAAAGCGAAACCATCGAAGTGACTGACACGCATCGGTATTCTTGATTGCGCCATCGATGACACACTGACACACCTATTGCCTACATGTGCAATATCCACTCTCTCAAACAGACTTGATTTTGTGACAATAGCCGTGAAAACAAAGGCACATACGGGTTAGAACAGTTTGGTGATCTAGATAACATTCCATATTCATAAAGGTAGCATAGCTACCTCTATAAATACTTTAGTCAATGTAGGTTCCACTGACATCAACCGTTATTGGAGGTAACAGCGCTATTTTACGCAGCTATTAGTGCCTTTTCTTGAGATTGACTTGGAGAGGCTTCAGAGGCAATCATTATTTTATGTGAAAGTAGCAGCTGTGGTAGTGTGGCATCGTTGAAAATAAAAACTAAGGGCATGTTTTAGATAGCTGGCAGATATCAACGGGCTGAGTTGAGCTCATTGCGTTTTAGTTACATGACGATAGTTCCTTACACGTTACAGCAGCCCAAAATAAAGAGCTCAGAGGGAGCGCTTTCATCAATAAGTAATGTTTCTTGTCCCGCCTTGTTTCACTCTATTTGGGCATTTCAAAGCAATCACGCAACACGCATTCAAATAGAAGTGAGGCACTATGAAAAAGAAACAAGGCAGAAATAGCGTTCGCATTGTTGCAGTAAAGGTGGACAACAATAATACACTGTATTTGGTATGTCAAAGCTCGGAAATATGTAGTACTATGAAAACGCAGTGTAAAAATTCAAATACTGATACCGTGACAAGTATTGCATGTGAGACAGCAGTGATTAACTTGTAAGAAAAAGTATGTGCACAGGGAAAGTGTTTATAACAAACTATACCTTGCTTGAGACAAGTACTGCATTAGGCAGTTAGATGAAAACAAGACAAAGCAAGCCGAAAGCTGTTGCATTATCACAGAGTAGATTCAAAACACATGCCAGCTCTACTTAGTATGTTCAGTCTGCAGGCTGCAAGAAATATAAATAAAATAGAATAGAAATATAAATAAAGTGGTCAATGAAATGATAATATGGTAAATACAACCAGCCATAAAAGGTTAACGCCAAGAATAAGCATAAACAAAATTGCTTATTAGTTCACACTAATGCAGAATCGAATATAAGGTGCAAGCAACATGGCATACAAGAAACAAGAAACAATATTTATGTTCAATCGCTGTGTAACGACCAAACATTAGCATAAGACCTTTGACCAAATGCTTCTTTACACAATCGCCAGTATACCTTCAACAAGTTCCAGCTAGGTCTATTGGAGTCACAATCTTCACCACCCTGTACACAGCTGCCCACAGTGAAAAGCATGCCACAACAACTGTATTTTGACGAAAACACGGCTTTCATGTTCAGCATGTTTAACTGGTCTGTGTTCACAACAGAAGTGGTTGTGGAGTGAACCAGTCTCGCAGCATTGTTCCAGCTGGCCTTGCAAGGTGTGCATTTTACACGAGAATTGTCGGTATTTGCGTCTAATTGTCATGCTTGAGATATGTAGAAAGTGTGTAACTAACCAGTGTGCATACACTGTATGGATATAACCGAAAAGACCACAGCAACAACGACCAGTCTTACTTGAAAGGAACATTATTAGGCAGTGAAAACACTGCATGATAGGCAGAAAAGTAGTCATTCTTATATTAAACGTGGCATTACACATCTCCTTAATAATTTGGAAAATGCGAAGCGAATGTGAGGATTTCAAATACAGCATTGTGTATTTAGAATCACGTCACAATTGTTTTCCATCGAATAATAAAAGCCGGCACTTCCAAAAAAGAAATCAAACACGTTCGTGATTCTAAAAAAAATTTAGAAATTTCGGCGAGCCATTTTAAACATAATTTTTCTCTATTTAGACGAAGCTCTCAATGACATCTCATGAATTACCACGTGTATACACGTAAATGTGAAAACATTACTCATGAACTCCAAGCGCTTGATTCCGAGCACGTATTTTAGAAATCGTTCAGTATGACCACGGTCATTTTAAGCGCCCAGCGGCCACATAACATCCCACTGATAACTTTGTTGGAAGACTGCCGAACAATGCTTTTCCCAGAAAAATGCCTACCTTGTATGTGAAAGTTCGAAATGAATTTTGCAGTGACGTAAATCAAGAGGCGTTTTTTAACACCCAGAAAAGTGCCAGACTAATTTACAAAAAACAAGTTTTCAAGCACAGCGAACCTGCGGTGATAGTGAGTAAACCAAGAAAAGCTTGGAAACAGGCTCTGCTGACCAAGGCTGCTAGGACTTCATCAGTATATTCCCATAAGACGGCGCTATAACGTCAGCAATGTCAAGTTAAAGTGTATAAGACAGTTTTCTTCCATAACTGGGCTACGGCAATATGTTTTAATGGCCTACGAGTCGAAAGCTATCCTTCTTGGACAAACAATCGCTGTAGTACACGAGATTTTGAAGGTGCATCTAAAAGCTTCACCATTATTTACTTTCTGTATAGCGTGCTGCCGCCATCAAGTTTCACTTCGTTCTTTCGTTTTCCTCGTGTACGAACGCCGACAACGGTGGTCAGTAGTTCGATGGTAGCATTGAATGACACCAAACAGCACTAAATTCTTGGTGACATTACACCAAACACAGTGAAGAACGAATGCGTTTGCGTGTGAGTTTTGATGAACAATGAAACAGATTAGTGGCTCAGTAGAAATCACGCTGATGAAGGGATGAATCGAATAATTGTGCCCATTGGCGGAAGAAAAGTTTCACTGCTGCCCCGCTCTCCTCTTTCCCATTCCATCTCACTGAGCCCCTCACGAATACAAAGAAGTGTAAGTACGAAGCATTAAAAGGGAGGGTGGGTGCTTCTTACCCTTTCCTCGCCTGGGAGTGTTCTCTACGGCTGCTCCTGCCTGCCTTTCCATATTTTAAGTAAGTGGGACGAGCTGCTACAATTATAACGAGCACACTTCAGATTTTGCCAGGGATAAATTCTTGCATCATCTAATTCTGAAATAGACGACTGCTCTATTTCGCGAATTGTGTCCGCGCTGTTCAAGATCGCGACTACCATATACGCGGCCTCAACGACTTGGTTCTTAAGTATTTCTCTGGTGGATGATAACAAAGGAATTTCCTCAAGATTTGTTACCATAAGGTAAAAAAGCACAGGTGGATATAGTGTAAAAGGTAAGACATCATCTAACGTAAGCGGAGCATAGCTTGCGTATCGTCCCAGCCAAACAAGCAGTACCTGTCTGTGCATGGCTACCTAAACAGCGTCGTCTTCATCAACGCATACTGTGAGAAAACCGTGTTCACGCCGTATATGCAGAATGGCTTACAGTTATTTCCATGGTAATGATCCTGCGAGTAACCGACCTATTGGTAACGATATACCATAAAAACGCTAGCACTATCAACGTTTGCAGTACATATCAAAATTCACAGATCACAAGCAAGCGCGTGGGGCAACTGAGCGGTGTGGGCCGAAGTGAAAGCTTAGCTTGGTGCTGACTGCATAGACGCCAGCAGGGGTGTGCGACCCCCCCCCCCCCCCAAGCTTCACCAGCACTCCCCCCTCCACCCACAATGGAATCCGGGTTTGCCCACCGCAAAGCAAGATCCTGCCTGCACACTGCAGGACTGTACTCGCCCTTCAAAGCAGCTTGAGAATCCCGAATGCCGAATAAGTTCTATCGAAAAACGTCATATGATAGCGCAAGTTTAGCAGCGGAGATTAACGTAATTCTTTTACAGTGGAATTTGAGCAGAGTAAAGGTATGCCAAGTTTCATTTTCAAACGAACCCAATAAACGAGCAGCATCTCCGGCCTTTCATAATGCATTGATCCATGCAATTCTATTTTGACAGGAAAGAGAAACGCGCAATTGAAATCTTCCTAATTCTTCATAACGTGCCATTTAAGTTGCGCCTGCGTCACCAAAAAATCAATGGCAACAAAAGTATAGAGCATGTTCGCGTGACCTCTACTTGGAAGCGAAAAGGGTTTTAAAAAACCCGCGCCTATTGGCGTATACTTCCCAGACAACCAATCGCATACTCCCTCAGCTTAAGAAGCTGCCGCGTCTCCTGCAATATATCTCTTCCTTGCATTTTCTCGCTAACGACTACGCTATGCCGTGCTCCTCCCTGCCATCCTCTTTCTTCGGCACGTTGTGCACTCTTTACACAACGCCGTAAAACAGAAGACACAAGCCCGGGAAGCGGCAGTCATGCGTATGTTGTTTCGAACGATTACGATGCATTCGTAACACAAGCGCAGACATGCCTTTGGTTCTTGTAAGAACATTTCGACAATTCAAACTAGTCGGGTAATTGATATGTGGGGTGTGGCGTATCAAAACCACCGTATGATTATGAGGGACACTTTGGTGGAGGGCTCCGGAAATTTCGACCACCTGGGGTTCTTTAACGTACACCCAAATTGAGCACATGGTCCTATAACATTTCCGCCTCCATTGAAAACGCAGCCGCCGCAGCCAGGATTTGATCCCGCGACTTGAAAAACCAGTCGGGTAGACTCTTGGCTATAGGTCACTCGTGGAAACTAAGATCTGTCGACTCATGATTTCCAAGCTACCACAACGACTCATTTTAGCTGCCCTTTCAACAGCAGTAAAACGTCACAACGTCACTTTTAAAAGACAACATCGAGGCTACAATCATGAGAGTAAAGTTCATCGTGTACGAATGTTCTGAGCGTTGACAATCACAGACGCCGCACGCCTATATTGCCGCCAAACACGTTCACGCAAGCCCTCCTTTGTTTCATGCGGCCAACCACCACAACTGCCATTGCACGCTTACAGGACCGCAGAAAAACATAGACTGTGGAACGGGAACTAGTTTTGTGCACAATAACATTTATAGCACTTAAATTTTCGAAGTACCAGTAAAGAATGGCAAGTGTTTTTCAAATAGCTTTTCGTGCTCGTGGCACAAAAGAATTCGGTGTATGGGGGCTCGTGGTACAAAAAAAATGCTGTTTTTTTCGTGAACGTACTTCTGCCAATGGTGTAAAAGAGATATTTTCTGTAGCAGGACGAACATGTTCTGTAAAAATACCTGTTATTTCACACACACTTTTTTACAGTGTATGAATTTCAGAAAGGGTAGCTTGCTTGTAGCAGAATTTCCAAATAATTTTCCCATTTAGATAAGCAGAAGGAAGACATAGCGGATCTAGAATGAATCTTGTTCCCAGTTTGGTGCCTTATTTGCATTACTTGTAATCTTAAATGTTTTGTGATATTTTGGTTTGTGAAATCTTTCTGTTGTCTGTTGTGCTGTATGGTCACTATCCATCCCTAACTCATCTAGTTCCTTACCCGAACTCTTTGAGTAAATATTAAGTGCTTATTTAACTACTCTAGCTATGCATACAGCAATGAGTATTGGGTGCGCCACACTCGTACAAAAATGCCGCTATTCAGTAATGGTGAGAAAGTAAGCGCTTGTCTCAGCGTGTACTAGCTATGAAGTAGCTGCTTAACTATCAAGCTAGTAACGTTACTTAACACTTGTAGTTTCTACCTCGCATTTCAGGGTTAGTTACCATACTACCATCACGGATACTACGATGTCAGCACAGTTACTAAATACAGCAAACTAAAAATAGCCTATAGAATAGGCTTACACCACCGTGGTGGTCTTTTGGTCATAGTACGCTATGAAAGAATGAATAGAAGAAAGAGAATTTCAGGGCTTCTGTTTCTTTGCAACGTCACCTTAAAAAACAAAAATAAACCGATAATGATTCTAAGGAAGGTATAAGGAACAGTGTTCGTATACTTTTATATGTATTTTAGCAATTATAATATAAATGTGATGTCACTAAACTGCATGAAACTGCCACCTAAAAGCCATCGTGGTCTTAGAAGAAGTGCGTGTGAAAATCCTTAGAAGTATGGGAAATAAGATATTTTCGCGCTACCTTTATTAATTATTTATTATTTTTATTGTTTATGGTTATTATTTTTTTACGTAGCGGCGGGCATATTCATATGACTATTCACCATAATTAAATCATTATTCACAGAAATTAAAGTAAATAGTTTTGACTAGGAAGATATGATAGTCGAGTGAAACGGGAGAACTCAAGTCCGTCCCACCAAAAACCCGTTGTGCGGAGAAAACTGCCACTTAGAAATTTCCCCAAAAAGTGGCCTCTGATAAATAATACAGAGTGAATCAACTGAAGCAAAACGGAAACCATGGCGTCGATTAGAGAAAGTAACAAACTAACAGAGGGACTTATTAAAAGTGTTATAGAACTGTAAATTTAAGCGTTCGTTTTCTTTTTTGACTCAACATTATTCGGAACTAAAAGTACAGTAATGCCTAGAAAAAAAAGGAAGGTATAGGGGATAATATGAGTCGTAAATTAATGTAAAGTTGAATAATTGAACGTAGAAGAAAAAAAAGACAACTTGCTCAGGGCAGAGACTGCTATAGTCAACGAAAGAATTTTGTAGAACGAATTGTGACATGGCTGTTTCAACTCAACGAAGTGCACTTGACGGGGTGATGATGCGCGTATCAAACGTGGTGGTGTGTATTTGCTTTACGCTTGACTATAGCCTTAGGAGCCACAGATACGTAACATTTGCTATAACTATATAAAAGCAGACGGTAAACACTGCCAGTTTAATAGGTGTTAGCCTGACATGACCCTTGGATACAGGGTTGTTTTTGAAAACAGAAGCAGGGGCGTGGTTTGTGGTGAAATACTTGACAGACACGCACAATGCCTGGGTTCGATTCAAGCTTGAACCGTGAAATAACTTATAACAATTTCCGGGTGCCAGCGAGGATCGCACCCAAGGCGTCTCTATGGCAAGCAGGTGTTCTCCCACCCAGCCATGTGATTTCTTGAAGCAGCTTAAAAATAACTGTATGAGCATCATGTAGTGGAAAGAGTCTTCTTAACGGATGTATATTGTGTGCAGAAGCGTAGAATCGATATGCAAGGTGTGAAAATATGTGAATTGAGCAATGAGTGGGTGTTTTAGGGGCCCTCCGTTTATAAAGCCCTCGTACATATTTATTCATCATCACCAGCCGAATCATCGACAAAGTGAACAGCTGCGTGTACGTTCGGCGCGTTGCCCCGGACTGGCAGAAGGCCCTTCACTGATTCACATAAAGAAATAATTATGGCGTAGTGGGAATCGGACAACTGTGCTTGCAATATGCATTTAATAAAAGCTTGAAACCATCAATGTTACGCTCAGAGTCGTCAAGTTCCCTACGGAACGCTTGAGGCATGCGCCAAAAACCGAAGCAGTTTAGCAGTTCAGACGGCAATGTACACGAGGCCCGATTGCGCTATCGCGACGTACTTTTGAAGGCGAGCCTCAAGCGTCCTCTGATTTTTATTTTTTGTTTCAAACAAGAGATTTTACTCATACACATCACCATGGACGTCTGCCCTGCATTTTCAGTGACAGGGAGTTTTCCATGATGTCTTTTGACTGGCGCTTTGATTACTTCCCAGCCCCGCCGCGGTGGTCTAGTAGCTAAGGTACACGGCTGCTGACTAGCAGGTCGGGGGATCGAATCCCGGATGCAGAGGCTGCATTTCCGATGAAGGCGAAGATGTCGTAGGCCCGTGTGCTCAGATTTGGGTGCATGTTAAAGAACTCCAGGTGGTCGAAATTGTCGGAGCCATCTATTACAGCGTCTCTCATAATCATGTGGTGGTTTGGGGACATCAAACCCCACGTATATATCAATCAATGAAGCAATTGATTACTTCCCGATTCGGGTTGATATAGACAGCGAATCACTTGTGGCGCGTATATTTGCATATAACGGGCTGCCGTATGCGAGTATGTGCCACACATCAGCGGTGGAAAAGATTCCATAACGTATGCGACAAAGAAGCAGCGTTGTTCATGTCTTGACTTGCGAATCATGTTCGTCATACTCATAATCATTTTTCGTATATACTAAATTAACGAGAGAAGTACGAGGGTGTGATAACGTAGGTGGATAGCGCTCGTATATGGGTCGTATAAGTAAAAAATTATTATTATTATTTGTAGACCAACTTGATTTATTTGTATCATTGGCATTTTCCTCTCATGTCAAATGAGAAGCATTTCTTCTAGGTACACACACACACACACACACACACACACACACACACACACACACACACACACACACACACAAAGAGATAGATAGATAGATAGTTAGATAGACGGATAGATAGATAGATTCAGCCTAACTTTTTTGGTTTGCTAAGAAAGTCTTTGCATTGAAAAACCGTAGCGTGAAAGAAACAGCGTCAAAAGAAAAGCGCCAGTCTTTTGTTTTGCGTCGTACCAGTTTCTACTGTGGTCCGCCACAGTGGAACAATGGCTACGATGCTCGTCTGCTGCCCTGGAGATCGCAGGTTTTATCCCGGCCGTGGCGGTTGCAATTCAATGGAAGCGAAATGGAAGAGGCTCGTGTAGTGTGCAATGCTAGTGCTCGTTAAGAACACCAGATGGTCAAAATTTCTGGAGACTTCCACTATACGGTGTCTGTCATTATTATGTCATGCTTTTTTGATTTAAAACACCAGATATTTTTTATGTTATTATTAATATATTATTATTAATATATTATTATTATTATTATTATTATTATTATTGTTATTATTATTATTATTATTATTATTATTATTATTATTATTATTATTATTATTATTATTATTATTATTATTATTATTATTATTATTATTATTATTCACGTACCATGTTAGTTCTGCATTCGTACACCTATATGTACATTAGTGCAGCATGCACAAAAACGAGGTGAAGGAGATCCATGGTTGATATAAGGACTATTATTTCATCCGGATGTATCCGAAGTGTGCGGAAGTTGCACTCTCTTGGTTCGGTTTCGGTTTCGCCAGTGAGGTTGCTCAAATTTTATCACTCTGTAAAAATTACCAGCCATCGATTTTTGAAACTCTGAAAGCGGCAACGGGCATTTTGCAGGAAATGTTCCAATGTTCCAATCTGACACGATTGCCTGTCTCCCAAAATTATATATAATCACTCTAATCCCTCTTCTTGTTGACTTATTTGATGTCTTCAGTGATCATATGTCCACCGATACATAAAGAGTAGTAACAAAACTATCGTTTGATTTGATTGATAGGTGAGGTGTAACGTTCCAAAATCACCATATCATTACGAGAGACGGCGTAGTGCAGGGCTCCGGAAATTTTGACTACCTGGGGTTCTTTAACGTGCACCCACATCTGAGCGAATGGGCCTACAGTGTTTTCGCCTGTATCGAAATTGCAGCAGCAGCAGACAGTATTCGATCCCGCAACCTGCGGGCCACCAGCCGAGTACCTTATACCTACTAAAACACCACGGCGGGGCTAGTAATGCAACCAGTAAGCAAGTACAAATTTTTGTACTTGGCTCAAGTGGAAGCAGATGCCGCTTGCCATCCAGCGACTGTTCAACACCCGCTGCCTCTACTTCGTTTGTCCCCGAAGGACAGCTTGCTTGTGCACAAAGAAACCCTCCGGCGCTCCACGCGTGCTCTCATTCCTCCGCGTGGATCTGACCTTCCCGGCGGCTTAACTCGCCGAGAGGAGGTTGCGCTCAGGAGGATTCGTGTGGGCGCCGCCTTGACTCCTGCAATCCGGGCTACATGGACATCTGGTGCACAGCCTCCCCCAACGACGTGCCCATTCTGCGTTGCCCCAGCCACAGAGGCAACGCTTGATCACCTATTGGGAACCTGCCCGGGCCTTCACCAGGCTCGCACTCGCCACCTACGCGGCCTTCACCACCACCCCGGCCGACCACCTGACTTGACGCGCTGGACGCACGGTCCACTGCATCGACAACTCCTGGCCTTCATACAGGAAACAAAACTTTTCCTTTTTATTTAACTGATGCCGTAGGGCATACTAGCGCCAATTAAAAAAAAAAAAGTACAAATTTTATCTTGTTTTTCGAGGTCTTTTATAAAACAGTTATAAAACAGTTTTTTCAACAGCTATGGCTATAGTCATAACTGTTGAAACATCTTCAATATAGCGTTCATTTGGGGTAGTGCACGTTATATTCGTGAGTGGCCATAAAATCAATCATCAAATCAATGTTCTCAATCGAAATTCTCATAGCTTACTGCTCGAATATATGCGTGTCACGACGAAGCACGAAACTGTTATTGTACCAAAAACAAAAACAATAGTTAACGTACATTTTCTATAGATTTTCAGAATTACAGCTTAACATACAATGTATAAAACATGTAGCAGTAAACTTTACCGATTGGCAGGTAGCCTAGTAATCTTTAGTAACCATGACGTGCGTAGTAGTATTGACGTTTACTAAATCAAATATGTGCACGGTAGCAAAACCTTAGCGACAGGTATTGGCATGCCTTAGAATTTTCTGTAGCTGCACATTTTTAATGTTTTTCTTTCAATAGTGCATATCTTTGTATTAACATTTTTTGATTCTACGATGGCATACAAAATTGGCCAAGCTATAATCTGGTTTTACTAAGACAAATTTTATGTGACTAGAACATTACTCTTAGTACTGTTTTAAAAATTGTTTTATTCCACAAGCAGTTGTGACGTGCTTAGAGGGTGATCACTTTTGTGGTGATCAGGCATTAGGCATCATTTGATAATGTATTTATTTATTTATTTATTGGCTCTGCGTTCTTAGTTGGATCATTGTAATGTGAGATATTTACATAAGGAACGTACATACGGGCAAAAAAGAACAGAAACAGCAGGGAAAAACTAATACTAGCGGAGAAGTTTTAACAGGATGCAGAACACTTCTCTTTCTCCGTAAAGGATGACAAAGATAACAAATCTTTTTGGGATTTAAAGCTTTTATAAAGAGCTCATTAGTGTCAATTATAGTGCAATGAAACGGAGCGTATATAAAGGTATACACTCTTTGAAATAAAGGTATAATTGCTCGCGCATGTGAATGTCTGGTTACCTGACTTGCAAATGAAGTCAATATATACGACGTGTTCGTTTCGCGATAGCCATTTCCCGAGGTATGGAAACCTACAAACAGTTCCTATCAGCAACTGGTGGAATATTATTTTTAACGGATTTTCTTTATAGAGCATTGATCATATGAGTTGTAAATGAATCTCAGAGGCTTTCTCTGTGGTCTGTTAATTTTTCCACATTGAATTTAGGAAAGGGGTGTAAAACTATCTCAGTTTCACGTGAAAAATGTGCGTTACAATCTCGTAACAGAAATTTAAAATGTAAATGATATTGACAGAGCAGACACCCCGGGAAAAAAGTACATTTATCTCGGCATCTTTCTGGTATCTTGAAATTCCTTAGCGAAAAAGCTGCGAATTACATTACATATACACTCACAACAAAACTAGTTTTTCTAACACTGTGTGAACTGAAGCAATTTTTACAAGTATACGCAGAATGACATGCTTCAGATTCATTATTTTAAGCTTGCTTCGACTCCAAGCAATTCTATGAAATGTGCCACCATACTAAAGACCTTTAACATTGATCATAGGCTATTAAGGCAGAGAATAGTTATGGTGAATATCAGTCATATGATATCATCTCCAGCCAATGTAGATCATTGCTAACACGGCACAGGAAGTCAGACAACAATACTATCTCGTAAGAAGCAGCCCTTCATTGTATAAAGAAGTGGTATGCCACTTTAAGATCTTGAAGGACAAGAGGCAACAGGTAAAGTTATTTGGGGCCAATTTTTGAAGCCCACGATATCCATTCGTTTGACAGGCAGCAACACAACGTTTTTACGTTTTTTTTTCATTTTTCAGATCCAAGCTGCTTTCGCTTGCTCATTATTGAGCACTGTTTTCACGGGAGGATTTGGACCTCACTACGGTTATGGACCAGGATTCGGCGGAGGTGGTTTCGCGTTTGGCCCTGGAGGTGGAAATGCACTTGGATTTGGAGGAGGCTACGGGGGAGGTTATGGAGGTGGTTACGGAAGTGGCTATGCTGGGGGCTTCGGAGGAGGCTTTGGAGGAGGCTTTGGAGGAGACTTCGGAGGAGGCTTCGGAGGAGGCTTCGGGCCAGGACTGGTCGGTGGTGGAGGCTTCGGCGGCGGGCTAGGATTTCCATTGGGAGAAACTTACTTTGGTGGACCCGGCACGTTCGGCTATGTGAAAACTCTTACTGGTCCAGCATATCTTGTGAGAAAAGAAAATAAAGTCAAGAAAATCCACCCAGGTATTCCGATTGCCGCTCACACAGGAATCGGTTCTGGAC
This sequence comes from Rhipicephalus microplus, assembly GCF_043290135.1. Lineage (NCBI taxonomy): Eukaryota > Metazoa > Arthropoda > Arachnida > Ixodida > Ixodidae > Rhipicephalus > Rhipicephalus microplus. The sequence continues at coordinate 200,458,376 of NC_134710.1, read as the reverse complement.
CCGGCTTGCTGAAAGGATGACCGATGGCAATTGTTCAAGGACAAATGTAAGAAAATATGTTGGGTAAGACACTGTAAGCTACTCTAGAGCACCTTGACGACTCTCTTTATGTGCACTTGAGTTTGTAGAGAACTGCATTTAAGAATTGTTTAGTAAAATAGAGACATAGTACCTCCCACGTTGTACAGTCATTTTTGTAGTATAAAAACTTCGCAGATCATGTGTGCGTGTTCGTGTGGTTATGACTGAAACGTAGCAGTTATAAAAATATGACACCAGTCAATAGAATCTTTCTATTTTGGTAGATCCATGACACAGGTCAAGGGTCAAATGTCCATTTTATGGATGTTTTTGTTCACCATAGCTGTTTGAGTCACATTGGATAGCGACATGTCAAGCGTTCACAATAGACTGGTTTTTATTATTATTATTAATAATTAAAAAGCAGTAATTTCCTGCGTACATGTGTAAATACTAGCCATGATTGGCTTGCTTCCGCAATACTGCAGTACAAAGTGATGTATCGTACATGTTTTACGACAAAAAATAGCGGTGAAATCGCCTAGAAAAAGTGTTTTTATCTGTACGTTTTTAGTACAGACTGTGAAACAGTGATAGTGCAAGCTTAATAATTTGAAATGGCTGTACAGTCCACTACACTTTTCTTACCATAAAAATTTCGCTTGGACAGTTGTCGTGAGAAACATTTCAAACACATAAGAGTTACAACAATCTGGTTGCATTACAAAGATGGAAATAAGTTTTGAGGGAGGTAAACTTGCCCACGAGAGTAACTACTTCTGGTCAACGTTCACGCACGTTGCACTGATATTGGGGATCAATACAGTACAAATACAATCGCCGTGACCGTGTTTCGCCTATGGAAGCGCTCCCCAAAAGATGCTGGGTGAATACAAGCTGTTATCTATGTGGTAATCTTCAATACCAGACTGAATTTCTTTTCTTTTCCAGGCCCCTTTGAACATCTGATTCCTGGGGATGACTGTTTCTGAATGTTTACCCGGAACGACTGACTGAGACAAATAGTGATACGAATGGTGACACTGTGGTTATTTATAGGTTGTTTGAAATAAAGTTATTTAATCTCTATTGATCACTATTCATTTATTGTCACTTAGTGCATTGATAGTTAACCACTGAAGTTGTGTATTTACCCACAAATATGTGAGTTTAGTTTCCTTTCAATCAAATCTTCAAATTTCGTATTCTAGATCTATAAAATACCGTCAAACATCCTCTGGGTCCTGAGCAGTAGGATTCGGATGTCGCTAATTAAAGCGCTCGTCGAACCACCAGAATAAAAATTGTAGTGATTGCAAAAAAAACCTACGTCATCAGAATGCTGTTTGGTGCTCACTTACTGTTGTAGTTTTTAAGCGAAAACGATTTGGGAAAGACATGATATGCATTCTTTGTTACGAGCACTTAAGGGTAAGAAGCATTTAGTGACCCAATGAGAAATTCATTGTGAGTACCGATCTGTTGCAAGTAAGTAGGTGGAGTGAAATTTTCTTTATTTAGACTTAGGAATCATAACTTCAGTGAAAAAGAGTGTTGGCGAAAAAAAATTGCTGCAAGTGGCGTCTGAGGGGAATTCTTCCGCATTACGCGTAGAGTGTTTAAAAAAAATCTAATTATGAAGGTGGTAGTTTCTACCTTTTAGGGGGTATATTTATTTATGTGTACCATGTGTGGCCTCGGGACTGTAAGCCAGTGCCACCACACGCTACCATGGCGACAGACATCTTACTTTCTTTTAACAGCAGCCGTTATGTGAAGTGCCTTCATTTGTATTATAAAAGTCTTAGGAAATAACGGCCAACATGACAGTGAGATTCGGCAGTCACAGGGGCGCATCAGAGTGTCATCATACAAAAGACCAAAATACAACACAAAGCTCTAGAACAGCCTCCGAGTGGTGTATTTGCTGAAGGTTTAAAATTTAGGCAGGCTTATAGCATCGATGAATACCTGTCTTTCTTTAGTTGTTCTCACTAGCCTATTTCGATTCACTTCCTCGTGGGAACTTCATGCAACTACAAGGCCAGAACAAGTGTTCAGTGACCTTCATACTTGATCATTTAGTTTCGTGATGTTTATTTACCCCTTTTAAACAACAAAAAATAAAAAACAGCAACAGTAGTTTTATATTGTTCTGGAAAATTTGCAGCTGGTAGATTTTTCATACTTCAAGGTAAACTGGCAAGCACAAATAAAGACAAGGACAGAAAAAGACCGGACAGGGACAGGCACAAACTCAACCATACGAGCAGTGAAAATCCTTAGGGAACGCAACCTCACTTCTTCCTTCTAAGGAAGGTCACTAGCGTAGCACACAACACGTAAATAATCATGAAGGAGCCAGATTCGTCTTCAAAGTTCAGAGCTTTATAGAGGGCACACACGTTTAGCGTGTGCTGGGGTCAGTAGCACCGTACCAAACAGCCCCAAAGCTTCGGCGGGTACCAGTCCTTTGCTTGAAAAAAAAAAAAAACTAAAGATATTTTGCTCGGCAAGTAGTTGTTACTATCAGGCTAACCAAGAGGTTGAAGGTTTACGACGAAGGAACATAGGAAACATTCAAGGAACATTGTTATCACTGTGTATTACACTCTCAACATTAAAGGCAGATTTGGCTTTGGGATTATATACGTGTTTCGCACTATAGTGGCTAAGGTACTCGGCTGTTAACCCGCAGGTCAAGGGATTGGATCCCGGCTGCGGCGGCTGCATTTTCGATGGAGGCGAAAATGCTTTGGGCCCGTGTGTTCAGATTTAGGTGCACGTTAAAGAACCCCAGGTGGTCAAAATTTGAGGAGCCCTCCACTACGGCGTCTCTCATAATCTTATGGTGGTTTTGGGGCGTTAAACACCACATATCATCATTATATACATGTTTTGTGCCTTCTCTGCAAGGCAGAAGTGGAGTGGCGTTTCTTAAAGATTTTCGCTGCTCGTATGGTTGAGTTAACGCCTCTTCTTGTCCTGTCTGTCTTTGTGCTTGTCTTTATTTACGCAGGCCACTTTATTTCGAATGAGTTTTATTTAACATAAAAAATGTCATCCGGTCTACTTGGAACCAATATACGGAACTGGTAGTCACTATAAAATTACTTCTTGTGGAGGGAGCCTTGCATGAAACGACAGAATGAAGCCGTCGCGCCAAATCTGACACGTTTCTTGAACTCGGAGAAAAACGGGATGCAATGCCTGGATGTTTGCGTGGGATAGTGAGATATGGGTCATGTTCATCATCTCACGAAAACAAGTCAAAGGATGTCGGCGAACACAACGGCAAATAACCCAAGGCATTAAAACTAAAAGAAGCTTACAGAACAACCAGATGGATTTTACCCCCTATCCAACATTTCATTTTTTCTTCTAAAAATGCGCAAAAAATAACAATATCAGAGCTTGAAGCTACACTCTAAAAAAGAGCGAGTAAAAAGGGTGTCTTTTTGTCCCACAACAATAATCGTCATTCGGCTTGCGTGCGCTTCCTTTCTTGAAAACTCGGCGCTGGCCACTTTCCTATTGATAATGCAATGTAACCCTGATAATGGGCATGTCGATCGTGACCGGAATGTACCTGGTGCGGGGCGATAGCGCAAGGATGGAACGCAATATAGATGACAACAATTGTTGTGGGACAAAAAGACACCCTTTTTACTCGCTCTTTTTTTTTTAGAGTGTATAAACCTTTCGGAAAGCCCCAAACACGTCCACATTTTTGGTTGAATCAGTGACGAAAGACTATAAATTACTTCAGTCGATTTTCGAAGCCCTAGTACTGCCACGAAGACCTCAGTGCTTTGGTGCTAGGTACTTAGCCCTCAAGCCTCCAAGGCGACTTGGAGGCTAGCTTTGAGAAGATATAGGTGCTATAATTTTACCACAATTTCGTTCAGAACTAAAAACAAATTATTTCTTTAATAAATAACTGAGTACGAATGGTAGAGTAAAAATTAAAAAAGTTTGAATTTCTCCAAAAAAGAAAACATCAAACGAAGTCCAAGAAATAGTATAGGTATTAGCAAGGGAGAAATATGAAGCAGTGGTTGTGTGTTGGCCATAATCTTGGGGTTCCCATCATGGCCTTGATTGCAGTGTATCTAAATTGAAAGAAAGAAGGTAGAGAAAAAATGGAGATGTTAGGCAGTTTGGCATAAATGGTAAGCTGCCCTGCACAAGTGGAAAGGGTGGTATAGATTGAAAGAAGAATCAAGAAGGTGAGAAAGAAAGAACGGTAACTGAACGGAAGCGTCTGTATTATTTATGAGCAGGTCAATTACTCCACGAATTGCTATTGCTTGGCGTGTTTCACTTATAGGATTAGTCAGAAAGTGAGATGGTTAAAGTTGAGAGCTGTAGCTTAAGCTTTTGCACTCCACGTCACAAGGGCTACTGTAGGCAATTTACACATATATCCACATAGCCAAAAATGTCCTCATAGAACGTTAGTTCCAGTGCAAAGACACTCATGCGGGCAACTACAGCGAGAACAATTCCCCTCCTTATTGGAGCAGAGGCGATCGCTAATCAAAATTTCATAAGGTACTGGACATTGGACGTGCACCAAATGTGATTATTTCAAAGACCGTCCAATGTGAGTTTATTGTTCAGCCATCGTTACTTTCACCTAAATTCACGTTTGGGCAAACTAACAAGGACTTAGGATGAAGTGAAAATGGTGTGATCTAACAAAGACAGAAAAGAGCAACTAATATAATAATAAGTCACCAGATATTACAATCAAACCTAATTTTATGGTTCTTGCAGTACATTTTCAGAAGTTGACGCTGAACTCAAGCAGTTATTCGCCATTGTAGATTTCATGCACATGTGTGTGGCTGCAGGAAGCAGTAGGCCTCCACAGAGGCACCAACAGGTTCAGCCGCACCATTAGCAGGTGCCATAGCAGCAGCGACGTCTGTTTATTCCTCACGAAGTTAACTCCCTAACTTTCACATATACGCCCCGCAGCGGTGGTATAGTGGCTGAGGTAGTCGGCTGCTGGTACTCAGTCGCAGTATCAAATCCCGGCTGACGCGGCTGCATTTTGAATGGAGGCGAAAATGCTGTAGTCCTGTGTGCTCAGGTTTGGGTGCACGGTAAAGAACCTCAGGTTGTGAAGATTTCCGGAGCCCTCCACTATGGCGTCTCTCATAACTATAAGGTGGTTTTGAGATGTGAAACCCAACATATCAATCAATCAAATCAATCTCAAGTCTCGCATATACGTGTCAATGCGTGCTAAGAAGTGTGATCATCGAGGCAATCTTTCATGTAATTTTTTTAACATTTCACTCACTTCTTATTATTCTACGTACCAGCGCAGTGATGAATACTTGAAAAAGCTAGTACACACCATAGTACCCAAGAACGAAGAAATACAAACAAAGCGAACAAACCTGTCAAAATAGAAGGAACTGTTACAGTGTACGTCTCATATTTGTCATCTGTGTTTACTTTATAGCTCGAGAAAAGGGTGCATGGCACAAAAAGAGGGCGTAAGTACTGAACACAAGCAGTCATATCATTCAGTTAAAAATCTGTGAGTTTCTCACAATAAAAAAAAAAACATCTAGAGGAATCAACGGTTTCAGATACTTATTTGACAGCCTTTAATAAAAAAGTTGCCAAATAAACTCACACCATTTTTATAACGCACGTTTTAGCCACAACAATATATAAAAATTCGCAATCTGGTGGTTATATATAATTTCCACTAGGTGACCGCCATATGGCGTTTCAACACGTTGCCATCAATAAATATCGGTACAAATATTAACCACCTATATATTATGGAAGGAATAACACATGTGGTATACCATCGAGGAGCGTAGCTAACGTGTGCCGTGAATAGCTACTTACTGACGGCCATCGTTTTACAGCAGAGCTGTTCTGGTCGAGTTTGCCGTGTGTCGTAAATGGAAAATTACCGTCATCATAAACCGGTGCCCTCTCAATCACCGCCACAGCACTGAGTATCGATGGTTAACAAGACAAGCTGTAACATGCAGCCCTTAATCGGAGTTAGCCATCCATGTGTTTCCTTGTGAATTTTTAGTGGACGTGAACGATGATTCGTGCGATTCTCTCAACACCTGTGGCACGTACGTGCTATAGGAGTTCTTCAGCAGAGCTTGATGTTCGCATGCGTGGCGGACAGATTGACGATGGATATATGGGGTTAATGTCCCAAAACCACCATATGATTATGAGAGACGCCGTAGTGGAGGGCTCCGGAAATTTCGACCACCTGGGGTTCTTTAACGTGCACCCAAATCTGAGCACACAGGCCTACAACATTTCCGCCTCCATCGGAAATGCAGCCGCCGCAGCCGGGATTCGATCCCGCGACCTGCGGGTCAGCAGCCGAGTACCTTAGCCACTAGACCACCGCGGCGAGGCTGCGTTGCGGACAGAAAGAGATAGAAAAAAAGAAAAAGAGAAGTAGAAAGATAGAGATGAGTGGACAATATATAAAAGCCTAGAGAGCGACTACAGAGACCAGTACACATCCGGAGAGAAAGAAAGACATTGAAAGAGAGAGGAAACAAGAGAGAAAGAAAAAAAGAGAAACAGAGTGACAAAAAGCCAAAGAGACTGAAAAACACAGAATAAAAGATGTAAAAAGAGAGTAAGCATACCTATAATTTTTACAGTAAATCAAGGGGCGGAAAGTTACAGGTGATAAGGCGGTAGCATAACCATATCAGTATCAGCTGGATGTCCATTAGCTCTGCTATGACCCAGTCTTACGTGGCTTAGTGCAATCTGCGCTATTTTTTTCTCATTTCAAGATAATGAACATTTAGTTCAATAATAATGGATTAAATGTTTGATATCTGAACATGCAGGTAGCCCTACTGCGTAGTGTAAATTTCTCCTGACTCTCGAAAAAAAAAACAGACAAGTTGTCGGCATAGTAAGCCTCCAAGAGAGTGCTATTCACGTGCGACTCAGCAAGATGCAGACACGGATAGCTCAAAGCATGCTGCAACCGCTGTACATCATCACTACAGTTCTAGAAAGCATTCAGAAATCTGTTGGTTAAGAACACTAACAGCACCCCCATGGCTTCACAGCTGACAAGATTTTAGTTGCACTGACACTCGTCCTAGCGACTGTGTCAGTTGCACTGACACAGGCCTAGGGACTGTCACACCATCTGGGGTGTTAAGCGCAGAACTACTGTTACGTTGACGGCCACAGTGACTTCACTATCCTCATCTTTCTTTCATCTATTCTCGTTACCCCACTCCCCAGTGCAGGGTAACCTACTGAGCTCAGCCATGGTTAACCTTCCTACATTTCTTTCATCCCTATTCTCTCTCTGTCTCGGGCACCCGTTTCGCAAGGTCTTTAGATGGACGGACATGGACTCTTTGTCCAGCATTACTTAGTTTTAGCGCGTGGTGCTTTAGCACAACAATGATTAGAACTTACAGAAGTACTTATTTCTGCATATAAATCTATAAAAAACATTTACAAACAACAAAAGTAGCTCTTGATACGTGATTTAGGAATCGTCTATTTCTATTTCTATGGCCTTGAATTGCAAGTCTACAACTTCATACCTTCAAGAACCTGAGCTAATGTTTTTTTTTTTTGCGAACACAATAGCGCGTTTTATGAAACTTAAGACAGCAACTAAAAATCAGGCACCTAAATAGCTTATCGATTTGAGGTGAGAATGAAAAATCGAGTTAGTCTGCACTCTTCGTACCACATAAAATAAAGAAGAAATTTAAAAGCCGAAATAAATTAATAAGTTGGTCATCTTTAAATGTCATCGGTAATGCAGTGTTACGTAGAGAAAGTCATGTCCAGAAGAAGCGATGTTATACGCTTATCGTACCAAGGTTTGAAATGTTTTGTGTGGCAAAGCACCACCCTTTAAGCGCCAAAATGGTCTCACAAACACGCTGATGTATGTTTTTCTCATCAGATATACAGTTTGAAATAGAGATGAAAAATAATATCTGTAGACTAGGATTTGAAATTACAACGTCTGCAAAGCCGTTACAATATTTGAGTGGAGTTACATTGTTGAACCGATTGACAGTAATATGTGTAGTAACAATAATTGAATGCACCTATTATTATTGCAACAAACGAAAGTAGAACACGCATATCAAATCACATTCTTACCTCAGGCAGCAAATCACCATCCATAGAAAGTCGACGGATTTGAGAAGCAGGGCCGCACGCGATTGAAGCTAATGATGCCTTGTTTTCTTGCGATTGCGAATACGAAAGCCCTCCTCCCCTTTCTTTCAGCCATTCAGTTTTTCCGCGAAATAACAAAATACACATAGAAAAAAAGAACCAATGAGGCTGTGTTCCATAGACCGGAACACCGAAGAAAATATTAAAATAACTTCAACCAGGCATCGGCGACGTCCTGAACTTCAAGCTAAGAATGGGTCCTCGCCTTTGCGGGTAATTATTTGGTGAGCGCGTGCACCCCGCTTCGCTGTGTATGCACGCGCGCGCTCGAGCCACTCCCTCACCCGGGCCGCTCGGCGTCTTCCGTATGACGGCCCCGCATGTATTTCGGGGCTCGCCGACAATCCGAGCGGCGAAAGCTCCGATGAAGCGGACGCCGCAAGCTGCTGCGCTAAACGCGCCCACGATGGTCACACGTCTCGCCCGCGGGCCGCACCAGCCTTTCCTGTACACAAACGACAGGAAAGCGGCGGCGGGAGCCCGGTCGCTAACGCCGCTGGTTTCTTTTTTGAGAGGCGTGAGAAACGCAACTGTAAAGGCGTGGTATTTCGGTTTCGGCCCTTGCTGCCGTTGACCGCTGTATCTGATCCATTCCAGGTGTGGTCGCCTAGGCCTTGTCTTTATTGTTTATCCGAGCGAGCGCTTTTGGCCACTGACGTGTTGCGCTTTCTCCTCTAACCACACGCCGTGCGTGTGTCGACCAGAGCGTATGGATCCTATTTTTGGGAGGGGGTGCGCAATTTCTCTCGCCTCCGATATGAACACGAGCACGAGACAGTCGTCCCCACTTCCTCCTCTTCCTCGTGACAGCGTTGCATGCTGGACTCGTTACTGAGATGAAGAGTATAAGGGGCTTCAGGAGAGAGGCCAAAATTAAAAAAAAACACAAAAAAGGAGCCTACCTAAATAAAGAACCAGGAATATAACAATAGCCAAAACAGCAATCAACGAATGGCGGTTGCGATGCATAGAAATTGCTGTGTTACCATTGGGTGACCGGCGCAACGTCCGAGGGTTTTTCATCCTCTCAACTGTTTGAAGACTGCCACTAGAGTCTTTGTGCGCCAATCTTCCTTTTTCTACCAGTATATAAGGCCCACACTGAGCACGCTGAAACCATCACTCGCTTGAAGCCCATCGAGCACTTTGGACTATGCGGGCTCTGGTAGGTACCTGATGCACGTATAGACGACTTGTTTTCGTAGACATGTGCTGCCCGCTGCATCCCTCGCACTCGAACGGGTACATATAGTATAGTCACGTTGTACGCCGATTTAACGGGTAAAAAGAGCGGAAGCTATCTTGTGTCATTGAGCCGATGTAAAGGTACTGATATGGAGCCTTTACCTCGGCAAATTTTAAACTCTAAAATTTCAGGTTTCTATAGTGTTGTTTCATACTTAAACGCATTAGCAACGATAGTTAAAGAATCTGCCATCTTACAAATCAAGGCTGTTTCTTTTGATCATAGGATATTGAAATATTGAGGTAATAGTCGCCTCGAATTTATTCTACAATGAACCGATATAGTCTGGCTCAGAAACATGATGGCTTTTGAGCAAACACGACTGCATCAGAAGGGCCAAGTGTTGCTAAACAAAATAAAACAACAGCAAAATTGACAGAGCAGCGTTACTCATGTGACTGCTACTTTCCTAAAACAGGCATACAATAGTTACATCCCTGTATGTTAGGTGTGAAAATTTAGAATTGGACAGTAATTAGCATCGGGAAGATTAAACTGAAAGAATGAAAGTAATAAAGAGCAACCAGAAATGAATAGAATGAAGGTATCAAAATATTTATAGATAACTATTTATCCATCTCCAAAGTAGTCAGCTATCGGGATATTTTTTTGCGTTTTACTTTTTTTCAGTACAAGTTTCCTTATGAGAAGCAGTGTAAAAGACCTTATTCGGCACTGTTAATCTCGGGGGCATTGACCATCTCAATTTGTGCCTTGAATTATTGCCAAAATCTTTTAGTTTTTTCATCAGTGAGGCGCATGCGGAGTTATTCAAGTTCCTTCACTTTTGCACCTTCATCACGTTATTTACAAAAAATATTCTCGATTCTTACCAGTACCATGATATGGGTTTAACATAAACGTGACAGTAAGTGTACATTTTGCTTAATGCTTTCAGAACCCAACTTTTTTATGGTATTGTAGGTTCATTTGAACAGAAACTGAAACATTTTTCTCTAATAGTCAACACGAGGTCGATTTGCCTTAGTCGGGCATGTCCCCAATGTTGGCATCATCTGAGTGGAGTTTGACCGACCCCCAAGATGATGTCGGCATCATTTTAGAAAGCTAGCGAGATTTCACCTAAAATATCGGCGGTAAAAAGACGAGCAGGACAGAGCATTGAGTTTTGATCGTGCACAGTATATATATATATATATATATATATATATATATATATATCTTTTAAGCACATGCCGTTCCAGAAATTCATAAACTGAAAGAAAATATACAAGAATTTCAAGATAACAAAAAGGGAGAGGAACGAAGGAGAACAACGATATAAGAGCAGCAAACACGTCTTGCTGATACCGGCTTTTGCGATCTTCAGTATATTTAAGTCCGCAAAGTATGCCCTGCGTGATGCACCCGGATAGTAAGTTTTGTCCAAACGTCTCTCCACCGTCTTTTAGGGCATAACAAAACAAGGCTGCACAAAACTCCTTTTTTGTTGAGGTGAATATTTTGTGACCATAGATTGAATGACATGCATAGTTTGCCGAACAAAATGAGTCGTGAAAAGCAGTGGGAACATATGCCTCATGATGATGCTTGCCGTAACAAGCTTCCATCAATCGCACAATTCAATTTTGCTAAGCGGATCGCCAAATCTTGCCAGAGTCTTAGCTGACGACGGAACATAGGCATCCAGAAGCGCAGCATAGGCCATTCTGTATGACAGCTCACATCGGCTTTTGCAGGTCGTCGTCGCTGTTCTTTGCGCCCTTCTGGGTGTTACTTTGGCTGGTTTCTACGGTCATGGGATCAGCTTCGGCCATGGTGGTGGTCACGGGTACCATAAGACAGTTCCAGGTCCTAGCTTCCTCGTCAAGACCGTGCATCACGTGCACAAGCTTCATCATGGAGGCACCCTGTTTGGACACGCCCATCACGGCTACGGAGGAGGATATGGGGGAGGACACGGAGGCGTATTCTTCCTCAAGGGTGGATATGGCCATGGATATCACTGACACTAACAAGTAAGTTACAAGTTCGCGTCTAGAAATACGTTTCTCTTGCGCTGTTACAAAGTGCCAAGCACAGCTATTTATTTATAAAGCCATCATTAGTGAAGGAAAATATGCGTGATTTCCCGTTAAACACTTTCGTCAACAGTCAGCAGTACCGGAGAGCAGAACGAATGGTTGCTTCAAGCAGTGTGAGAGGGAATTTGAAATAACCTCTGAAATGGAGGGACAAGAAGGGAGCTAGTGCAAAGCCGACACACTGTTCCAAATGTAGCGCTCATTAGTTGTATTGAGTAGGTTAGTGACTATATCTGTATCAAGTATAATTTATGCTCAGGCACTCCATGCTTTACCGACGATATTATGTATTTAAATCAGTTAGGTAATGCAAACAGCGGGGGAAATATTTTGATAGACTATTGATTGTTATGTGGGGTTTAACGTCTCAAAACCACCATACTATCATGAGAGACGCCGTAGGGGAGGGCTCCGGAGCTTTCGATCACCTGGGGTTCTTTAACGTGCACCCAAATCTGAGCATACGGGCCTACAATATTTCCGCCTCCACCGGAAATGCAGCCGCCAGTGCCGGGATGCAAACCCGCGACCTGCGGGTCAGCAGCCGAGCACCTTAGCCACTAGACCACCACGGCGGGGCTACTTCAATAGACGATCAGAACAGCATATGTATATTATATAACTTTTCTGCACGCAGAAATTTAGCTCTGTTAACTACTGTGGCGATAAATGAAGTGGGAAGGCAGCTTTTATATTCGCATAATTTGTCACCCTTCTTCAGGTGCAGAAATGAAGTTGTAAGCCGTCGGAAAGACTGAAGCGCAACAGATCTTCAGCTTGGTATGGTCTGCAAAAGGGCCACGGGCTCAAAACCTACGCTGTAAATAAACTGTAAATAAAAAGTTTTGATTTTTGCACATGAAAAATGCCTGAGTTATTTGTTGCACAGCTAGTACTTTGGTTGACGCTATGAGTAGTAGTGGATATCAAGTCACTAACTGAGGTGTTACTCTGAATCACACAAACATGTTAAAAAAAGTCACTGCCGGAATCGGTTAGGACAAAGCTTTTACAACAATGTAAAAATGAGACATGTGTTGTGCACAAATTTTGTGTGCCACAGCTGAGGATTCAATAAAGAAAAATAAAGATCAACAAGAAAAGGCTAACGCTATACACTTGGCACCAATTATTAACCAACAAAAATATGAAAAAGATGACGCAACAAAGTGATTGCCAGCCAAATTCATAATCGAAAAAGAGAGAGAGAATAAAGAGAAGGTGCAAAGGTTAACACGACACACGTCTGGTTTGCTATTCCTCAGAGAGAAAATGGGTAAAGTAACGAAAAAATAAACAATGCAAGGGGGAGATATTGGTCATCGTGCACACACGATACAGGAAAGCACACCAGGTCTACTGGTGGTTGCAAAGACCTGTCGACTGTAAGTGCTTCAGAAATATTTCTATTCCGTTGTGGCCACAGATACACGCATTCGTGGTCCTAGAATATCGACTGCAGGTAATGGTATTGATTTCAGTTGAAATATTAACACCCGGAATGGGTATCACTGGGTATCACAATGAGTAAAGGTGCAGAGGGAATGTTCAGTTGTCTCTTCGGTTCCGCAGTGGTCGCATGGAAGAGTGCATGACCCTCATACCCATGTGAAAGGAGTCCACCTTTTTAAATGCAACACCCAACCAAAGGTGACATAATAACATCATATTGAAGTGGGTAATTCGTGATGTTCATTGTATCTTTCATGAAGGTTCAAGTTCAGATACACAAGACACTTTTGAAATCAAAGAGATGATCAAAGAAAAACATTTCTGTGGATTGTAGTTTTTGATGCTGCGGCGAACGCAGCCCGTTAGTATTAAACCTGAAGAAGAGAATAGTTTGGGCCCCCAGAGATTCCCGTTCATAAAGTCCTCACTGCCGTGTTCACCGTACTACCAATTGCGTCAGTGTTTGACGTAAGCGCGGGCCGTATACCCGGCAAGAGCACAACTTTGAGTGATTCGCAAACTTGGTGGGCTACATGCACTCTACTTTTTGCTGCGCTTTATTGAGTTCCTATTTGTTACACCAGTCGAGATACGTGTTGAATGCAGCGAGTTCTGTAAGGTAGTTTTCCTTTTGAGACGTATCGAGGAAGCACCAGGGAAAAACTGGTAGAAAGAGCAATCGCTCACTCAGTGAGGCGGTGGTACTCTCTCGTGCGTGGCTGGAGTGTAAGCTGCAAGTGTCCGAGGTATTCTTGCAATATTAGGTTCTTGATTGCGCTTAAATTTTTGTGTTTTTCTTAGCTATATTATTATTCACCTTCTCCGTTCATGTTAAACAAGTTTTGACCATTGCTAGTCGTGTTTTAGGCCTGTATTAGGCACTTCATTGTGAGCGTGACCATGCAGCACAAAACACAGAATGGACGACAAACCCAAGCAACGCCCCGAAAATGTTGGACACTTAATAGTACATATTAGACTCCTAGCCAGCACATAAGTTTGTCTTACAGCCTCACTACTTCAAAAACAGATAGCGGAAATCCTGAACTTTCCTTATGGGCTAATTAGGCTTTGTCCGGAGCTAATTGAGTACCAGTAATACCGTTATGCCCTGGCAGACATTGAAACACAATACCACATGTTTTGCTCGAACTTGATGGTGACAGTTTCACATACCAATCGCTCATAAGTCATTTTATGCAGAGATAAGTGCGATCTTTCAAGGGCTGCCCTTGAGATACGTAATATGACCCATAGAAAGAATACGTTCATGCACGCTATGAACGGACCTATACAGCTGTCTTCCGCCAAGCTGTTCCAGAAACCAAACACCGAGCCACCATGAACCAGCACTTACAGACTCGCTGGCCGATGATCACACTCAGGTTAAAAAATCGTATTGCTGTAAGTAAATGTAGCTGGTCAAGGCACCACAAGAGAAATGCAAGTCTCGTTGCTGCCGTATACCTTGATGAAATACTGCGAAGGTGTTTACTATCACTCTTCTAAAAAGTTGGGTCGTTTGTATATTTCAAAGTGTGTTCGGCAAAAGCCTTTGGCCATTCGACTGACAATTTCATGTCATTTCTTCGTTTTTTAGTGTATATATAGTGTTTTATATAGCTTTGCTATTGGGGCAATCGGCATTCTTGGGGCGCTTCTCCGAACTGCTTGCCACGGAATGACTTGCCGGTGCGCCTTCCCTTCTTCTGTGAAAGACAGTCGGTAGCTGGTTTCAGCTGAAACCGCAAGTACAGTTTGTTATTGAATATGAGCACCATACATATATAATAGTTACAGTTTCGTCAACATTGCCCATGTAGTTACGTTTGGTTGAGCAACAATGTAAAAATATTGAACGAAATTTACCAGGGTAGTTAAGTTTCACTCATATCAGCGGATCAATTGTGAGTCTGCATCATGATGGAGGCAGAGATAATTGGGCGCGGTTGAGGGTACCGATGATCAGAAAGATTGATGTATTAAGCATTGAAGGTTTTCGCCTTAAAGTGAAGATCAAGGTTTTTCTGAGGCCAGCTGGGCCGCGTTGGGATTGGAGATACGGGAGGTATGTCGAATGTGTGGCCTGTGGCCGTCAAGAATGGTGCATGTTGCGACCTTATCATTTCTAGGCAGGCACTATTGTTGCATGATGCACCGATGGCGTAGTGGTTATAGCATCCGCCTCGCATGCAAAAGGTCCGCGGTTCAAATCCCGATGCCGCGCAGTTCCCAACCGGATAAAAAAAAATCCACGTGGTGATGGAACTGCATTACGAGATCTAGGGTGCGGCCTCACCGGTAACCACCGCCAGGAACGTACTCCCTCACCAGAGAAGGATTGGCCACCTTGGTGCAGTATCTGGCCACTACCTCCCACATGCATACGTCAAATAACTCACGGCCCTCAGTCCCAAGCAGCTGCGAAGCAACTGACCACGGCGGCGGTCAGATCTGCAACGAAACAAAGGGTGCTAAGAATCTCTGGATCCGGACAGGCCGCCATTGGAACCTGAACGTGGCAACGTTTAACCCTAGAACCTTATCTAGTGAGGGAAGTCTAGCTGTACTATTCGAGGAGTTAGAGGGTGTTAAAGGGGATATAATAGGGCTCAGTGAGGTTAGGAGGACAGATGAATCCTATATGGTGCTACAGAATGGGCACGTCCCTTGATATCGGGGCTTGACTGACAGAAGAGAACTGGGAGTGGGGCTCCTAATTCACAGAACATTAGCTGGCAACATAAAGGAATACTATAGCATTAATGAAAGGGTGGTAGGTATCGTAATTAAACTGAATAACAGATACAAGATGAAGGTGGTACAGGCTTACGCGCCTACATCCAGCCATGTTGACGCTTCAGTTGAAAGCTTCTATGAAGACCTGCAATCGGCAATGAGTAAGGTAAAACACAGTATACAATACTGATGAGAGACTTTAATGCAAAGGTAGGGAAGAACCAGGCTGGCGACCAGGCAGTTGGAGATTATGGCATCGGTACTAGAAACGCCAGATGAGAGCTACTAGTAGAATTCGCAAAACGCATTAATTTACGTATTTTGAATACCTTCTACCGAAAACGAGGAAACCGCAAGTGGACATGGAGGAGCCCTCATGGCGAAAATAAGAACGAAATAAACTTTATAATGAGTGCACACCCAGGCATCGTGCAGGATGTAGAAACGGTTGGCAAGGTACGATGCAGTGACCATAGAATAGCACGGTCTCGAATACGCCTAGACTTGAGGAAGGAACGACAAAAACTGATACGCAAGAAGCCAATCAATGAGCTAGCACTGAGAGGGAAAGTACAGGAATTCAGAGTCTCACTTCAGAACAGGTACTTGGCTCTTAGTAAGGAAACCAACCTTAGCATAGATACAATGAATGATAATCTGACGAGTATCAATACGGAGTGTGCAGTGCAAGTTGGAGGCAGGGTAGTTAGACAGGACACTGGCAAGCTTTTCCAGGAAACGAAAAATCTCATTAAGAAGCGTCATATTATGAAAGTCTCAAGTACGACAGACAAAACCGAACTGACAGAGCTTTTGAAGTTGATTAATAGGCGTAAGGTATCCTATGTAAGAAGTATAACACGGAGAGAATTGAACACGCTATGAAAAACGGAGGAAGCGTCAAAGCAGTGAAGAGGAAACTTGGGATAGGCTAAAATCGAATCTATGCACTGAGGTACAAAGAAGGTAAAATAACTACCAATATGGATAGGATAGTTAAAATAGCGGAGGAGTTTTACAGAGATCTGTACAGTAGCCGGGACAACCACGACATTAATACTATAAAAACTAGCAGTAATCCAGATGACACACCACCAGTAATGATAGAAGAAGTCAGAAAAGCTTTGGAGAGCATGCAAAGAGGCAAAGCTGCTGGTGAGGATCTGGTAACATCAGATCTGCTGAAAGATTGAGGACAGATTGTGTTAGAAAAACTAGCCACCCTGTTTACGAGGTGTCTCCTGACGGGAAGAGTACCAGAGTCTTGGAAGAACGCTAACATCATCTTAATGCATAAGAAAGGAGATGACAAGGACTTGAAGAATTACAGGCCGATCAGCTTGCTCTCTGTAGTATACAAGCTATTTAGAAAGGTAATTGCTAACAGAGTAAAGAAAACATTTGAATTCAATCAACCAAAGGAACAAGCAGGATTTCGAACAGGCTACTCAACAATTGACCACATTCATACTATCAATCAGGTGATAGAGAAATGCTCAGAGTAAAACAAACCACTATACATAGCCTTCATAGATTACGAGAAGGCGTTTGATTTAGTAGAAATATCAGCCGTCATGCAAACACTGCGGAATCAGGGCGTAGATGAAGTATATATAAACATTCTGGAAGAAATCTACAGAGGATCAACTGCTACCATAGTGCTTCATAAAGAAAGCAACAGAATACCAATCAAGAAGGGTGTAAGGCCGGGGGACACAATTTCCCCAATGCTATTTACCGCGTGCTTACAGGAAGTTTTCAGAAGCCTAGAATGGGAACAGTTAGGGATAAGAGTCAATGGAGAATACCTTAGTAACCTGCGCTTCGCCGATGACATTGCATTGCTGAGTAACTCAGGGGACGAATTGCAACTCATGATTACGGAGTTATACAAGGAGAGCAGAAAGGTGGATCTCAAAATGAATCTGCAGAAAAAGGAAAGTAATG